>NC_138769.1:726075069-726130069 GCF_965119305.1 Pelophylax lessonae | reverse complement strand
TGACTAAGGCCCTTCTTCCCCGATCGCTCAGTTTGACTGGGCGGCCCGCTCTAGGAAGAGTTCCTGGTGACTCCAAACTTCTTCATTTATGAATGATGGAGGCCACTGTGCTCATTGGGACCTTCAATGCTTTATAAATATTTCTGTACCCTTCCCCAGATCTGTGCCTCCATACAATTCCTTGGATTTCATTGCTTGGTTTGTGATCTGACATGCGCTGTTAACTGGGACCTTATATAGACAGGTGTGTGCCTTTCCAAATAATGTCCAATCAACTTACTACAGGTGGACTCCAATCAAGTTGTAAAAACATCTCAAGGATGATCAGTAGAAACAAGATGTACCTAAGCTCAATTTTGAGTGTCACGGCAAATGGGGTGAATATGTACATGTGATTTTTTTTTTTTTTTTTTTTTTTAGTTTTATTTTTAATTAATTTGCAAAAATTTCAAACAAACTTCTTTTAGACACCATTCACACTAGCGCGACTTGTCAGGCTACTTGGTCGCCCGCCATTGAATAGTACAGGACCCGTTCTAATAGGAGCGACACAAGTCGCTCCGACTTAGAAAAAGGGTCCTGTACTACTTTGGGGCGACCTGGAGGCGACTTGCATTGACTTCAATGATATGAAGTCCGTGCAAGTCGCGCCAAGGTCGCGGTGCACACTGTGCACCGCGACTTCACAGGTTGCCCCAGCAAGTCGTGTCGCGCCAGTGTGAATGGGTGCTAACTTTGTTATTATACAAACGATCTACTAACGGCCAAAAACAATTGACACTATTCTGTACTCCTACTCCTGGACCTTTGTGCTGCCTTTGATACGGTTGACCATCCCCTCCTCCTCCAAATACTCCACACCTTTGGTCTCCATGACTGTACTCTTCACTGGTTCTCTTCCTACTGATCCAACCACACCTTCATCGTTACCTACAATTCTACTTCCTCCTCTCCTCTTCCCTTCTCTGTTGGGGGTCCCCCAAGGCTCTGTTCTTGGACCCCCTCCTATTTTCAATCTACACCTCCTCTCTGGGTCAGCTGATAGCTTCCCACGGCTTCCAATACCATCTCTACGCTGACGATACCCAAATCTATTTATCCACCCCTCAGCTCTCTCCCTCAGCCTCCTCACGTATTACGAATTTACTATCAGATATATCATCTGGATTTCTCACAATTTCCTCAAACTCAATCTATCCAAAACTGAACTTATAATTTTTCCTCCACCACGTGCCCATTCCCCTGATCTCTCTGTCAATATCGATGGCACAGCTATCAGCCCATCCCCGCATGCCAAGGTCCTAGGTGTTGTCCTGGACTCTGAACTCTCCTTCAAGCCCCACATCCAATCACTATCCAAATGTTGCCGTCTCAACCTCCGCAACATCTCCAAAATACGCCCCTTTCTAACCAATGACACACCAAGACTCCTAGTTCACTCCCTGGTCATCTCGCGCCTCGACTACTGCAATTCCCTTCTCATTGGCTTACCTCTACACAGGCTATCCCCCCTTCAATCCATCATGAATGCTGCCGCCAGACTCATCCACCTCACCAATCGCTCAGTGTCCGCTGCTCCTCTCTGTTATGTCCTCCACTGGTTTCCGCTTACCCAACAAATTAAATTCAAAATACTAACAACATCTTACAAAGCCATCCACAGCTTAGCCCCCAGCTACATCACTAGCCTAGTCTCTAAATACCAACCTAATCGCTCTCTTCGTTCCTCTCAAACCTCCTGCTCTCTAGCTCCCTTGTCACCTCCTCCCATGCTCACCTCCAGGACTTTGACAGAACCTCTCCAATCCTATGGAACTCCCTACCTCAATCTGTCCGATTTATCTCCTACTCTATTAGCTTTTAGACCAGGGGTAATGAATTAAAATTCAAGGAGGTCCAGTCGCTAAAATTTTCTTTGGCCCGAGGTTCGAATCTCAAGTCTGCTATGACTCAGAAAGATGGGCAAAACAAAACGTGTCCATCAGTGTTGCTCTTAACATAAAATATGCCCATCAGCGTGACCCTTAGCATAAAATTTGCCCATCAGCGTGACCCTTCGCATAAAATTTGCCCATCAGCTTGACCCTTAGCATAAAATTTGCCCATCAGCGTGCCCCTTAACATAAAATAAGGGGCACGCTGATGGGCACATTTTGTTAGGGGGCACTGTGATGGGCACATTTTATGTTAGGGGGCACTCTGATGGGCACATTTTATGTTAGGGGGCACTCTGTTGGGCATATTTTATTTTAGGGGGCACTCTGATGGGCACATTTTATGTTAGGGTGCACGCTGATGGGCACATTTTATGTTAGGGGGCACGCTGCTGATGGGCAAAACAAAACGTGTCCATCTCGCGGCCCGGCTGGGAGTGAGCCGGGATCCGCAGTAAGGAGGGGGGTGTGGTGCGGTGCACACACAGGACGTCACTGGTTGCTGGGACACCCGCAGTCCCAGCAAACCAATGACTGATTACAGGTAGCGGCCTCGCGGTCCGGGCGGAAGCATCATACGGTCCGTCCTTGGACCGTGGGCCGCCATTTAGTGACGGCTGTTTTAGACGATCCCTAAAAACCCTCCCCTATCCTACCCACACCTAACAACTATACTTCCATTTTCTCCATCAGCCCACTGTTATTGCCTTTTGTTTCACTTGACCCTCCCTTCTAGATTGTAAGCTCCAATGAGCAGGACCCTCTAATTCCTCCTGTATTGAATTGTATTGTAACTGTATTGTCTTCCTTCACATTGTAAAGCGCTGCGCAAACTATTGGTGCTATAAAAACCTGTATAATAATAATAATAATTATTATGGGTTATTGGAAAAAAAGAATTGAATCTATTTTGGAATAGGACTGTAGCATACCAAAATGTGGAAAAAGTGAAGCGCTGTGATTACTTTCCAGATGCAGCGTATCTAAACCTGAGAGCAGAGCCTGCTTCCTTTATGTCACCCCGGGGTGTTGTGTTTTGTGCTCTGTAGTAGGTTAGGCTCTCTCTGACATTTCTCTCCTCCAGCGAGGAATTTGTTTACATTCCATAATTTGTAGAATGGTGACATGAGCAGAACCCGCCTGCCTCGTGCAGCCTTCATGTAGCGGAGCTGAGCACAGCGTGACCCCGGCATGTTTGGGTTGTGTCATTACAAGTCCTGTGTGTGGGAGAATTGTGCGCTGGGAACCGGTTACTGGTGGCTCACACAAACTTTTATTGAATTTATCTCAGAAGTGCTGTGCTAATCTTTAAACAAATATAGCAACTCACATAAGTGAGTACACCCCTCACAGTTTTGTAAACATTTTATTCTATCTTTTCATGTGAAAACACTGAAGAAATGACACTTTGCTACAATGTAAAGTAGTGAGTGTACAGCTTGTATAAGACCCCGTTCACACTGGGGCGACGCTACTTGCCAGGGCGACCTCACAGGTCGCGGTGCGCAGCTTGCACCGTGACCTCGGAGCGGCCGGCACAGACTTCATATCATTGAAGTCAATGCAGGTCGCTCCGGGTCGCCCCAAAGAAGCTCCGGACCCTTTTTCTAAGTCGGAGCGACTTTTGTCGCTCCTATTAGAACAGGTCCACAGCTTCTCTATGGTTGCCTGACAGGTCGCCCCAGTGTGAACGGGGTCTTGCAGTGTAAATTTGCTGTCCCCTCAAAATAACTCAACACACAGCCATTAATGTCTAAATTGCTGGCAACAAAAGTAAGTACACCCCTAAGTGACAATGTCCAAATTGGGCCCAAAGTGTCCATATTTTGTGTGGCCGCCATTACTTTCCAGCACTGCCTTAATCCTCTTGGGCATGGAGTTCACCAGAGCTTTACAGGTTGGCACTGGAGTCCTCTTCCACTCCTCCATGACGACATCATGGAGCTGTGGATGTTGGAGCCCTTGCGCTCCTCCACCTTCCATTTAAGGATGCCCCACAGATGCTCAATAGGGTTTAGGTCTGGAGACATGCTTGGCCAGTCCATCACCTTTACCCTCAGCTACTTTAGCAAGGCAGTGATCGTCTTGGTGGTGTGTTTGGGGTCGTTATCATGTTGGAATACTGCCCTGCGGCCCAGTCTCCGAAGGGAGGGGATCATGTTCTGCTTCAGTATGTCACAGTACATGTTGGCATTCATGGTTCCCTCAATGAACTGTAGCTCCCCAGTGCCGGCAGCACCCATGCAGCCCCAGACCATGACCCTCCCACCACCATGCTTGACTGTAGACAAGACACACTTGTCTTTGTACCCCTCACCTGGTTGCTGCGACGCACGCTTGACACCATCTGAACCAAATAAGTTTATCTTGGCCTCATCAGGCCACGGGACATGGTTCCAGTAATTCTTAGTCTGCTTGTCTTCAGCAAACTGTTTGCGGGCTTTCCTGTGCATCATCTTTAGAAGAGGCTTCCTTCTGAGACGACAGCCATGCAGACCACTTTGATGCAGTGTGTGGCATATGGTCTGAGCACTGACAGGCTGACCCCCCACCCCTTCAACCTCAGCAGCAATGCTGGCAGCACTCCTTTGTCTATCTTCCAAAGACAACCTCTGGATATGACGCTGAGCATGTGCACTCAACAGCTTGGGTCGACCATGCCGAGGTCTGTTCTGAGTGGAACCTGTCCTGTTAAACAGCTGTATGGTATTGGCCACCGTCCTGCAGCTCAGTTTCAGGGTTTTGGCAATCTTCTCATAGCCTAGGCCATCTTTATGTAGAGCAACAATTCTTTTCTTCAGATCCTCGGAGAGTTCTTTGCCATGAGGTGCCACATTAAACTTCCAGTGACCAGTATTAGAGAGTGAGAGCGATAACACCAAATTTAACACACCTGCTCCCCATTCACACCTGAGACCTTGTAACACTAATGAGGTTGCAGAGAAGGGCGAGCAAACTGATAAAAGGCATGGAGGAGCTCCGCTAAGAGAAAAGATTAGAGGAACTAAATTTATTCTCTTGAGAAGAGGAGATTAAGGGGGGATATGATCAACATGTATAAATACATAAGGGGTCCATATAGTGAACTTGGTTTGAGTTATTCACTTTAAGGTCATCACAGAGGACAAGGGGGCACTCTTTACGTCTGGAGGAACAGATCTTTATTCTCCAAATACAGAAAGGTTTCTTCACAGTAAGAGCTGTGAAAATGTGGAATAGATTCCCTCAAGAGCTTGTTCTGTCCAGCTCAGTTGATTGCTTTAAAACAGGCCTGGATTATTACCTAGGTGAACATAATATAAATGGATACTAACATTTATAGGTAATGTTGATCCAGGGACTATCCGATTGTCTCTTAGGGATCAGGAAGGATTTTTTCCCCTTGTTGGAGAAAATTGAATCCTTGCTTTGTTTTTTTTTGTTTGTTTGCAATCCTCATGATCAACTGTAGGTATGGGATTGTATGATTTTTTATTTTTTTCCCCTTTATTGGTTGAACTCATACTGGTGGCCCTCCAGCTTTTGCGGAACTACCAGTCCCATGAGGCATTGCAAGGCTGGTGGCAGTTGCATGCATGACTCCCACAGGCAGAGGCCTGTAGTTCCGTAACAGCTGGAGGACTGCCAGTTTGACACCTCTGATGTAATCTAATGACTAAACGCATAGGGCGGAGCCAGATTTTCTGACGTCATCATGTACAACAGCTGCAGAACTGGAATTTCTTCATTTGTATTCTATGTATAGATGAACAGTACCAATCCTGTTACATTGTGGGGGTTAAAGTTTTGGTTGTGACATGTTAAAGTTCATATGAG
Source organism: Pelophylax lessonae (assembly GCF_965119305.1). Lineage (NCBI taxonomy): Eukaryota > Metazoa > Chordata > Amphibia > Anura > Ranidae > Pelophylax > Pelophylax lessonae. The sequence goes on along the minus strand of NC_138769.1, from coordinate 726,124,319 downwards.
ATTTTAATGATTGGGTTTATATCTTCTATAATGGAACAAGTGGGAGATTCTTATCTTTCAAAGCAGCCCGTGGTCTTCATTGGTGCCTTCAGGTGGCCAGTTGGTGGTCACGAAGAGGGGAAGAGGTGGTCATTGGACTGTGTTCAATATTTATGCCCTGTATTTTGGGGATCTGGGGTACAGTGAAGATGATCGTAGGATACAAGCAGGAACCTAAAGGTGTCTACTGTAAGAATCAAGCTTTGCTTTTGGTCATGAGAACACCCTCAAATATTCCTTCTAAAGAAAAAAAAAAAAGACCATAGTTAGTATATATTTTCGAATTACTATTGTCTGGTTTCTGGAAAGCTAATTTTTGGTGTTAAAATAGAAGTATGGGGTTTTTGATTTTTTTTTTTTTTGCTGAATCCTACTTACCTAGGTGGATGCAGCATTGGTCTGATGCTGCATCTGTCCCCCGCCGGCTCTAAGACTGAGAAGCGAGCGATCAAACACCTGTGATAGCTCAGTTCCCCGAGCAGAGAGCTGGTGACTGTCACCAGCTAAGTATTCACAGCCATTGCCATGGCACTCAAAATTGAGCTCAGGTGCATCCTGTTTCCACTGATCATCCTTGAGATGTTTCTACAACTTGAAGGCTTGAGATAAGGCCAAGTGTCACTGGGGGGAAAAGGGTTCTGGAGATTAGGGGACTCTTCAGCAAACTTGCGACCCTGTAGGTTTTTTGGAGGAAAATGATGTCAGTTGTAAGGGATAAGGTCTCTGGAGGGTGCTGGGGGTCTCTTTAGAAGGCTCGGTGCTTTGCAGAGGCAATGTGGGAGACTTGAGGGCACCGTGGGGGCGAAGGGGTTACTGTGGGACACTCCTTTGGGCAATTTAGGGGGCTGGTGTTTTTTTTGACAAACCAGATGGCACTGTGGGAGTTTAGCAGGCAATGTGGAGACTAGGGGCTCTTTGAAGACTTTGGGGGCACTGAGAGGTTGAGAGGCACTGCAGGCGCTATGGGATGTTAGAGCAGGGGTCTTCAAACTATGGCCCTCCAGTTGTCCAGGAACTACAATTCCCATCATGCCTAGTCATGTCTGTGAAGGTCAGAGTTTTACAATGCCTCATGGGATGTGTAGTTCCACAACAGCTGGAGGGCCGTAGTTTGAAGACCCCTGTGTTAGATCTACAGTAGGTTGGAGGTCCGGGAGGGTGCGACCTGGCAGTGGGCCATGGCTTGGTGTTTGAGAAGCACTGACCTAGGACACCCCAAACCCCAGGTGTTCCAGGAAAATATCGACCAACTTGGCACTAAAGCATGCCTCCACAACACACAAGCACTTTGGATGTCTCAGTGACCCTACAAGAGGTTGTGTTGCATTGCAAGATTTTCCCAAGCCATTCCACCTATTGTCTGCAGGTTCTCCTCTATATCACTTCATCAAGTTTCCTCTCACGGTTTATAGACGATCTTATCTATGGCATTTCTCTGTGGTCACCTGCTATCCTCTGTAATGTCTCTGGGTCTAACTGGTTTTATTTAGGTTTAACTTGGTTCTTTTCATCTTCCTCCCACCGGTCTGTAGGATAGAATTCTCATTCGGATTTGAACAGAGATTACACACTTTTAAATATCCAGCTTGTGTTGGCTCTGTGTTATGGATGTTGTGTTTTGGTGCATGAAAAATAAAACCAGTCTGTTCCACACAGGTATTGTATAGCCAGGCAAAGACCGAATGAGAAGAGAGTAAAGGAAAAGTCCAGGACCACAAACTGCACTGTTTATAGGACAAAGACATGCTGAAAAATACCCTACCTCCTCGACTGGCTTCATACTTGTGCACAGTAACACACCATGCAGGGGGTTCCATTCATTGTATATTGCATCTCTGTGTATTAAAGAACTGCACCTTCCATGCCCCTGCTTTGCAGTGCTCTGTCGTCAGGGAAACATTTTAGGGAAAAGGCGGATTTTCTGGCCTGTTGCGGTGTCTTGGAAGCCCATTCAAATACAGTAAAACCTTGGTTTGAGAGTAACTTGGTTTGAGAGCGCTTTGCAAGACAAGCAAATTTTTAAAATAAATTTTGCTTTGATATACAAGCGATGTCTTGATATACAAGTAGCGTCATGTATAAAAAATAAAAGAGGAGCCTCTAAAGTGTAGCAATATGGTTACATTTAATGAAGGTTCAACATTTAGAAACTCACATGGTTGATGATTGGAACAGGCACATCTAAGTATGCAGGCATCCGGGGTAAAGCTGTCCACATAGACTGTCTTCTGCACAGCCATCTTCATCATCCCTTCCCCGCTGCACTCCACGAGTGATTCAAAGCCTCACTTTCAGATCGCTCTACTGCAGGCTATTCTTCCCGGTCATGATTGAAGACCTACAGTGGTGAGAGCCGGTGGTTCAGAAGATGGTCTATGTGGACAGCTTTACCCCAGATGCCTGCATACTTAGGTGTGCCTATTTTAATCATCAACCATGTGAGTTGCTAAATGTTGAACCTTCATTTAGGCTGCATTCACATGTCAGCGTATGGATCGCGGGCAGAATCGCCGCGATTCCGCCCGCGATCCGGAGATCATTGCAAATCGCGGGACGTCTGTGCGTTGCCCGTGATTTGCAATAGCACCCCAAACGCTGAGCGATGTTGCCGCGATTTCCACCTGCCGAATCGCGGTAACATCGCGCAAAAAAAATCGCGGGACGCATTACGCCCAAAAAAGTACAAGAGCTTCTTTGGAGCGTATTGCATCCCATGATTTTTTTTGCGCGATGTTACCGCGATTCGGCAGGTGGAAATCGCGCCAACATCGCTCAGCATTTGGGGTGCTATTGCAAATCGCGGTCAACACACAGGCGTCCCGCGATTTGCAATGATCTCCGGATCGCGGGCGATTCTGCCCGCGATCCATACGCTGACATGTGAATGCAGCGTAAATGTAACCATATTGCTACACTTAGAGGTGCCTCTCATCTCTCTTATATTCTGTAGCTCTGCTAGATTTTGCTTCTAATCCCCTTGGGAAGGCTGCATATTGTGGATGGACATTTTATGGTTACACAACCAATCACATTGCTATAATCTTTGTATATAGACTATAAACTGAAGGACTTCTGGAACGAATCATCTGAGTTTTCATTATTTCTTATGGGGAAATTTGCTTTGATATAAAGGTGCTTTGGATTACAAGCATGTTTCTGGAACTAATTATGCTCGCAATCCAAGGTTTTACTGTAATTGGCCTGCTGTAAAGTGTATTTGCAAAACTGAAAATTATTTTAAATCCCATGCTAGTACATGGCTCGGTATTCAAAGTGAACTCTGCTTACCCTTCTTCATCAACATCTACTTGGACTTGGCAAAGTGAACATTGACTTTACTAAATGCACTGTCTTATGCTCTTGTATGGCCCCTTTCACACGGGCGGTGCTCCGGACGGACTCCGCCGATCCCCGCTGAGCAGGCAGATGACAGCTCCGTCTCGGCTCTTGTGTGCAGAGATGGAGGTGTCAGAGTCCCGCTCTCCTCTATGGAAGATCGGATGATAACGGACCACCTGTCAGTTTTCATCCGATCTTATCCGATCCTCCAGACGAATGGAAAATAGGGTTTCTATCTGTCCGGATTTCACGGACAGGATCGGATAGCGGTTGTGTCAGTGGAGATGTCTCCGCTGACATCCGCGGCTCCATAGGGGTTCATGGCAGAGGTGGAGGACACGAGTCACATGACTTGACTTAAGTCAGACTTAAAAAAGCAACAAAGCAGTTTTGTTAATGTTAAATAAAACAAAACCTTTGCTGACCACTGACTTTTAACTGATTTAGAGGTGAACATTGGGGTAGATCAGTAATTTGACTTGATTTGTGACTTGACCAAAATAAATGACTTGCTTGACTTCTAGCAGGGACTCGACTTGACTTGCTTGCTTTTCGCCACAGTAACTTGGGATTTGCTTGAGACTTGAAGGTAAAGACTTGAGACTTGCTTGTGACTTGCACATGTGTGACTAAAGGCCCGTACACACGTACCAATTGTTGGCCGTGAAATTTCGTCCGCCGCCCGATCAGCCGATTATCGGCTTGTTAGTATGATGCTTCCGACAACCGACTGTGACTTTTTGGCCGAACAAAATCTGGTGTGCAGGCTATAAAATTTTTGTTGGCCGTCAGCAGAACGGCCGATTGTTCCTCAGTCAGTACAGATTTCGGCCGACAAAAATCAGATCAAGACTGGTGATGCTCAGAGAAGAAAAAACACACGAAAAGTAGACCAGAACATGACATCACTTCTGAAGTTGTTTTTTGTTGGCCGATAAAATTTGTGTGCAGTCTAAAGCACATTTCAACCGACTCAACAACACTGGACAAAAGACGGCCGATCGGTCGGCCAACAATCGCTGCGTGTGTACGGGGCTTTACTCCCATGTCTGGTGCATGTAGCCATCTGATCAGGTCCGTCTGAAAAACTGGCGGACCGGATCGAAAAGCCCGTGTGAAAGGGGCCTAAAGCTGATCGTAGTTGGCCACAATTGGCTGGGGCTTGTTCTGGATTGCTTATTCAAACAGCCTGTTTAGCTTTGGTGTCAAGAACATACCCCGGCAGTTGTAACTCTGTTACCCGTGTGCATACACAGGTGCACCTCAAAAAATTAGATGATGATTAAAAAGGTAATTTATTTCAGTAATTCAATTCAAAAAGTGAAACTCATATTATTTTATATAGATGTGTTAAACACAAAGTGATATATTTCAAGCATTTCTTCTTTTAATTTTGATAAATATGGCTTAATGCTTAGTGACACCTCAAAGTTCAGGATCTCTGAAAGACAGAATATTACATAAGACCAATAAAAAAGGATTTTTTAATCCAGAAATTTTGGCTCAGTGAAAAGTCTGTCCATGTACAGTATAGAATGCACTCAGTACTTGGTCGGGGCTCTTTTTGCATGAATTACTGCATACTTTGCATGAATTACTGCATAATTACTGCATACTTTGCATGAATTACTGTATGTGTGTAACGCATCTATATATAATATGACTTTCACTTTTTGAATTGAATTATTGAAATAAGATAACTTTCTCTTACGTCCTCTGACAGTTGCCGCCTCCTCTAAGTCATCACTATTGGGTATTGACTTCCCCTCTGCAGGAGTAGCTAGGTGATGACTTAGAGGGGGCGGCGACTGTCGGAGGACTCAGAGAAAGGAATTTTACGGTAAGATTTTACAAAAATTCAGTTTTTTGATAATTTTGAGGTGCACCTGTAAATGCTTATTGGAGCTAAAGAAGGCACTTGGAGAAGCAGTAAAATGTATCCAACGTTACAGAACAGGTTTAATTGTATGTGACTACTATGAGATTTACTATGAGCTGGATACCCGAGAACCTTCACAGACACATTGTAGAATGGTGTTTGCTCTTCATTCAACCCCTGAAGTCCAGCGCCAATGTTTCCTGATCTGTAACCATCTGTGCTGTGTTTTCTGTACAGGGGATGTACCACTATCTGCAGAGATGTTTCCCTGATCTCCGTAATCGGGGCATTGTGGTGGGGTACGATACACGTGGACATGCTGCAAGTAATTGCACCAGTGAGAGGTAAGTGTCACACCTACGATACACCACCAGCCATGTCTTCTTATTTCCCTTAGGTCTGTGTTGATGGACTTTATTAACTAAAAGGATTTTGCCTTCCAATGCCAATTCATGAGATTGCAGAACTTGCTAGAAGCAGGTGAGATGCAGATTAGGAGGACAACTGCAGGTCAAATACAACTGTCAATGAATTCTAAATGATTTCACAGATGTCTCAAACAGGTTGACGTGGCCTGAAGCCCATTTTCACAGATGCTTGCAGTATAGTGTGGTAATTCTTTACAACAGCTCAGTATCTTTCAAACCGTATTCTATGTAATCCATTAGTCAGTGACCGTACTGCTCTGTGTGTTTTGTGGAACTCTTTAGTAGAATATAAAGGGCCATAAATATTATTGTCACCCTATGACAAGGGCCTGAACATGGCCCCTCATGGGGAGATCATCACTGGACATTTTACTGAAATTTGAAGATTAAAAAAGTTTGAAAATTTACTTTTGGAATTATTAAAATGTTAACCATTTAAGGACCGGGCCTATTGCTGACAATTGTTGCTTACAAATTAAAATCAGTATCTTTTGCTAGAAAATTAATTAGAACCTCCAAATACATTATTATATATATATATATATATATATATATATATATATATATATATATATATATATATATATATATATATGTGTGTGTGTGTAATCTTTTCATTTGGCTGGTTTAAAGTGTGACATAAAATATTGCAATGATTTTATTCTCAGAGACTTTGCTAAAGAAAAATGTGTGTGTATGTATATATGTATGCATGTGTGTGTATATATATATATATATATATATATATATATATATATATATATATATATATATTCAGTGCAGTGTATTTTTTTTTAAAAAAATTGTGTTTGAAAGACGGCTGCTTAAATACAGTGTGACATAAAATAGTGCAACGATTTTATTCTTAGTCTTTGCTAAAAAAAAAATGTGTGTGTATGTATGTATGTATATATATATATATATATATATATATATATATATATATATATATATATATATATATATATATCTCACTGAAATAAAAAAACCAACTAAACAGTAAAGTTACCCAAATTTTTTTTATATACTGTGAAACATGATGTCACGTTGGGTAAATAAATACCTAACATGTTGCGGTTTAAAATTGCGCACACCCTTGGAATGGTGACAAACTACGGTACTTAAAATCTCCACAAGCGACGCTTTAAAAAAATTTACGGTTACCAGTTTAGAGTTGGAGGAGGTCAATCGTGGTGATACCTCACATATGTGGTTTGAACACCGTTTTTTTTTTTTCTTTTTTTTTTTACACTGCCGCGTTAAAAAAAAAACAAATCTGATTCATTTTATTGCTGTCACAAGCAATGTAAACATCCGGGAAGATACATGTAGAAATGTGAAGCCACACTCAGATAATTGAAATCAAACCGAGTGTCTTTATTCTTCAAAAGTTATCCAGGACAAACAGACAGTGTGAGGAACAGAATATGTCCAAGGTAGACGCGTTTCACGGCTCGAATGGCCGCTTACTCATTACCACGGTGGTGGGTGCGGCTTCACATTTCTACATGTATCTTCCCGGACGGCGGATCTAGCCAGCACCAGATCGGACACACACCTGAGCGGCATTCCCAATCCCTTTCCCCTACACATCAATGTAAACATCCCTTGTGACAGTAATAGGCAGTGACAGGTACTCTTTATGGAGGGATCGGGGGGGAATGTCACATCCCCTCCCGCTCCTTGTAATAACGGCCAAGTGGCTACGCCACATCGGTTGTTATCAACTGAAAGCTGACCGTATGCAGGAAGGGGTTAAAGATTATATGAAATGTTATAAAAAAAAAAAAATCACTTGGTTTAGTCTCTCCGTTACATAATTAGGGTGAGGATACGGGTGTGTGGAGCTCCTGAGTCACACCATGGTTCACATTGTCCTGTGTCAGCGAGTTTGCACCCCTTAGGGCTGTGTGGGCAGTGATGGCCTCACACCCAGGTTTCTAAAGAATTACAGACTCCTCTGGGCAATTCATCCTAACACATTACTTCTGAATGACTATTGTTCTGTACCTCACATCTCCTGTAATCATTCTCTCATTGTATCATAGGGGCTGTTTATGAGGGAGGAATTCGCCTCCTTTTTTTTTTTATTTTCTTTTCTGTATGTCAAGTAAAATTTCTCACATGCTTTTCTATTTCACCGCTTCCATACCGGGCCAATTCTGACATTCCTCTCCTACATGTAAAAATAATTTTCTCTTTCGTTCATTGACAGACACAGCTCCTTATCTTCTTGACATTTGGGTTATACTGCCCCTTACAGGAGTAGGACACTAGGCATGAAAAAGCTTCACTACGCCTACGGGGCAGTCCCAGGGAGTATACTCCCACTCTCAGCTATAGGCACTTTTTTTTGCCTGGTCAGGAGTAAGGACTTGTTTCCTTGCTGGGCTCTCTGGTCATGGCAATTTTTTTCATTTTTAAATGTAACCTTTTCCGATCTTTATTTGGTTCCCATGAGAAACTACAATCAACTGCCGGACTTGGGTGACAGACTTGATAATCTAAATCCAGAGGGTCCCCCCAGTCTGGCCAGCGAGCGCGCACAGGCCTAAGCTCGGCGCTAGGTCGGCCGTGTGACATACCCCCACTGAATGGGGACTGGCCTGCAAATAAAACATCTCGTGAGGGCGCATATGACCTGGCTTGAGTCACAGCCTTCCTCCTGGTCGACAGCCACCCCTATTCTGATGGAGCGGTGGTCTGTCATGAGGGGTGCCCCCTCTTCCCCTGGAGGGTTTTGGTGTGGACGTGGGCCCCTCCTTGGGACCATGGGACCCTCGGATTCCCCTTCTCCCCCCCCCCCCAGCCCCTCTAAAATTTTGGTGGTCACTGTGGGACTTCCAGCCTTATTTTTTGATGGCAGCCATGCCTCCGTTATTGTGTAGATCCCCTGCCCCTTTTTCGCACTGCGGGACCATCAGGGTACCCCGTCTGCGTATCCGTGTCCTATTATGCGGGCCTCTATGGAGGGGCTCGGAGAGGGACCCCCTTGTTTTTTTGCGGGGTCCAGTAGGTGGTCCATTTGTGGGCCCTTGGTCGGCTGCCCTCCTCTGATTGTTTATGTTTTAAAAGTGAGCTTGGTATATAGCGCCCCCCAGTCCTCATCGGTCTCATCAGTCTCATCAGATCCTGAACGTTTGTTAGGGGTTTTACTCAAACCTGTTTACAGTTCCCAGGAAGGAAGGCAAGGTACGTCCAATTCTGGACCTCAAGGCACTAAACTGCTTTTTGCAGGTACAGAAGTTCCGAATGGAGTCCATTTGCACAGTAGAGGCGTCCCTACATCAGGGGGATTTTCTCGCTTCTGTCGACATCAAGGACTTCTACTGTAACATTCCAATATGTGCCGGTCACCAGCGATTCCTCCGCTTTGCCGTGGGCGAATAACATTATCAGTTTGTGGCGTTACCCTTTGGTCTCGTCTCTGTTGCTTGGGTCTTCACAAAAGTGTTGGCCCCAGCGCTAGCATTGTTGCGTCAGCGGGGGATCGCAGTACTGGGGTACCTGGACGTTTTTCTTCTGCAAGCAGAGCCTCCGACTGCTCTGATGGACAACTGGTAGATTACTCTGAGGGAGTTTGGTTGGATTCTGAACCTTCAGAAGTCTGCTCTGGTTCCATCCACAAAACTGGACTATCTGCGTCTGACTCTGGACACGGCCTCAGCCAGAGTTTTTCTTCCTCTGAAAAAATTCCAGACATTGCAGGAGGCAATTCAGCTTCTGTTGTCCAGCAGAAAATCATCCGTCCAGGCTTGCATGCGGGTGCTGGGCCTGATGGTGTCTACCTTCGAGGCGGTTCTGTTTGCACAGTTCCACACAGGATCTCTGAAAAAAAGAGATTCTGGTAAAAATGGGACAAGAATCCACGGTCTCTAGATGTGGCTTCGTTCTCTGGCACGTTGACAGAGAAAATCCTTTCTCATCCCCTGTACTGGATGGTCACCATAGATGCCAACCTGTCCTCATTGTGGTTAGGGAGTCTGGACTCTGATCCAGACAAAGTCTGATCGCTCGGAGTTCCAGTACATTAATCGGCAGTCTGGAAGCGATCAGACTTTGGATCATTCTACAATTCATCTTCAGGGGTGTCCGGAACAAATTCAATTGGATAATGCCTTGGCCGTGGTCTATGTCAATCACCGAGGGGGCACAAGAAGTATCCTGGCGGCTTGGGAAGTAGCCTGCATTCTAAGGTGGGCATACAGATTTGTTCCAACCATCTCTGCTGTACACATTCCAAGGAAGGTACAGAGGTTTGTTGCACGGTTGCGGGATCCTGTGACCGATGCCACGGACACATTCTAGTGGGTCTGGAATGGCCTTGCCGGTCTTGGTATGCCAATCACTTATGCTTCTTGAGGCCTTCCTCTCAGGGAAGGTCTGCTGTCCCAATGGCCAATCTTCCATCCTGCTTTACATTTGCTGGTTATACTAGCTTGACTGTTGAAAGCCAAGTGCTGAAGGATAGAGGTTTGTCTGAATAGGTGATTTTTACTGTTAAAGGCTAGAAAATCTACCTCTAGGAAGATCTACCGTCGTACTTGGAAGAAGTACATTGCGTTGTGTGAGTCTCTTGGGGTTCCCCCTTTTCCTCCAGCGAGCGGTTGAGCAGCACCTGGTCTTGAGTACCATCAATGGCCAGGTTTCAGCTTTGGTGGTATTCTTTCAATGTCCATTGACCACACATTCCTTGGTACGTACCTTTATCCAGGGAGTTTGACACTTGGCTCCTCCATTGCGGTCTCCATTGCCACCATGGGACCTCAATTTGACTCTGTTCTCCAGAAACCTCCCTTCGAAAATATTCGGGAGGTTCTCCTGCTTACGTTGTCCCAGAAGGTTTCCTTTCTGGTGGCTATTACTGCTGTGCACCGGGGCGTTGTCTTGTCATTCACCTTACCTGGTGGTTCACAGAGATAAGGTGGTTCTTCGTCCCTGTGCGTCGTCTCTTCCAAAGGTTGTCTCTGATTTCCATTTGAATGAAGACCTTGTGTTGCCTTTCCTTTTGTCCCAGGCCTCAACATCCTAAGGAAACTGTCTTGCATTCCCTGGATGTGGTTCAGGCAATCAGGGTGTACCTGGCAGCTACGGAGTCTTTTTAGGAAGTCAGACTCACTATTTGTACTCACTGATGGACTTCGGAAAGGGTTGGCGCTTTTGCTGCGACCATTTCCAGATTGATCAGACAGTGATTCAGGCCTATTCGAATAGGGGTCAGTTTCCTCCTTTCCCTGTTTAGGCGCACTCTACTTAGTGCCTCCTGTGCCTTCATCAGGCGTCAGTTTTGCAGGTTTGCAAGGCATCCACCTGGTCGTCTGTTGATACTTTTCCAAAGTTTTAGAGGTGGATGTGTTGGCATCTGCGGATACTTCTTTTGGCCGCAAGTTTTTGCAGGCTGCTGTTTAGAGGATCTAGTCCTCTTTGAGGGTGTATTGTTTTTTTCAGGCGAGCTCCAGTTGTTTATGGTTGAGCTCCATGTTACCTGGGTGGCTACGGTTTAGCCTTGGGAATTTTTTCTTGCTGTTCCCACCCCTCATGTTTGACACTGATTTGGGACGTCTTAATGGTCAAGAAGATAAGAAGCTGTGTCCGTCAATGAACGAAAGCAAAAATGGGATTTTTGACTTACCGTAAAATCCATTTCTCTGTTCATTGACGGACACCGCACCCAGTCAGTTAGCCAGTGAGGAGAGAGAGGGGGCCGGGCAGGGCCGAACTTCAGCTCCATGTCTGAATGGGCACAGGGAACTGTGCGTTGGCTCGGGTGCCCCCATAGCAGGCTTCTTGCTGTGGGGGCACTCAACAAGAGGGAGGGGCCCGGAGCAGTGAAGAGAGACCCAAGAAGGGGAGGATTGGGGCTCCTTTGTGCAAATCCACTGCACATAGCAATTAAGTATAACATGTTTGTTATTTTAATACAAAAAAAAAAAAAACTAGTCTTTACAACCACTTAAAGCAAATGTGTTTTTATGAATCTCTTATAAAGTTTCCTTCCTGGAGATTCTGCCAGTAACAGCACTTCCTCTTGTATGCTGACAACACTAAACCACTTCCTTGTCACACTGTTATGTGAGTGCTGCAAGAAACTTTGCAACAGATTGACAATAACGGATTTCCAGGAGACAATTGTATGCAGTAATTAAGTATGCCATACATACTAAACCATTGCTCCCAACTGTCCCTGATTTGGAGGGACTGTCCCTGATTTGGAGCAAAGTCCCTCTGTCCCTCTTCTCTCCTCATTGGTCTATCATTTTGGTCTAATCTATATAGTTGTATATAAAATGCACTCCTTATCTATCAAAAACCCAGTGCTAAACCTTTCATCCAATTTCTAAATTGCTGCATTTGTACATTTTAAAAGCCAATATAAAGGAATAGTAGTGGTAAATTCACCTTTGAGGGGGTGTGGCAGGGGGTGTGTCCTATACCTCCATACTTTTTCTAATAGTTGCCTCTTGTTCCCATCTCAAAATGTTGGGAGGTATGCTAACCTAGATTTCGGGTTTGCATACACATTCATAAAGGAAATGAGCTCTCTAGACCAGCCTTTGTCACCCTGGGGTGCCTTGAGGTTTCTTTAGGGGTGCCTTGGCGAAATGGCTTAACATTGTATACAAGGCAGCAGGTGGAGGAAGCCATCCTTTTAATTACACAAAGCCACAGCTTTTCATTGTGCACCAATACGACCTTCTAGCTGCCAACCTCCTAACGACTAATGCAGTGGTGTATTTTGGTTTTGTGCTGCCCTAGGCAAGACTAAAATTGGTCGCCCCCCCCCTCCCCCATGTAAATTTTCCCCACTCCTTTTTTAACGGATGTGACTTCCTCCAAAATTGATGGACTACAAGTCCCAGCATGAACCCCTGAGATCTCACGAGAGGGGGGTGAGAGGGGGTGGGAGAGAGGTGGGGGGTGGGTGAGGGAGAGAGAGAGAGGGGGGTGGGTGGGGGATAAAAGAGGGGGGTGAGAGAGAGAGGCAGGTGAGAGAAAGAGAGAGAGGGGGATCAGAGTGAGAGGATGAGAGGGGGGGGGTGATAGAGAGAGGGGGATGAGAGAGAGGGGGATGAGAGAGAGCGAGAGAGGAGGTGAGAGAGAAAGAGGGGGGATGAGAGTGAGAGAGGTGGGGGGGATGAGAGAGAGAAAGGGGGGGATGAGAGAGAGAGAGGGGGGATGAGAGAGAGAGAGGGGGGGATGAGAGAGAGAGAGGGGGGGGGTGAGAGAGAGAGGGGGGGGATGAGAGAGAGAGGGGGGGGATGAGAGAGAGAGGGGGGGGATGAGAGAGAGGGGGGGGATGAGAGAGAGGGGGGGGATGAGAGAGAGAGGGGGGGATGAGAGAGAGAGGGGGGGGATGAGAGAGAGAGAGGGGGGGATGAGAGAAAGAGGGGGGGTGAGAGAGAGAGGGGGTGAGAGGGGGAGGCGAGAGAGAATGGGGGGTGAGAGAGGCGGCCCTAGCAACCAGTGGCCAATAGAGTCTCAGGTGGAGGGGGGGGGGTGGCTTTTTTGCTGCCCCCCTGCAAAGTGCTGCCCTAGGCCTGGGCCTTGTTGGCCTAGGCCAAAATACAGCACTGGACTAATGACCTCATCAGCTAATGAGGAAGATGTCAGTTGCCTTTATAGACTTCATGTTTGACCCTCCCCTGCCTCCCTCCATCAGCTTTGGGGTCACATTAGCTGAGTGATGGAGAAAAACTGAGGAAGAAGAGAAACATTGGAATACTAGTCAGTACCAGTTTGCACCTCTAACGTTGGGTCTCCTACGTGTGTGGATGTTGCTGCATTATGTAAAACTATTAGAATAGTGTTTACATTTTAGGATGGGACGCCTCAAGACTGTGCATGTTTTTAAAGGGTGCCTCGAGACTGTCCATAATTTTAAAGGGTGCCTTGACTATAAAAAGGTTGAGAAACACTGCACTGGACTGTGGCCTAGGCACAGATAAGAACTGCGTGCACTGCAAGATCTTCATCTGCTACCGAAGTCCTCCTAGGACTGTGATCAGAAATTGCTGATGTTTCATAAGATTTCTTTGTAAGGTCGTCTTATCTGCAAACCAAGTGTCATTTCTTAGAAACCTTGCTGAGCTCATTGTGCAAAGGCTTTTACCTCTTGTGTGTCAGGAAGATAAGATTTGTATGTATTTTCGTTTATAGATACAATATGAAGCACAAGAGAGCCTTTTTAAATACAATTCTGTCATTACCCCCCAAATTATCCTGAGCAGATCTCTGTAATAGAATAGGTGATGATATTATCCACACGGACCCGTGTCTGCTATCTGCATGCTGTCATCCCATCCTCCATCTCTATAATAAGTCGCGCTAGCTTGAATGATGGAAAATAAAGTCCATATGTATCAGGATCACAGTATTCAAACAGGCTCCCTATGGGTATACGCTTACCAGAAATGGTAAATCAAAAGGCAGGTTCTCTAAGATAAATCTCGTCCCCTTGATAGCAGACTGGAAGCAATATTCTCGCGTTGATTCAACGGTATTGGATAAAAAATATAAAAACGCAATAGCGTAAAACCCAACACAAATGGAGGAAACTTAAAACACCAATGTGAGTGAAAAAAACTGGATAAAAGTGTGTGAAACTCCACCAGTGTAAAATTCAAAATAATCAAAAGAAATAAATAAAAATTGCTCTTGAGTGGGACACCTATAGGTACCCCTTACCAAAAATAACTGGAAATACGTGCAAAACATATGGGTGAGGTGCAATCCTATAACGGCTGGTGTCGCCTCTTACCACAATAAAGAGAAGAAAACGCCAAAGTGAATGGGAAATCTTAAGTAGGTGTCCTCTGTGTAAATAACCACCACCAATAAAGCTCGCCTCTTACCAGATAGTAATCAGATTGGGCCAGATTGTGTAAACAAAAGAATCAAGCAAGATGAGATGCCAGCCTTCACCAGTGAGATTTGCCTCTTACCCAAAGGGAATGATCAAATCGCCTGTGAGAATGATGAACTTCAGGGGACCTGCAGTGGAATCCTGGTCGAATAACTCCAAAAAGGGCCAAGGAGATCACCACCAAATGAAAGAGAAGGCGCTCTCCTCCTCTGAGAACTTCTCCCTCAGCTCCTGGGTTTTACGCTATTGCGTTTTTATATTTTTTATCCAATACCGTTGAATCAACGCGAGAATATTGCTTCCAGTCTGCTATCAAGGGGACGAAATTTATCTTAGAGAACCTGCCTTTTGATTTACCATTTCTGGTAAGCGTATACCCATAGGGAGCCTGTTTGAATACTGTGATCCTGATACATATGGACTTTATTTTCCATCATTCAAGCTAGCGCGACTTATTATAGAGATTCTGTTTAGGGTGTGGTCACACTTGAAGTTGCTGCTGTTTCCTTCCATTAGCGCGGTTAATACCTTTTGTCATTTATCCCATCCTCCATACCTACTAGGGTGACCACATTTCCAAACTGCCATTCACAGACACCCCTCCCCCTCACTAGTTTGAAGGGATAACCTCTTCAATTCCAAGGGGTGATGCTGGGACCTATAGTCCTTCACATTTGGTGGGGGGGGGGGGGCACATTCTCCAAAAGCGAAAGGGCTGCAAGTCCCAGCATGAACCACTGATATCTAAGGCTAGCCATACACTATACAATTTTCTTGATCAATTTTCCTTTAGATTTACCAAAACTATATAATATGAGGTCAAACCTAAATACTTTCAATTTGTATGGAATCAGGCTGGCCCTTGCACTTCACAGTTTAAGGTAAATCTAAAGGAAATCGAACAAGAAAATTGTATAGTGTATGGCCAGCCTAAGGATGTGACTCACGCCACAAAAATTATAGGTCTACAAGTTTCAGCATTAACACCTGAGATCCAAGGGTGTGACCTCATAGATTTTACAGTTCCATGCTGGGATCTGTAGCTCTTTACTAGTTGGGGGGGGGGGGTGTCACATCTTCAGCTCTGAGTCGTTCATCCTGAGACCTGTAGTTCTTCACTTTTGGGGGGGGGGGGGGGGGGAGTCGCATCCCCCAAAAGTGAAGGACTACAAGTCCCAGCATATCACCCCTGAGATCTAAGGATGTGTCCTCCTCCCATCCCTCTGAGATTGTCATCTGTCCTCTGCTGCCAGCTCATCTGCCGTCCTCTCTGCAGTCACTGCCTCATGACACACATGGTGTTCCATCCATCCCTGGTGCCTGGCCTCACCTCTGCGTATTGAGAGTTGCTCTCAAATTGTGGCAGTTCCCTTCCCTCTGAGAAAGCCCCAGAGAAGATTGAGGAGGAGGTGGGTGGAGCTAAAGCACTAGGCCCGGAGGAGAAGGAAGTTAAATCCTCCTCCGCTCTGAAAGCTGGGACCTCGGCCTTGCTCTGTGGTGACGTAACGTCACTGACTATTAGATGGCAGGCGGTCCTAGCAGCCAGTTCGGGCAGTGAAGAGCCAGCACTGGAACAAAGTGAAATGGGTCTTGGCCAGCCAGGACAAGTACTGTCAGTGAGTAATGCGTTGGCTTGACCCCAGGCCCAGTCCGCCCCCCCATGGATGTGTCAGTTTCATTCTGGGACACTGTATTGTCCCGGAATGAAGGTGCCCCGGACCCAGGATAGACCTGCAAAATTTGGGACTGTCCCGGGCAATCTGGGACACGTGGTCACCCTAACACCTACCTCATTACTGATTCCTGGTCAGTGGATGCAACCACAGCATGCTGCGGGGGAACACAGGCATCTGACGCTAATGGAAATTTCAAATGTAAAACTGTCTGACAAAGGCTAAGTTTTATTTCTTTCTCTAACTCCTGTCCTGTCTTATAAGTTCATGCACATCAGCGGTCTATAAAACCTTCCTGTCAAGGTTAAAGCAGAACTATTGCCACATTTTTTTTTTCTTCATTTTGGATAGAGTAAGGGAGGATTATAACCCCTGTCAACTTTGATCTCCCATTGGGTGAATTCCCCTTCACTTCCTGTCCCATAGCTAAAACAGGAAGTGAGAGGAAATTCCTTCAAATTAGAAGATTTCTCTTCTATAACTAACTTTTTTCTTTTACGTTCACTTTCAATGATAATGGTAAACAGGACAAATGGAATGGCTGGATCTCTCTAATGGGGGCACAGACCGCAATAAAAAATGACAGGTGTTCTAATCTCTCTCCACTCTATCCAAAACTAAAGAAAAGTCTTGCCTTTAGTTACCCTTTAGATCCTAGGCTGTTTGGACATGTAAAGCTCTGACAGTTCTGGGCAGGCTGGCAGAGCTTTAAAACGGAAATAAACCCCTAGAAATACCATACTCACCTCCACCTTCCAGTGATGCAGCGGGACCATGCCTCACTCACCTTTTCTCCTTGCTGAAAAGGAGGCTGTACCTGAGGATCTTCCTGCTTCTCCATCTTTTCTGCGAATCTGTGCTTCCCCCAACTTCCCTGCTTCTGATAATTACCCCACCACTCATCAGGTCACTAGTGATTAGCGTGGATTCTGTGACATGAGAAAGCAAAGCCCTGCTCCTTTACCATAATGGTCGCCTAATGGTCGAGAGACCGTGCAGGACAAGCGATGGCATGTCAGTAATGGGAAAAGATCACCTGCTGGGAGGCCAGTGGTTTGCTGCGAGGAGGCCAGTGGTTTGCTGCGGGGAGGCCGGTGGTGTCCTGTGGGGAAAACCCAGTGGTTTGCTGCGGGGAGGCCCGGTGGTTTGCTGCGGGGAGGCCCGGTGGTTTGCTGCGGGGAGGCCGGTGGTGTCCTGTGGGGAAGCCCAGTGGTTTGCTGCTGGGAGGCCCGGTGGTTTGCTGCTGGGAGGCCCGGTGGTTTGCTGCGGGGAGGCCCGGTGGTTTGCTGCGGGGAGGCCCGGTGGTTTGCTGCGGGGAGGCCAGTGGTTTGCTGCTGGGATACCTATGCTGGTGACTAGTCCTTTGCCCTCCACTGGCCATTTTTCGCACATCTTTCACAGTACATGTCCTCTCTAAGTCTTGTGAGGTGGAAAGACCTTCTCCTAGGATTTTATCACCATATCTATGGAAAGTAAATCTAAACTGCTGCAGGTGGCAGTTCACTGCTCCATTGCTTGTGATGGACAGAAGTCCCGGGCTTTCCCAGACATATAAGGAAGGTAGATGCCATGTAAGTCTTATCTGTGTTCTCATATCAGCTGACTGATGCCCCCCCTCTGATTTCCTCATTTCAGATTGGCTAAGCTGACGGCTGCCGTCTTCCTCAGCCGAGGTGTGCAAGTTTACCTTTACTCTAGATATGTCCCGACTCCGTTTGTGGTAAGATCCTGGATCTCTAATTTCCTCTTTTGTAATTTGTTATTGTTGTTTTAGCTTTAGAATTAGCACATTTGATGTGTGGTAGTGTTGCTTACGTTGAAGGTTCTTTTCTTGGCCTATGGAATTTATCCCATATACTTACAGAAATGCTGTAGACCAATACAAAAACTCTTTAGTTAAAGCCTAACTCCGGGCAGGTAATAAATGCGTGTCTCCCTCCCTACCAATGGATGAAGGATCTAGTGTTTCCTTAATCTAGGTGATAGCATAACAAGGGTATATCTTAAAGTGGAATTCCAGCTTTACTCCTAACTAACCTTAAAATTGCCCCCCCCCCCCTTTACACCTGTGTTAACTAACCTGTGTAAGAAAGATGTACTGTATATACTTACCCTTTGTTCAGGCTGCTCTGGTATGGTCACATGATCCGGCTCCCCTGCATCAGCCAGCGCAGCTTCAGGGGAGAGGAGGGAGCGCCAACAATAAATGGGCTATTGAAGCTTATTGGGGGGCCGTGGTTTGCTGCGGGGAGGTCAGTGGTTTACAATACAATAATGTCTGAATCTCCCGATGCGTGAAGAGGGTCATGGACTATGAGATGAACATTTGTCCAACGGTAAGTTTACAGGACCAATTCTGATGGGCACTGTCAGGATTGAAGTGGCAGAGCCTGACGTGCAGAAGGATTTCTCACCTGATTGAGAGCCCGGAACGTATGCGAGATCCCAGGACAGGGATACTGACAGGATACCTTAGCAGGACACAGGTTCTCCAGAGGTGCGGAGTCTTAAGTGTTAGCCGGTATTCACCAGGGCCCCTGATGGTGGGGATGGATTTGGCTGCGTGCTAACACCAGGTCACGGTCCTCTGGACTCCCCAGCCAGGTCAGGTGCAGGTCCAGGTCCAGAAGCCAGTAGCGGGTAAACAGACCAGGTTAAGGTAGAAGCGTAGTCAAGACGAGCCGGGGTCAGGGTGGGCAGCAGACAGTCAAAAGTCAAAGGCAAGCCGGGTCAGATGATCAGCAACAGCAGGTAGATACAGTCACAGGAGAGCTGAAGATCACACAGCAAAGATTGTGTGACTACTGCACTTAAATAGGCCGTTTGGCGCCAATGATAATTGTGCGCACATGCGCGAACGGTAGAACGCTACGTTAGCATGTGCATATGTGTTCGCCGGTTTGCGGCAGAAGGGTTACCAGTGCGCCTGAGCACAACAGTAAACCCCTGACAGGCACTGGACCACACAACCGCACAAGCAGGTGGGTATAATTTACATCCCACAGAGATACTTGTATACTACTAACAATCAAATGGTCATGATCGCCGCTGGAGCTATGTCCGCTTGCTTGTGCAGTGTTGTTGTCCAGTGTCCATCAGATTTGGTCCTGGAAACTTATCGTGGGCCAAATGTTCATCTCATAGTCCATGACCCTCTTCACGCATCGGGAGATTCAGACCTTATTATTGTGGTGGAAGTTGATATACATTGGAGTTCCCTGAAGAAGCAGAGAATTTTCGGTGAAATGCGTTGGGACTACAATGTACAAATATACTAAATCAATCTATTGACTGTAACCTCAAATGTGCAAGAGTACAAGCTGCTATGCTATTGTCTGTATATCTGGCATGTTTCTATACTCAACCGTATTGTTTTACCATTTTGTACAATACAATTTTTTATACTAATGTAAGTGTATGTGCTCACCTCAGCGACAACTTTGTATCCTATAAAGTCCTACTTCTCCTTGAAGGGGTATCCCCTTCAAATTCATTGTTTCCATTCATTGCAGACAAAACCCACCTTCATAGAATTGTTATGAATATGTTTGTCACCTTTAGTAACACCTACTAGTAAGAAAACACAATCTCCTAAGACCCCGTTCACACTGGGGCCTACCATAGAGAAGCTGTGGACCCTTTCTAATAGGAGCGACACAAGTCGCTCCGACTTAGAAAAAGGGTCCGGAGCTTCTTTGGGTTGACCTGGAGCGACCTGCATTGACTTCAATGTTATGAAGTCTGTGCCGGCCGCTCCGAGATCGCGGTGCGAGCTGCGCGCCGCGACCTGTGAGGTCGCCCCGGCAAGTCGCATCGCCCCAGTGTGAACGGGGTCTAAATGTGTATATCTGAAGACCATTGTACAATCCAAAAGTAAGTTCCATCTATGTCCCAGACATATTTATCAGTATTTATGATTATATTCTGTAAACTATTTCTGGGTGAATTGCTGAACTGTCTATGAATATCTTTTCTTACGCTCAGTATCATTAAGTGCCGTTTCACACGTATGCGATGCGGGAACCCTGCGAATCCACTGCGGGTTCCCGCATTGCACTTGACTTCACACTGCCATATGCAAATTGCTGGGGGTGTCAATACAAAGTTAAAGCGGCGTTCCACCCATATTTGCAAGTTGCTTTTACTCACATGCCCACCCGCAGTGCAGCCCTAAATGGATATTCATTTTTTCTTTTAAATTATGCCCAAATACCTTCATTTTAAATGTCTCAGCAGCGCTTCCGGTCCCGTCCGCCCAGGCAATGTCGTCATCGGACGGTTCCCTTAGACTCCTGGGATATCGGCGTCATCAATCCCGGAATTCCAAGGGAATCGCCTGATTCTCTTTTGATTGACAGGTTGCCATAACAATGGGGCGGGAATTTACACTGCCACCTCCATCGCTATGTCAACCTCAGCAGCGCTTCCGGTCCCGGCCGCCCAGGCAATGTCGTCATCAGACGATTCCCTTGGACTCCTGGGATATCGGCGTCATCGATCCCAGAAGTCCAAGGGAATCGCCTGATTCTCGTTTGACAGGTTGCCATAACAATGGGGCAGGAACTTCCACTGCCACCTCCATCGCTATGTCAACCTGCAATCGGACACTGCGCAGGCGCGAGATCGGGAGGTGTATGCTGGGTAGCCAGCTGCACCTAATCCAGGAAATATTTTACAAGCGGGCTTCAGATGCCCAGAACTGCGATGGTCCCTGCCTGCTTCTGAGATCGGGTCGTTTTTTACAGATTCAGGCCTCTTACACACAATACTCCTGTTTAAGAATCTACTTTTTCATTGTTTTTTTTTTTTTTTTTAAATTGTATTTGCGCGTATATTTGGGCATATGCGTTCACGCAATTTCTCACGCATTTTTGCGCTAATGCGCAGAAATGTATTCTCATGTTCTTTTTTGCGCATTATGTAAATGGCCATTTGCACACATTTGTGCACAATCACGCGTATTTGTGCGCAATTGCGTGCATGAGGCGTAAATTACTGACCAAAAATGCAGATTTTTCTATTTGTTTTTACTGAAGAATGCGCGCCGCTTGTTTACGCGTCTGTGTGCACAGGCACATTACAATTAATGTACATAAACGGAAAAAATTTTGCGCTACTACTTATGAAATTAATTAAACAGTGAATCAAAATGATGTAAATGGATAAAAAACAAGCAGCTCACACAAACCTATAGAAAAAGTTCATAAAGATAATATAAAAAAATGTGTATTAAAGAAAATTATTAAATATATGTGCACATAAAATCCAGAAACATTTTTGAAAGTGAGAAGTCCATGAATAGGAGAAAATCCAATGATAAAAAAACTTTGTGCTGTATAGAAGAACCACAACTCCCAACATGTAGGTGGAGACGATGCTCCTCTCACGGCAGAGAAAGCAAATAGAAGCCCCCAGTGAAGCAAAGAGACAAATTGCTTCTTACCAGATGATGTTGGCTTCCAAACTAATGGGAAAGCCAAATGTGCATAAAGTGGTTAAACCCATCAGGTGCAGATCATCAGAGAAGACCTTCAAAATGTACTCTCAGGCTCCTTTCACACAGTGTGCTGTCCGGTGCGGACCGTTCTCTGCTCAGTGGGGATCGATCCGCCGATCCCCGCTGAGCAGGCGGATGACAGCTCCTTCTCAGCTCTTGTCTGCGGAGACGGAGCTGTCAGAGCCCTGCTGCTCTCTATGGGGAATCGGATGAGAGCGGACCACCTGTCCTCATCTGATCCCATCCAATCCGATCCCCTGGACAGATGGAAAATAGGGTTTCCATCCGTCCGGATTTCAGACAGGATTGGATGCGGATGGTAGCGGGTGTCAGCGGACATGTCACCGCTGATATCCGCTGTCCCATAGGGATGCATGGAGCATCCGATCAGATCCGCCTAAAAAACTGACAGGCAGATCTGATCGGATTGTTCGTGTAAAAAGACCCTTAGGAAGACACATGGGAACCACATAGATGTTAGGTTAGAGCCCTGCGCAGGACTGTTTTTTTAAACCTGCACCCGCCCGCACGCGCTGATGTATGACCAGGACCACCCGCACCCGCTGAATGTATGACCAGGACCACCTGCACCCGCGTTGTTTGTGTTCCACTCCGGCCCGCACCCGCAATGTTTGTGTTCCACTCCGGCCCGCACCCGCAATGTTTGTGTTCCACTCTGGCCCGCACCCGCAATGTTTGTGTTCCACTCCCGCACGCACCCGCAAGGTTTGTGTTCCACTCCGGCCCGCACCCGCAAGGTTTGTGTTCCACTCCGGCCCACACCCGCAATGTTTGTGTTCCACTCCGGCACGCACCCGCAAGGTTTGTGTTCCACTCCGGCCCGCACCCGCAAGGTTTGTGTTCCACTCCGGCCCGCACCCGCAATGTTTGTGTTCCACTCCGGCCCTCACCCGCAATGTTTGTGTTCCACTCCGGCCCGCACCCGCGTTGTTTGTGTTCCACTCCCGCCCGCACCCACGATGTTTGTGTTCCACTCCCGCCCGCACCCGCAATGTTTGTGTTCCACTCCCGCCCGCACCCGCAATGTTTGTGTTCCACTCCCGCCCGCACCCGCAATGTTTGTGTTCCACTCCCGCCCGCACCCGCAATGTTTGTGTTCCACTCTGGCCCGCACCCGCAATGTTTGTGTTCCACTCCGGCCCGCACCCGCAATGTTTGTGTTCCACTCCGGCCCGCACCCGCAATGTTTGTGTTCCACTCCGGCCCGCACCCGCAATGTTTGTGTTCCACTCCGGCCCGCACCTGCAATGTTTGTGTTCCACTCCGGCCCGCACCCGCAATGTTTGTGTTCCACTCCGGCCCGCACCCGCAATGTTTGTGTTCCACTCCGGCCCGCACCCGCAATGTTTGTGTTCCACTCCGGCCCGCACCCGCAATGTTTGTGTTCCACTCCGGCCCGCACCCGCAATGTTTGTGTTCCACTCCGGCCCGCACCCGCAATGTTTGTGTTCCACTCCGGCCCGCACCCGCAATGTTTGTGTTCCACTCCGGCCCGCACCCGCGATGTTTGTGTTCCACTCCGGCCCGCACCCATGATGTTTGTACACTTTTGTACATTTATCGCAACTCCATCACGTCCCTATTAAATATTTTAGTCCGCTGGATGTGCCCTAATATGTACTGTAGCTTCTGCTACATACAGAACTTCTCTATTATTAATATTTTAGCCCCCTGGATGTGTATACAGTAAGCTTCAGCTACTTACAGAACCTCCCTGTGCTGTAATACTCTATGTACCGTGCTGAGCCAATCACGGCAAGTGGTGTATTCTATTAATGCATGCAAAGCCTGCTCGGATTGGCAAAGATTGTATAAGCCCGCCTCAGCCAATCTGAGCAGGCTTTGTATGCATTATTAGAATACACCACTTGCCGTGATTGGCTCAGCACGGTACATAGAGTATTACAGCACAGGGATGTTCTGTAAGTTGCTGAAGGTACTGTATACACATCCAGTGGGCTAACATTTTTAATAAGGACGTTCTGTACCTAGCTGAATCTACAGTACCTGGCGTATAAGATGCCAAGGGTATCTTTGTTTATAATAAAAACGTTTTTTTAATTATAAAAAGTCATCTTCTACGCCGGAAAATACAGTACACCGTTCCTTGCGGGTCTCCCGCAAAATTTTGTGACCGCCCACTCCCACCCGCAGCAGAGGTAAAACCGCCTGCTCCCGCGAGATTTGCGTTGGGTCTAACACAGGGCACATAGCGTGATACCGTTTAAAACAAAGGTAATTTATTAAAAGTTATTACACTCACATGTTTGTAGAGACAAGCAGGCATATCTTAAATACACGGTGGAGAAAAAAAACTCATTACTATTTAGCGCTACACGTTTTTTTATATTACATTACAATTATTGGCCTGTATTTTAGCATAGTAAAAAAAAAAAAAAAAAAAAGCTGTACTGAGGTTTTTCAAGCTGCAGTGTGAGAGAGGCTTAAAAAAAAAACACACCTACCCTGTTTCCCCGAAAATAAGCCCGGGTCTTATATTAATTTTGGCACCAAAAGACACAGTAGGGCTTATTTTCGGGGTATGTCTTATAATGTTCTGTCCTGTCCCTCTCTGCTCTCCCTGTGTGCCAAGAATCCAGTGTGAACCTAGTTTAGTGTATATAAAATCCTAGGATGCACTTTATTAGTGTTTTATATATGTCTAGCATGTGTTTTTGTAATACAATATTGTAAAATACCTTCATTATATCACTGCTGTGTCTCCCACTGTCTCCTGTCTTTCTCCTCTCATACCGTGGCTGTCAGAGGGGGATCTCAGTCCCTCCCCTCTGCAGTTTACACAGAAGTGCAGGGTAGATTAGATAACAATAGTGTGAAATACCTTCTTCGTCGCCGCTCCGGGCTCAGCTGATCCGCCCTCTTCTCCCCCCGCTGACAGCTGGGGGTCACGGAAGGGCAGATTGTATCGAAGGTATTTCCCACAATTCGAATCGAATAACGGCTCTTCTGTGTTACACTGCAGAGGGGAGGGGCTGAGATCCCACTCTGACAGCCACGGTATGAGAGGAGAAAGACAGAATCAGCTGAGAGCAGAGCGGCGATGCAAGGAATGTATTTCACAGTATTCTATTACAAAAACACACATTGGACATTATTTAAAACACTAATAAAGTGCATCCTAGGATTTTTCATACACTAAACTAGGGCTTATTTTCAGGGTAGGGCTTATATTTCAGCCCTCCCCAAAAATAACACTAGGTCTTACTTTCAGGGTAGGTCTTACTTTCGGGGGAAACACGGTAGTTACATTTGCAACAGCGTCCAGATAGTAATGTACAATCTGTGCCAATTATGGGGCAGCTTTTAGATAAAAACTGATTATGGTGACTGGAACTCCGCTTTAACGACACCCCCAGATCATTTTGCATAACGCAGTGAGAACTGTCAGTTTGGACATGAAGCGGATCGCGTAGGTGTGAACACCCATGCCATCCGATTCTGGTGTGGACCAAAAAAAGGGTCCTGTGCGACTTTGGTCCGAATGCGATGTGAATTCAGCCATACAATCTGTATGGCTGAATTTGCAACGCACAGAGAGCACTGCGCTGTGAATCACATGCGATGTCTGACATTGCATGTGTGAATCGGCACGAAGAATCTCTCTTAAGTTATAGCAAAGGACCAACCAAAGCCAATGTTTAAGGGACTCATTCATCCTTACAGTGGTCATTTCCCTGTGGAAGTAGTGATGGCTGAAAAGTTTGTGGTTGGTAATATTCTGCACATACAAAGTTGTCCATTTCACTTTATTAGGATATATCATGTTTTGTGAATGTGGTGTTACAGTGTTAGCCAGCTAAGGACCAGGATCTGATTTCTGGAATAAAATTGGGATCTTGGCTTTTTCCAGCCGTACGCAGTTCAGAAACTCCGAGCCATTGCCGGCGTGATGATCACAGCGTCACACAACCGCAAGGAAGACAACGGGTACAAGGTACGAATAGAGGCTGAAGAACGAGGTACAGTTCATCTAAGGTGGTTGTTGGTCTCATGAGATTGGCTGATGTCATTACTGCTGTCCAGAGTGATAAACAAGTATATTCAGTGCAGGTTGGCATATTAAATGCCTGTCTCCTGCATTTTTTAAGTCATTGACCCCTTTAAGAATCTGATGGAAAGCTATGGACCCCCTTCCTAGAAATATTCATATAAACACAACTTTGCTTGCTATGAATATACATACTTTATTTTATTTAAATTGTATTGCCTCATACATATATGACATACACAAAGTTTAAATAAAGTAACAAAACGTAACTAAAAAATTTGCCCTTTTAGAGTCGGTTCACACTAGCGTGACTTGTCAGGCGACTTGTCAGCCTGACAAGTCGCGCTCCCTCGCAGTCCATTGACCGCTACAGGACCCGTTCTAATAGGAGCGACACAAGTCGCTCCGACTTAGAAAAAGGGTCCTGTACTACTTCGGGGCGACCTCGGAGCGACTTGCATGACTTCCATTATGTGAAGTCCCTGCAAGTCGCTCCGAAATCGTGGTGCATGGTAATGCACAAGTCGCCCCCGAAGTAGTAAGGAGTCGTGTCGCCTCAGTGTGAACCGGCTCTTTATATGCAAGGCCACTCATTACAAAAATGAAATACAATCATCGTGTGCAAAAGAAACAAACCGATTTTTATTCTGCTCAAATCCACCACCACGATTACTAGAAAATTAGATTTAGCACTTTCTATTATGGAGGAGCACTCTAGGCTGTAGTTTGGAGAGCCCTGTGCTATACAATTAATAGAGCCTGTGGTACGATTACAGGTGCTACTTGAATCTCGGTTCACACTGCCACGACCTCTCAGGCTACTTAGTCGCCTGACAAGTCACACTCCATTAAAGTGGTTGTATCCTCACAACAAAAAAAAAAAAAACCTGCAGGACAAAGGCATAATGAGCTAGTATGCATCTCATACTAGCTCATTATGAAATACTTACCTTAGAATGAAGCCCCGACACGGTCGCCCGGACAGCGCTGAGGGAGCTGTCATTTTCCCTCTGCGTCTCTTCCGGGTTCGACGGCTCCAGTGCTGTGTGTGGCCAGAGCCGCAATGACCCGTGCATGCGCACAAAGAGCTCTGAAGGTCCACCAGACCTTTAGAGCGCATGCGCCGCTGGTGTCAGCAGCTGCATGCAGGGCGAATATCTCCTAAACCATGCAGGTTTAGGGGATATAATTTTACCTACAGGTAAGCCTTATTATAGGCTTACCTGTAGATAAAAGTTTAATGGCGGAGAATACTACCACTTTGCGTGCAATGGAACCGTTCTAATTGGAGCGTTCTAAAAGCAGGGAAAAAAACAACAAGATCACTTAGTAAAATCAGCACATTACACAATATTTGACTAGATGTTAACCCTTTCCCAGCCAGTTTCATTAGTACAGTGGCCGCTTATAGTGTTAGCATCGGTCACTATATTAGTTGTCACTGTACCACCGAGCCAGCGTCTGTGTCAGATTGCCCGCCACACTATCACAGTCCCACTATAAGTCGCTAATCACCGCTAATACTAGTATTTAAAAAAAAAATTAAAAATTCCAGTATCTAAATCAGATGCTTTAACTTTCACGCAAACCAATTAATATCCACTTTATTGGGATTTATTTTTTATCAAAGACACGTAGCAGAATACATTTTGGCCTAAAATTCATGAAATAAAAAATATTGTTTTTTTCGTTTTATATCACTAAAATAAAAAAAAACTGTGGTGATCAAATACCACCAAAAGAAAGCTCTATTTGTGTGAAATAAATTATATAAATTTCATTTATGTACAGTGTTGCATGACCGCACATTTACCAAGTAAAATAGCGCAGTGCTGAATAGCAAAAAAAATGCTCTGGTCATGAAGGGGGATAAAATCTTCCCAAGGGAAAATGGTTAAACATGTCTGATTGTTCCATATTGTCCGTTTGGTAGAACACGCCTGGTTTTCTCCCTCTGTACAGGTGTATTGGGAGAACGGGGCTCAGATCACCTCTCCTCATGATAAAGAGATCCTGAAATGCGTGGAAGAAAATCCAGAACCCTCGGCGGATTCCTGGTGTGAGAACCTGGCTGATACCAGCCCACTAAACCGAGATCCCCTGGAGGAGATTACAAAGGGTTACATGGAGGACCTGAGAGCCATCTGTTTCCACAGGTATATGACAATGTAATGAGTACAGGGGAGGGACTCCGGATGTTTTTTAGTGCTGTATAAAATGTTCCCTCCACCGTTCACTGAAAGAGTCTTCCATGAGGAACATTTGATTTTTTAGAGCCCAACTCTGGGCACAAGAACCCTTGCAACACCCCAACCCCCTCAGCGAGGGTTAAACAGTCATTTTTGTAGTAGTAGAGGAATAGGGTGTAATATTTGCTTTACTCCTCGGTACAACAGGCTCCCCTCATTTATTCGACTGGTGTCCCTCAATCTCATTGCTCAAGGCACTCTCGGCCACACTTACTTCCTCACATACAGTGCAGGACTAAGCCCTGAATTGTATGTAATGACACCGAGGCACAGCCTGGAGCACTGGGTAGCAGAGGACTGCACTGTAACATGGGGGTAAGGTAAGTAATATAGGGCTGCAACTAACGATTATTTTCATAATCGATTAGTTGGCCGATTATTGTTTCGATTAATCAACTAATTGGATAAAAACCTCAAAAAAAAAAAAAAGTTAGTGTATAATTTAGTTAATATTCTTGAATATCTATTTGCAGTGGTAAATATAACTATCCAGCTATATAGTTGGATATTTAACCACTTTACCACCGGAGGATTTTGCTGTCTTCCGTCCAGGCCACTTTTTGTGATTCGGCGCTGTGCAACTTCAACTGACAATTGCGCGGTCGTGCGACGCCGTACCCAAACTAAATTTACGTCCTTTTTTTCCCACAAACAGAGCTTTCTTTTGGTGGTATTTGATCACCTGTGCGATTTTTTACTTTTTGCGCTATAAACAAAAAAAGAGCGTTTATTTTGAAAAAATAACAATATTTTTAACATTTTTTTATATGAAATTCCCCCCAAAAAAGATGTAAAAACCAATTTTTTAAAAAAATTTTGGCCAATTTGTTTTCTGCTTCATATGTTTGGTAAAAAAAATCGCAATAAGCGTATTTTGATTGGTTTGCGCAAAAGTTATTGCGTTTACTAACAAAGGGAAAGATTTCTGTCATTTTGGTGTTTTTTTTTTTTTTTTAACGCGTAATGGCGGCGATCTGCGATTTTTTTTTTTTTTTTTTTTTTTGTGGGACTGCGACATTGCGGCGGACAGATCGGACCCTTGACTGACATTTTTGACACTTGGGGGTACCAGTGACATTACTGCAGTAATCAGTGCTATATATATGCACTGTTACTGTAAAAATGACACTGCCAGGGATGGGGTTAATTTTATTGGAGAGGGAGGGGTTAATGTATGCCTGGTGCTTACTGACGTGTAGGGGGGGGGGAGGAGGTGACTGTGTGAGTCATGGACAGATCGGATGTCCAGCTATGCTGAACAGTCCGATCTGTCACTCCCTGTCACTATGGAGATCCGTCCGCTTGTGTTTACACACAGCGGGCGGATCTCCACACTAGATCCCCGGCGATCGGGGCAGAGCAGCAGCGATCGCCGCTGCTCCTCCCCTGGCCCGACTCCCGCTGAAAACAGCGGGAGCGAGCCTCCGGCGGCGCGCAAGCGCCGCCCAGAAGGGGGAGTGTCTGACGACGTTAATACTACGTCGTCAGACGATAACGAGCCACTCTGCCGCAGTAGTATTACTGTGAGCAGACGTAAAGTGGTTAATCCACTCAGACAGATATATGTATTATTAGAGGTTTAAATGTGGTATATATCAGACTCCGAGATCAATATTTTTAAAAGATCTAAAACATTGTTTCTCTTACGTCCTCCGACAGTCGCCGCCTCTTCATATTCGTCACATATGGGGTATTAGACTTTGCTCCGAAGGAGTAGCTAGGCAACAGAATATGTTAACATTAAAGCTTTTAACATATCCCACCCTCAAGGGGTGGTCCCCTCAGTCAATACCCTCCTACTTCCTGCAACCATATCTCAGTTTTAATGTCTAGCTTGTCAGGAGTGGCTGGCTTTTCCTGTGCTGGGGCTTTCTGCCCCAGACTCTTTCTTATTTTTGAAATTTTGTTTGAGTTTTCTCTCTACCTTTACTTAGCTGTTATTTTTGTCAGCGTTAGTTAGTTCTTCTGATGAAGAGGATCATGCGGGCTGGGTCTCGGGCTGATCCCCCTGGTCGCAGGTCGTGGGTCAGTGGCTTCCCAGCCTGCCATCGAGCGTTCAGCCAGGTAACGCTCCTGGCACAGTGAACGACCCATCCCTGTTCGGTGCAGGGATGATTGGTGAGGTGGCTACCTCACTGGACGCCGTGCGGTTTCTTAACCCCCATTTTGTGCGTCTTGAATTGCGACTCTCCCTGCCTCATGTGCAGCGGCTTGTTCGCCTGTGCGGGTCCCCCACGCCATTGAGAGGTAAGTGTATCTATGTGGGGACCTGTCTGTCTGGGGGGTTGTCAGTCTGGGACTGTGTAACCTGCCTCTATTCACACTGCTTGTCTCCCTATCTCTCGGCTGCATGCTGTGGGCTGCAGGGGGGGGGGGGGGGGAGCTGTGTGACACTGTGTGTGTCAGCCTGGTCAGTGTGAAAAGCTGTGTGCTGTGGGGCATGTTTTTTTGGCATGTTTGGGCATATACAGCGATCGCTGCGGCGATCTGACATGTGTTCTTATACATGGATGACATGTGTGCATTACTGCACTGTGGAGCGGCGGTTTCGGCACCAAACGGCGCCATTTTGCCTACACTCGCTCCGGCCGCATGTTTTACATGCATGGCGGCCATTTTCTTGTAGCCTCCATAGGCTTTCATAGAGCGCCCTGGCAGCATCACTTCCTCTTTCCAGGAACACCGATCGAGGCAGCGGCGAGGGTCTCCTCAGGTTTTATCCTTCTGTTCTTGCTATCCATTGCCTGTGTTCAGTGTGCATATTCCCTGTGGGGGTCTCATTGTGCCTGAGTGTGGTGCGGTGGGCTGCGCTTGCCGCGCTTGCTTAAAGGGGCAGTTAACCCTTTATTGTCTGGCATTACAGGGGCAATGGATTCTCAGGAGGGCAAATTTCCTACCGCCTTGGTGGAAAGCCAGGGGACCGCTGTTTCCCCCCCAGGGGGGGATTTAGCCACTATTGTGGCTGGCCTTGCTGCTCAGGTGCAGATGCTGGTGGCTGCTCAATCTACTAAAAGACCCAGAATTGCTCTTTCCTCTGATTCTGAGGGTGAAGGTGATGGGGTTGTTATGGCGGGGGCCTCCTTATCGGGGTCCCGCTCCTCCCTAGATCTAGTGGGGTCCGAAGTGGAGGCTGAAGTTGAGGGGGTTGATAATTCTCCCCCTGGCTCGCCTGAAGAGCTTGCAATCATGGATGAATTGATTGCTTCCATAAAGCAAACACTGCGTTTGCAGGATGAAGTGTGTCCCCCCGCTGCCTTGGCGGCCTATGGGACGCAGAGGAAACGCAGGACACCGCAGGTTTTTCCCTGCAATGATGATTTTCAGCGCTCTGTGAAAGGAACAATGGCGCAATCTGCGCAAACCTTTTGCTGTACCAAGTAGGTTCAAGCTGCGTTATCCTTTCTCGCCTTCCACTGATGAAAGGTGGTGTGTGCCTCCCCCAGTGGATCACGCAATTGCGGTTTTAAACAAGGCCACTGCGATTCCTGCAGAGGATTCCCCTGTGTTCCGTGATGCCACGGATAGGAGATTGGAGTCTCTTGCCCGTCATACTTATTCTGTTACGGGTTCTATGCTTAAAGCTCTGTTTGCTTCTCTCATGGCGGCCCAGGCGATCGCAAGTTGGACGCAGATGCTTAGGCGCGTCCTAGTGGCCGACTCGGCCTCGCCGGCGACCCTGGATATGGTGGATCAAATCCACCAGGGTGTCATGTATCTGTGTGATGCGGACCTGGACCTGATTCCATTGGCTGCACGTGTGCACAGCATGGCGGTGTTGTCTCGCCGCCTGGTTTGGTTAAAATGTTGGTCGATGGACCAATCTTCGCGTAAGACCTTAGCCAATCTACCTTATGATGGGTCTCGCCTTTTTGGGGAGTCCTTGGATGTGTTGATTAAGGGGATCACCGGGGGTAAGAGCACTCTCTTGCCCCATTTCCCCAAGGCTAAGGGGGCTTCTGGGAAGAAGCATGCTAATTTTCGGCCCCCTCAGGGGTCCTTTCGTGCCTTTCGGCCGCACTACAAGGGCAAGCCGTTCAAAGGTCAAGGCTCTCAGAAGAAGCCCTGGTCTGGGAAACAGAAGTCCGGCAAATCCGGATCTGCAGCCCATAACAGTTCGGCCTGAAGGGGCGCCCTCACCCAGTTTTGGGGTGGGGGGACGCTTGCTCGGTTTTCTTCAACCCTGGTTGGCCCGTGTGCGGGACAGGTGGGTTCAGGAGATCGTTCGATCTGGTTACAAGATCGAGTTTCTCTCTCGGCCGGAGAGCAGATTTTTTCCCTCAAATCTTCAACTGTCTCCAGATCGTTTGCGGGACCTGCACCTGGCGGTGCGGGACCTGAGGGCTCAGGGAGTGGTGGTTCCGGTGCCTCATCGGGACAGATTTCGGGGGTTTTATTCCAATCTGTTCACCGTGCCCAGAAAGGAGGGCAAGGTTCGTCCAATTCTGGACTTGAAGGCTCTGAACCGCTCTGTGCGGGTTCGCAAGTTCCGCATGGAATCCCTGCGGTCGGTGGTGGCTGCCCTGGTTCCGGGGGAATTCATGGCCTCCATCGATTTTAAGGATGCGTATCTTCACATCCCCATTTTCGAGGGTCACCAGAGGTTCCTTCGCTTTGCCATTGCGGAGGATCACTACCAGTTCGTGGCGTTGCCTTTTGGTCTCGCCTCGGCTCCGCGGGTCTTCACCAAGGTGCTTGCACCGGTTCTGGCATTATTGAGGGCCCAGGGCATTTCTGTCCTGGGGTATCTGGACGACATTCTGGTTCGGTCTGCGACCAGCCAGGGTCTGGAGAAGGACCTGTCTGTCACGATGCAAACTCTGCAGGAGTTTGGTTGGACGATAAATTTTCCAAAGTCGACACTGAGTCCGTCGGTTCGTCTTCCCTACCTGGGAATGATTCTGGACTCGGTGCAGGCGAAGGTCTTCCTGCCGGAAGACAAACTCAGAACTCTTCAGGAGGAAGTCAGGTCCCTCAGGGACGTTCCGCACTCGTCTCTGCGGACGTGCATGAGATGTCTGGGATTGATGGTCTCGGCCTTCGAGGCGATTCCCTTCGCCCAGTTTCACACGCGGGGTCTCCAAGCGGAGATCCTGTCCAGGTGGGACGGGCGACCTCAATCTCTGGATCTTCAAATCTCGTTGAGTCATCGCACCAGAAGAAACCTTCTGTGGTGGCTCCAGTCCCCGATGGTGTCCGGGGGCAAGTCGTTTCGTCCTGTCTCGTGGACGGTGATCACCACGGATGCCAGCCTGTCGGGCTGGGGTGGTGTTCTGGGCGTTCTGTCCGCCCAGGGAACTTGGTCGGAGGGGGAATCTTCCCTTCCGATCAACATTCTGGAATTGCGTGCGATAAGTCTCTGTCTTCATCGCTGGACGGACCGGCTGCAGGGCTGCCCGGTTCGGGTGCAGACGGACAATGCCACGGCGGTGGCCTACATCAACCACCAAGGGGGCACCAGGAGTGCCCGAGCGGCTCGAGAAGTGGCCGACATTCTGTCTTGGGCCGAGACTCATGTCCCGGCGATAATGGCGGTTCACATTCCGGGAGTGGAGAATTGGCAGGCGGACTATCTGAGTCGCCAGACCCTGGATCAGGGGGAATGGTCTCTCCACCCGGCTGTCTTCCAGATGTTGTGCGCGAAGTGGGGTCTTCCAGATGTGGACCTGTTCGCGTCTCGTCTCAACAACAAGGTGAAAAGGTTCGTGGCAAGGACGCGCGACCCTCGGGCAGACGCGTCGGACGCGTTAGTGGCCCCGTGGCATCAGTACAGGCTGATGTACGCGTTTCCACCGATTCAGTTGCTGTCCAGGTTCCTTCGCAGGTTACACTCGGAACGCAGCACGGTGATTCTTGTGGCACCGGACTGGCCTCCCCGGTCCTGGTACGCAGACCTCGTGAATCTGGCGGTCGACGCTCCGTGGCGTCTGCCTCTTCGAGACGATCTACTGTCTCAAGGACCGATATACCATCCTGCTTTACAGTCGCTGGCTTTGACGGCCTGGCTGTTGAGACCGAGGTCCTGAAGGAGAGGGGTCTCTCTCCAGAGGTTGTTCATACTTTGATCAACGCGAGGAAGTCTTCCTCGGGGAAGGTTTATTACCGTACTTGGATCAAGTCTCCGTACCTGGTTGTTCATTTGGATAAGGTGGTCTTGCGCCCTAATCCTTCTTTTCTTCCGAAACGAGTTTCGGAATTCCATCTTAATGAGGATATTGTCTTACCTTCGCTGTGCGCGAAGCCTAAACATCCAAAGGAGGTGAGATTGCATTCTCTGGATGTTGTTCGGGCGATAAGGGTTTACCTTAAATCGACTGAGCCTTTTCGAAAGACGGACTCCTTGTTTGTTCTTCCAGAGGGTCCTCGGAAGGGCATGGCGGCTTCGGCCTCTACCATCGCAAAATGGATCAGGCAGACCATTGAACAGGCCTATGCTTTGCAGGGGAAGGTTCCCCCTGTGCCTGTGAAGGCGCACTCTACTAGATCTTTGAGTACGTCTTGGGCCTGTCGTCATGGGGCTTCTGTAGCCCAGGTGTGTAAGGCGGCGACCTGGTCGACCGTGCACACGTTCACAAGATTCTACAAAGTAGATGTTCAGGCATTGGCGGATGCTTCCTTTGGCCGCAAGGTTCTTAGTGCGGCAGTTCCCTAGGGTCCCTTGTTGGGGACCTCTGGCTGTTGGGATAAGTTTTGTATCCCCTGGTTTTTTTGTCTTTTCCTGGGTTGTTGCTCCTGTTGAGCACTTGTTTTTTTCTGTTGCCCAGCTGGTTTCCTTCTTTTGGTAAGGTTCCTTTCTTTGATGTGGAGACTGCGTTGCCTTTCGGCGCGGATGCGTTTCCCACCCCTCATGTTTGCACTGCTTTGGGACGTCCCCATATGTGACGAATATGAAGAGGCGGCGACTGTCGGAGGACGTAAGAGAAAACGGAATTTTTGTAAAATCTTACCTGTAAAATTCCTTTCTCTGAGTCCTCCGACAGTCGCCGCCCCCGCCCCTCTTTTGGGGTTTGGTTGTATACTCTACTGCTATTCCACTAAAACTGAGATATGGTTGCAGGAAGTAGGAGGGTATTGACTGAGGGGACCACCCCTTGAGGGTGGGATATGTTAAAAGCTTTAATGTTAACATATTCTGTTGCCTAGCTACTCCTTCGGAGCAAAGTCTAATACCCCATATGTGATGAATATGAAGAGGCGGCGACTGCCGGAGGACTCAGAGAAAGGAATTTTACAGGTAAGATTTTACAAAAATTCTGTTTTTCAGACCGGATTGGTATACAATATTCATGATAGGCTCCCTTATTAATAGGCAGGTAGCTTGATACAAGCTCCCTGCGCCTGCTCTCACTTATGCTGGCCATACACAAACTACATTTTTTTTAGAAGATTTTTAAAAACATTCTTCCGATTTTTCTAACCATTAGTGGGGTCTATTCGGTGTTCGTTGTCAACCACAGTGACAGGAAAATTTGAAGGAGCAAAATAGAAAACTTCTCAATCAAACAAATCTTCAAACAGTGTGTGTGGTTTTTGCTCAGAAATTATATTCATTTTAAAATTTATTGTTAAAAACAAGTGGAATTTTCAAACACTCGTCCATTCAACAAATTTACAAATCATTTTTGAACAAATATAGATGCAAATATTTTTGCCCAAAAATCCAATACATGTATGGGCACCAGAAGACCTTTAGTAGCAGCAGTTTTTTTTTTTTATCACCTGTCATGATGGGGTTAAAAAAAAAATAGCCCTTTTATAGTAAAACAAAAACAGCAGATATCGCTACTGTAATATAATTATAATTTCTACTGTGAAGCAGTGAAAGTATTATATCTTGTATCATGTGTATGTTTATAAAAAAATATGCCCAGAAGTCGGATATGCAGGATATTTTAACTGGGAGTCAAACATGAAGCTATGTGAAGGGTGGAGGGGGGGGGGGGATCACATTTTTACATTAAAGTAGTACTAAAAGCTGAGACTTTTTTTTTTTTTTCATGGATATAATAATTTTAAATATAATGCACCACAATATTAGTGAACTTTTACTTTAAATGTAATTGTAATGCCTTCTATCACCACTAGTCTATCGGCCTCCACCTTCTCTTGGTTGAGATGCTCACCTTCCCTGCACAGAGCCCTTAACCACTTAAGCCCCGGAAGATTTTACCCCCTTTCTGACCAGGGGGTTTTTTGCGATTTTTTTTTTTTTTTTTTTTTTTTTTTACTGCGTGACTTTGACGGACAATTGCGCGGTCGTGCGACGCTGTACCTAAACGAATTTGACGTCCTTTTTTTCCCACAAACAGAGCTTTCTTTTGGTGGTATTTGATCACCTGTGCGATTTTTTGATCATGCGCTATAAACAAAAAAAGAGCGACAATTTTGCAAAAATAACAATATTTTTCACATTTTTTTTTATATGAAATCCCCCCCCCCCAAAAAAATGTAAAACAAAATTTTTTAACATTTTCGGCCAAATTGTTTTACGCTACATATGTTTGGTAAAAAAAATCGCAAAACGCGTATTTTGATTGGTTTACGCAAAAGTTATCGCGTTTACTAACAATGGGAAATATTTTTGTCATTTTTGGTGTTTTTTTTTTTTTAACGAGTAATAGCGGCGATCTGCGATTTTTTTGCGACATTGCGGCGGACAGATCGGACCCTTGACTGACATTTTTGACACTTTTGGGGGTACCAGTGACATTTCTACAGTAATCAGTGCTATATATATGCACTGTTACTGTACTAATGACACTGGCAGGGAAGGGGTTAACAGTATTGGACAGGGAGGGGTTAAGTGTGTCCTAGGGGCGTGATTCTAACTGTAGGGGGACATGGCTATTGGTGTAAAAACAAAGATCAACGGTTCTACATAGTAGAACCGTCTGATCTTCATTTTTACACAGGGGAGAATGACAGGTGGCTTGTTTACATAAGCCGCTCTGTCTTTCTCCCGCTGTACCGGCGATCGTAGTGTGACCGGCGGACATCGGGTCCGCCAGTCACACTCCCGCACTCCTCCCTGAACGAGCCAAGGCGGGCGCGCACTCGCCCGCTATTGGCTCTAAAAGGAGTGACAGGCTAGCGACGTAGACTGCCTGGCCGGGGCTGACTGCCGCAGTAAATATACTGTGAGCAGTCGGCAACCGGTTAAAGTGATTGTAAACGTTGGATTTTTTCTTTTCCACAACAATCTTGTCATACTTACCCTCTCTGTGTAATGCTTTTTCACAGAGCAGCACTGATCTCCTCTTCTGCCCCCCCTCCTCCCTCTCCCCCACGGCATTTCTGGCCCCTCCTGCCTTCAAAGTGCCCCTATAGGAAGCAGCAAAGTATAGTAAAGTATAGTACTGTAAACAGTGTCCCTATAGCAAGGTAAAAATAAAAAAAAAAAAAAAAAAAAACCTCTGCCTTTAAAATCACTTGGTTCCTTCTCTTGCACAGGACTACATTTCCCATGAGGCATTGCTCCTCACACATTCACAAGTTCTCTGCCCTCTACATACTTGTATGGACGGTGTATTGAGCTGTAGGTGTGTCCCACTGTATTTTCTGATATGTAAACAAATAATGCATTCTGTATGCAGAACAACTAATCGGCTAACCAATTAATCGATTACGAAAATAGTTGACAACTATTTTCATGATCGATTAGTTGGCGATTAATCGATTAGTTGTTTCAGCCCTAAAGTAATGTAGCCTCTTTCTCTACCCCTTAGAAATGAGCATTTACCCACTGCAAGGGTATTTCCTTTTTTTTTTCGGTCATCCAAGGCTGGGCTTTTTATATACATTGCAAGGATTCAGAGCATTTGTACAGGCTGGACTGCAGCACTGCATGATGATGCTGACTCTTGTGTCAGTGTAAGATTGTTGTCAAGGAGAGGTACTGTATTACCCATATACATACATACATACATACATACATACATATACATACATTATACTTCATTTTTCAAATTTTTTCCCCCCGCTCTTTAGTACCAATTGTTTTTTAAAATCCTTTCCTGCTTTTGTCCTGTAGCTACTGAGACCGATCATTCCAGGGAACACTTCATTCTAGTGTAAATCCTTCTAAATTATCAGAAGAATTACCGTTACTGATCACATGATCAGTCCCAGTGTTGGGGATGTTGCATCTCTGGTATCCTTTACACAGTATCTCACAAAAGTGAGTACACCCCCCTCACATTTTTGTAAATATTTTATTCTATCTTTTCATGTGACAACACTGAAGAAATGACACTTTGCTACAATGTAAAGTAGTGAGTGTACAGCTTGTATAACAGTGTACATTTGCTGTCCCCTCAAAATAACTCAACACACAGCCATTAATGTCTAAACCGCTGGCAACAGAAGTGAGTCGACCCCTAAGTGACAATGTCCAAATTGGGCCCAAAGTGTGAATATTTTGTGTGGCCACCATTATTTTCCAGCACTGCCTTTACCCTCTTGGGCATGGAGTTCACCAGAGCTTCACAGGTTGCACTGGAGTCCTCTTCCACTCCTCCATGATGACATCACAGAGCTGGTGGATGTTAGAGACCTTGTGCTCCTCCACCTTCCCTTTGAGGATTCCCCACTAGTGTTTAGATCTGGAGAAACGCTTGGCCAGTCCATCACCTTTACCCTCAGCTTCTTTAGCAAGGCAGTGGTCATCTTGGAGGTGTGTTTGGGGTCATTATCATGTTGGAATACTGCCCTGCGGCCCAGTCTCTGAAGGGAGGGGATCATGCTCTATAAAACAAAAACTATCAGCGCAAACCGTGTAGTGATAATTAATAACACATCATACAATACAAATAATAGAAGTGCTGTAAATTATATATAAATATGCATAAATAGGCAGTGCAATGTGAGCAGTGCGAAAAAAAATTGTGCATAAATAATAATGACCGGCAGCATACACTAAAATCGTGTCCACACCTCACAATCAAGTAAATCAATATAAGAAAAGTGATGCGCCAGATAAACAATATTTAGTGTCCATCAAATAGTCCATATGATTCCGTGCTCAAGTGTCCACAGTGTTGGTAGAAAAAACGTAATCCCGTGAAAAGTATCAAACACCACAAGTGTTAAATCCCTCCACCAGGTAGATAAGCCTCTCACCTCAGCACAGGACCCAGACGGGCCAGCATTAGCTTGTATGCAAACATAGGACCCCCAGGGGGATAACTCTCCAGCCTCTCACCTCCGGAGAACACGGGGACATGTAGTAGAAAATAAAGAGAAGATCTAGTGCTCTCTGTGTATAACGTCACACACTCATCGATCACTGCAGGAGAGTCCCTGTTCCAGGAGCCTGTGTTCATCCTTCTCCCCAGATCACAACTGCTGCTCCATCCCCGCACCCACTCTACCAGCTTCTTTAGCAGGGCAGTGGTCATTTTGTAGGTGTGTTTGGGGTCGTTATCATGTTGGAATACTGCCCTGCGGCCCAGTCTCTGAAGGGAGGGGATCATGCTCTGCTTCAGTATGTCACAGTACATGTTGGTATTCATGGTTCCCTCAATGAACTGTAGCTCCCAGTGTCTGCAGCACTCATACAGCCCCAGACCATGACACTCCCACCTCCATGCTTGACTGTAGGCAAGACACACTTGTCTTTGTACTCCTCACCTGGTTGCCACTACTCAAACTTAACACCATCTGACCCAAATACGTTTATCTTGGTCTCATCAGACCACAGGCCATGGTTCCAGTAATCCATGTCCTTAGTCTGCTTTTCTTTAACAAACTGTTTGCGGCCTTTCTTGTTCATCATCTTTAGAAGAGGCTTCCTTCTGGGACGACAGCCATGCAGACCAATTTGATGCAGTGTGCGGTGTATGGTCTGAGCACTGACAGGCTGACCCCCCACCCCTTCAACCTCTGCAGCAATGCTGGCAGCACTCATGCATCTATTTCCCAAAGACAACCTCTGGATATGACACTGAGCACGTGCACTCAACTGCTTTGGTCAACCATGGTGAGGCCTGTTCTGAGTGGAACCTGTCCTGTTAAACTGCTGTATGGTCTTGGCCACCGTGCTGCAGCTCAGCTTCAGGGTCTTGGCAATCTTTTTATAGCCCAGGCCATCTTTATGTAGAGAAACAATTCTTTTTTTCAGATACTCAGAGAGTTCTTTGCCATGAGGTGCCATGTTGAACTTCCAGTGACCAGTATGTGAGAGTGAGAGCGATAACACCAAATTTAACACACCTGCTCCCCATTCACACCTGAGACCTTGTAACACTAATGAGTCACATGAAACCAGGGATGGAAAATGGCTAATTGGGCCCAATTTGGACATTTCCACTTAGGGGTGTACTCACTTTTGTTGCCAGCGGTTTAGACAGTAATGACTGTGTGTTGAGTTATTTTGAGGGGACAGTACATTTACACTGTTATACAAGCTGTACACTCACTACTTTACATTGTAGCAAAGTGTCATTTCTTCAATGTTGTCACATGAAAAGATAGAATAAAATATTTACAAAAATATGAGGGGTGTACTGACTTTTGTAAGATACTGTACATGCAGTGTCTGTGCTAGTGTCCTTTCAAAAGTGAGACTCCCAGTACTTGACAGTACCTTCAGGTGATTGGACTTTGGAAAAGCTTTAAACGGCACCCCCCTGGGCATCACCTTATAACCATATCCAATTTCGAGGGTCTGGTCTTCCAGGCGATGGGCCTCCTCTCCCTTACAGGGAAATCACCCTTTGCTCCTGCATCCAGATCGATGCAACTTCAGTAAAATCTTGGAAGCCGTGCCTGGTCATGGGGACGGCCTGTGACGTTGCTTTGGGCACTGGATCCTGCTTGGGTGCTTGCTTCAGCCCTTGGTGCATGGCATGTAGTCAGCCGTAGGGTTTGTATAGTTAAATGTCGAAGCTTATTTTGTACATTGAGGCAAATTGCTGCGCACTGCATTTACTATGCGATACAATCACATTGGAGTTCTCTGTCAGGAATGCTTTTTTGGGCTTTGTTCTAACATTTACATTATTGACTTTATGGGTTCTGCTTTGCAGTAATTGCACATAATGATTTTTGGCTTATAGCAGGCTATGCTATCTGTCTGCTATTGATTTCTATCTAGCTGTAGGCTCTATGCATCCTCCTCATTTCATTATTTATATACAGGTAGATTGTGGCTGAAACAAAACCAAAAAGTGAAGACGGAGAAAATTTTGAAATGTTCATTGTGACTGAGAAATACATTGAATAATGTACATTTTGCCTGGAATTGATCCATAAAAAAATAGCAGTTCACTTACTAGTATGTGAGTGTGCCTAGGCTCTTCTGTGCCTAGTGTGTGTCTGCAGTGCTTGTATTCTTTAAATAAACATGCTACTTACCTGTTCTGTTCAATGGTATTGCCCAGAGCAGCCCCATCCTCTCTTCTGGGGTTCCCCGCCGGAGCGCCAGGTCCCTCTTCTTTTCGGGGTGTGCCACCATAGGAAACGGCTTCCTATGGTGGCACCACCTGCGGGCTCGATCCTGAGCCTTGCTGCCTGCATCTATAGACACAGACAGTGAGGCTCAGCCCAATCCCTCGTCACAGGATTTGACTGACAGCATCAGAAGCTAATGGATTCGGTTGCTCTCAGCAAAGCCTGTGAGAGCGGGGAGAGAGGTGCGGATGGACACAGTGCTGAATCGAGATTGTGCTGAAGATTCAGGAAGTATAAAGGGGGGCATGAGGGGATGATGCACATACTGAAACATTTCTCACCTTAATGTAAGAAATGGAATCCGATTTGGTGATGCCACTACTGTGCTGCTCAATGTTCTCCTTGCTGAAGATATGAGAATTCAAAGCCCCGCCTCTGCCAAGATGGCCGCCCTTATAAAGAGACACAGTGCAGAACGAGGCTTAGTAAGTTACAGGCAGTCCTCTGGTTACCAACAAGATAGGGACTGTAGGTTTGTTCTTAAGTCGAATTTGTTTGTAGGTCAGAACAGGTACATTTTTTTTTAAGTTTAGCTTCACCCAAAAGTATAGTTTTAAGTTTTTTTTGAATAGCATAGAGAAGGGTTACTATCCCTGTACCCTTTGTTTTGCTGTCTCTACCCCTGTTCAGGAGATGTCACCTCACTTTCTGTCCCTATGACAACTGGATTTTGAAAAATTTGGGTTGTTGTGGAAACAAGGATTGGTGATAAAGCTTCAGTGGAG
This sequence comes from Pelophylax lessonae, assembly GCF_965119305.1. NCBI lineage: Eukaryota > Metazoa > Chordata > Amphibia > Anura > Ranidae > Pelophylax > Pelophylax lessonae. The sequence continues at coordinate 726,082,151 of NC_138769.1, read as the reverse complement.
AAACCTTTTTCCCATGAGAACTCTTACAGGAGTGAATTTCCCTTCCTAGGGGGAGATTTCTCCTCACTTCCTGTTGTCTCCCTCCATTTGTAAGTCGGATGTTTGTAACCCGGGGACCGCCTGTAGTGATGGGGAAAAGATCAGCTGCAGGAAGACCACAGACAATACTGGTGACTATTAACCACTTGCCGACCGCCGCAAGTACATTTACTGCAGCAGTCAGCCGCTCCTGGGCAAAGCGACGTAGTACTACGTCGCTCGCCCAGGAGCCTGTAGGGGGCGAGCGCGTGCCCCCGGAGGCGCTCCCCCCTGCTCGTTCACAGGGATCCCCGCGCGTGTGTCCCCCGGCCACCCGCGATCTCCCGCTGGAGAGGGAGAAAGGCAGACGGCTGATGTAAACAAAGCCGCCTGTCATTCTTCCTGATGTAACTGCAGAGACTACACGATCCTGCTATCAGTCAGGGGTTCAATCTGTCCGCCGCAATGTCGCAGTCCCGCAAAAAAAAATCGCAGATCGCCGCCATTACTAAATATGTAGCAGAAAACAAATTGACTTAAAATGTTAAATTTAGATTTTTACATTTTTTTTTTTTGGGGAATTTCATGTAATAAAATGTGAAAGATATTGTTATTTTTTCAAAATTGTCGCTTTTTTTTTTGTTTATATCGCAAAAAATATAAATCGCACAGGTGGTCAAATACCACCAGAAGAAAGCTCTGTTTGTGGGGAAAAAAAGGACGTCAATTTAATTTGGGTACAGCGTCGCACGACCGCGCAATTGTCCGTTAAAGTCACGCAGTGCCGAATCGCAAAGTAGGGCCTGGTCTTTGAGCAGCCAAATCCTCCGGGGCTTAAGTGGTTAACTTTTTGCTTGCCTTTTTTTTGGGCACCGGTTTCAGCTTCAGGTCCTCATTAAGGAGCCGATGCTTTCTCCATATTCTGCTTGCTGTTTATTTTTATTTTTTTGTTAATAATAATACAAAGAAATATGGATTTTCGGATGGATCGATAAGTGCACATGCTGCCTTTGGCTTGATAGATCTCTATATATTGATTAGATTGTTGTGGGCCGAGTCAGCCAGCTGCAGTGTGTGTGTATGATAGATCGATCGTTTTCGCACAGAATTCTGATTCCTTGCTGATTGAGTTGTTTGGCCCAATTTATACGTTCCCTTTAGCTGATCTTTGTCTAATGTGTTTCTTTTTCAGGGAGATGAACCATAAGACCCCAATGAAGTTTGTCCACACCTCATTTCACGGGGTTGGTCACGACTACGTCCAGTCAGCGTTCAAAGTGTTCGGCTTTAACCCTCCCATTCCCGTCCCTGAGCAGAAGGACCCCGACCCCAATTTTACATCTGTGAAATGTCCGAACCCTGAGGAAGGAGAATGTGTCCTGGTAAGTTGGGCTTCTGTGACTGGATTACATAGAGGGGTGTTTTTATTACAAAAAACAATAAAAAGTGCAGCGCTAGAAAAAAGGTGATAATGAATATCAAAAACAAAAAGGGAAAATGGTCTGGTTCCCACCAAAGCACTCCTCCGTCCCAAAATTCATATACAAACAAGAGAGATTGGCCTGCGGGACTTTGTATGAGGTATGTGCTTAGTGGCTGAAAAGCAATGAAGTACACAATCGATGAGTAAAGCAATATATTTTATTGCATAATATACACAGGTTGTAAAAGTAAAAATAGTAACGTGCTCAATAGCTAAAATGTAAATGATGTACAACATGAGAAATATTACATCACATATTGGCAGACATCTTGGTGTAACCACTTGGTTTCAAATATGGCATGAATAATATACTGGAATAACATAACAGTAGAATATATAACATCGTGAACTGACGTGTTTCGGGAGCAACATCTCCCTTCTTCAGAGATCAATGTATTCAAGGTATATCTAGGAACAATATATTGAAGTATGCAGTAAGAATAAGATTTTGAGTAAAAAAAGGCTTCAGTCAAATAATAACTCAAGGGAGTACTAGATACTCACAGATCAATGAAACTCAAATGGAAAAAATTGGACTCCTGTGTGGCAGTGGCGTGCCATGTCTGACTCGGGAGCTGAAGGGTCCCAATATGTTAGCAACCTGAGAGGGGGGTCCATGGTAGGTGGGTGATGAATGTGCAATGGGGAAATGCAATGCACCTTCCAAACCTGTCATGTATATAAATAAAATAGTAGTGAGGAAGTAGCATAATGCTACCAATTGTAATGGGCATACATCAATGTATATCAGGTAGGAAGGGCTGGTGTGATGGAAATAGGGATCCCGAATAAGTGGAGAGAGAGTGAGCTAGAGAGGAGGGAGAAAGAATGGGAAAATGCAAAAACCATAGGGTGATTGTGGGAAAGTGGGTGACGGTGTGTCATGGCAAAGGTCCAAGATTGGGAAAAGTGAGTGAAGTGAGATCGTGAGTGGAAGAATAGGGGGGTGCTGTCCCAAGGAGAATGAGTGTGAGGAGACGGTAAACCGTGAAGAGAAGAGTGGGGAAATGTCCCAGTGACTAACCTACCAAGTGATCCGAAGCTGGCAGCAAAACTGGGACCCTAGCGTCATGTAGCGGGTAAAAGCAGATCAAACAGAGCCGAGGCATCTGTGATCTCGTGGAGGAGAGGAACGCTGGAGGCGGACCTCCCCATCCCGTAGATGTAAAGGCACGCAGCAGCGCGGCAACGTCAGTGAAGACACTGACGCACAACGCTGGAGGTGCGGCATGACGCCAATGTGCAGGTGGACCCGCTCGTCCCAAGGAAGGAATATCAAAAAGATCACTTAGATAAACAAATTAATGATATAAAGTGAATACAAAAAAGTGAGTCCCAAGTGATAAAGTGAGGTAAGTAATCCAGGGGGATGAGTGTGATCAAAATGGCTGTCAGATCCCAACACCATCAGGAAGATAAATAATATGCGCTCACCAGAAGATATGGACCCAAACTACCATATAGTAAATGGGTCAAATAGGCTCACATGGTATATCGTGGGTATCCAGATCAGTGCTGCAACCCCCGGATGCTCCAGTGTGCGGTCATATGATGAAATTGAGGAAGATGGAAACTCCCAATCAGCCGATGACCTAAGGGGATAAGCCAAATAAAGCAAACATAGTGTAAATCCTCTAAAACGATTTATTGAACAAAAGGGAATACACTTAGACATCCAGAGGTATAAGCACATGTAGTGGACACACAAATCAGGCTTTCTTTGGAATTGGGCTGACGCGTTTCGTCCCAGATGACTTTATCAAAGGATGTTGCCAGGTGTTTTTATTTCAATTTAGTCCGTACACAGTAAATAGAGGCAGTATACCATGACAAACATGTTATATACATGCTCTGCTTTCTGTAGAATTCTGCAGAATCCCTAGAGAATAAAATGGTGGGTGTTGCAATTTTTTTATGTCGCACGGTATTTTTGCAGTGGTTTCTTGAATGCAGTTTTTTTTTTTAAATAGTAGAAATAAGTGTAGCGCTAATCCGCTCTTAAGGCCCGTACACACGTACGGATCGTCGTCATACAAACGTCGGCGGACGAAAGATCTGCCGATTGTACGCGTGTTAGTATGGTGCCTCCGACAGCTGTCTGCGCACAATCCGCGGACAAGAGTCTTTCTTGCAAACATGAAAATTTTTGTCTGCGGACACCAGAACGGACGATTGTTCGCCTGTCAGTACAGAAATCAGCCGACAGACCGCAGATTTGCAAGACTGGGCATTCTCAGAAAATAAAAAACACAGGGAAAGTTAACCATTACATGACATCACTTCTGCAGTCAGCTGAAGTCTGCGGACAAAATTCTTGTGCTGTCCTTGTGCTATCTTTGCACTTTTCAACAGACACCGACATCCCGGGGAGAAAAGACGAACGTTTGTATGACGACGATCCGTACGTGTGTACGGGGCTTTAGAGACAATGTCCACATCCAAGGAGAGAGCTTAAAAGGAATCTTCAGCTGATATAATCTTCTAATAGTGCTGTGAGTTCTTCCTCAGGGCTCCGTGATTGTCTATGGCAGTGATGGTGAACCTTGGCACCCCAGATGTTTTGGAACTCCATTTCCCATGATGCTCATGCACTCTGCCGTGTAGTTGAGCATCATGGGAAATCTAGTTTCAAAACATCTGGGGTGCCAAGGTTCACCATCACTGATCTATGGTAATGGGAAGAGCTGCAGTAGCATTACAATGAAAGCCAGGAGACCCATCGCTCATACAAGCAGAAGTTGGAGGAATTAACAAAGCTTCAGACACGGTGTTCTACTTCTATTACACGTCAGCAGAAGAAGCTAAAAGACCTATCGGTAGAATTAAAGAAGACCCTATTAGATTACTGAGACCAAGGGAGAGGAATATTGGTGGAAGAACGCTGAGAGGATCTCATGGCCATTTGCGCCTTGCATAGGATCTACTGCCCACATTGACCTTTGTAATGAGGGTCGATGCGATTTAGTAAGAGGCTGTGTGATTGGGTGTTGGTGGCGGTCCTCACAGCACTAATAGAAGATTATATCAGATGAAGATTCCTTTTAACCACTTTACCACCGGAGGATTTTGCCGTCTTCCGTCCAGGCCACTTTTTGCGATTCGGCGCTGTGCGAATTTAACGGACAATTGCGCGGTCGTGCAACGCTGTACCCAAACAAAATTTACGTCCTTTTTTTCCCACAAACAGAGCTTTCTTTTGGTGGTATTTGATCACCTGTGCGATTTTTACTTTTTGCGCTATAAACAAAAAAAGAGCGTTTATTTTGAAAAAATAACAATATTTTTAACATTTTTTTTATATGAAATTCCCCCCAAAAAAATGTAAAAATCTAATTTTTTTTACATTTTTGGCCAATTTGTTTTCTGCTACCTATGTTTGGTAAAAAAAATCGCAATAAGCGTATTTTGATTGGTTTGTGCAAAAGTTATTGCGTTTACTAACTAAGGGAAAGATTTCTGTCATTTTTGGTGTTTTTTTTTTTTAACGCGTAATGGCGGCGATCTGCGATTTTTTTTTTATTTTTTTTTGCGGGACTGCGACATTGCGGCGGACAGATCGGACCCTTGACTGACATTTTTGACACTTTTGGGGGTACCAGTGACATTACTGCAGTAATCAGTGCTATAAATATGCACTGTTACTGTAAAAATGACACTGGCAGGGAAGGGGTTAATTTTATTGGAGAGGGAGGGGTTAATGTATGCCTGGTGCTTACTGACGTGTGGGGGGGGAGGTGACTGTGTGACACAGGGACAGATCGGATGTCCAGCTATGCTGAACACTCCGATCTGTCAGTCCCTGTCACTATGGAGATCCGCCCGCTCTGTTTACACAGGCGGGCGGATCTCCTCACTCGATTCCCCGACGATCGCCGCTGCTCCTCCCCTGGCCCGACTCCCGCTGTGACTGAACACAGCGGGAGCGAGCCTCCGGCGGCGCGCGAGCGCCGCCCACAAGGGGCGGAGTCCAGCGACGTAGGTCTACGTCGCTGGACGGGATCGTGCCACATTGCCGCAGTAGCAGCAATGTGAGCAGAGCTGAAGTGGTTAAGCTCTCTCCTTGGGTGTTGACACTGTCTCTATGAATTGATTAGCGCTACACTAAGGCCCCTTTCACACAAACAGTTAGAATTCGGCTTTTAGCTGCGGAAGGAGGAACTTATTTACCACAGCTAAATGCAGACAATGCATCCCTATGGCCCCGTTCACACACTGCCTTTAGCAACGTTTTCAAAACCTACAGTTTTGTGCATTTAGTAAAAATAAAGTTGACAGCGTCCAGGAGCGACGTCCCACAGCTATCTGTACATAAACGCAGTAAGTCGCAGTACAAAGAAAAAATAAGGAAACAGTTGCTGTACAAATGGCAAGAATTTACTACTGCAGCTAAATGCAGCCGCGTGTAAACGCAAGTAAATACATATTCGCCAGCACACCAAGGATCTTGCAAAAGCAGTACAAAAAAACTTTATTCAAGATACAATCACATCAAAAAATAGTGCAACGTTTCGGAGCCGCACAGGACCCCTTCGTCGGGCATGTGAAGGGGTCCTGTGCGGCTCCAAAACGTTGCACTATTTTTTGATGTGATCGTATCTTGAATAAAGTTTTTTTGTACTGCTTTTGCAAGATCCTTGGTGTGCTGGCGAATATGTATTTACTTGTAACTAATCCAGTTGCCAACTGGTGATCGCTTCAGCACCCAATACACGCGAGCCTACAAACCAGGAAGGTGTGCGATAGGAATATGAACTATATGTAAACGCAAGTAATCGCACATAATCGCAATGTACAAATGTGAGTAATCTTTGTCCAAGGAGTGTTGGAATCTCAAAATAACAAAACCTGCTTTTACCAGCGGCACAACAACCGCCCGTGTGAAAGGGGCCCTATTCCTACTGTTTCGATCGATCTTTTGCAATATTCAAGATTTGGTGTTGGCTGCTTTTTATGTTCATTAATTAACTATTTATACCAGGCGCAGCACATTATTATCTATAATTTTTTTTTTTTAAATACAACTGAATGAATTTTAGTGCACACAAACACAATATAATACCCAATTATTTGGTAAAATATAAAAGATCTGAACTAAGGACTAAACAAAGTCCTACCAACTAGTGGTTGGTTAGAGGGCTTACTTGAAGGGACTTTACTGGTATGTATTAACCAATAGAACATCAAGTACTTAAAAAGTTATAAACTTTATTACAATGTTTTAGGGCTCTTTCACACGGTCCACCTCCATAGGTGGATCCGTGCTGCTCAGCGGGGATCAATCTGCCGATCCCCGATGAGCCGCCGGATGACAGCTCCGTCTCCGCTTGCAGTGTGGAGAGGGAGGTGTCACAGCTCCCGCTGCTCTCTATGGGGGATTGGATGAGAGCGGACCGCTTGTCCGCTCTCATCCGATCCCTGAACGGATGGAAAAATAGGGTTTCCATTCGTCCAGATTTCACGGACGGGATCGGATACGGATGGCAGCGGGTGTCAGCGGAGGTGTCTCCGCTGACATCCGCTGCCCCATAGAGCTGCATGGAGGATCCGATCAGATCCGCCTAAAAAACTGACAGGCTGATCT
>NC_138769.1:725880069-726070069 GCF_965119305.1 Pelophylax lessonae | reverse complement strand
AACATTACAGAGAACCTGTCACTTATCAAATATGACAATAAAAAAATTCTAATACATAAAAAAAAAAAAAAAATGTCTTGGTATGCTGATGCCTTAAGAGTTCCCTTCACTGGAACTAAGAGGCCAAACCCAACCCCTGAAAAATAACCCCACACCATAATCCCCCTCCACCAAATGATCTGGACCAGTGCACAAAGCAAGGTCCATAAAGACGTGAATGAGTGAGTTTGGGTGGAAGAACTTGACTAGGCTGCACAGAGTTCTGACCTCAACCTGATAGAACACCTTTGGGATGAATTGGAGCGGAGACTGTGAGCCAGACCTTCTCTCCAACATCAGTGCCTGACCTCACAAATGCGCTTCTGGAAGAATGGTCAAACATTCCCATAGACACTCCTAAACCTTGTAGACAGCCTTCCCAGAAGAGTTGAAGCTGTTATAGCTGCAAAGGGTGGGCCAACTCAATATTGAACCCTGCGGACCAAGACTGGGATGCCATTAAAGCTCATGTGCGTGTAAAGCAGGGGTCTTCAAACTATGGCCCTCCAGTTGTTCAGGAACTACAATTCCCATCATGCCTAGTCATGTCTGTGAATGTCAGAGTATTACAATGCCTCATGGGATATGTAGTTCCCCAACAGCTGCAGGGCCGTAGTTTGAGGATCCGTGGTGTAAAGGTTGGCGTCCCAATAATTTTGGTCATATAGTGTGGGTCAGTGCCAGAGTAAGTGTTTGTGTCAAAGGTCAGGTTCAGTATTTTTTTGGATAGGATTTATTTTTATTTTTTAATTTGTGTCAGTGGGATTTAGGTAGGATAAAAAAATATGTGCACTATTGTTTTTGAGCTGTACTACGGGTACAAAGAACAACTAACATATGTGGTATTGCTGGGATTGTCAGCAGCAGGACAATTTATTTTGGGTCATTCTTTTGGAGTAAGGTTATGTTAGTAACAAGAAATCTACAGCTACATAAAAAAAATTTTCTTTTACGATTTTGGGCCAGTTTTTCCTTTGATGATAAAGAAAAAATCAGAATATATCCATTACCATTTACCACCAAATGAAAGTCCAATTTGTCCTGAAAAAGCACCAATCCAGTTCCTATTTTCCTTACCGTTTGGCTTTCCCCGATCTGCTTCTCCTCTCTATGCTGTAACTTGCCCATCTGTGTCAGTTATATGCTTTTTTTTATCTTTGACTGTAGTTCTGTCTTAACGAGCTTGATTTCTTTATTTTTTTTATTTGGTTAACGGTGACATCCTCTCCCTTTTTTCCCCACAGGAGCTTTCTCTGAGGTTGGCGGAGAAGGAGAAGGCTCGGGTGGTGCTGGCTACAGACCCTGATGCTGATAGGCTGGCTGTGGCTGAACTACAAGACTCGTAAGTGCTTTATAGCCTCCCTTTTGTTCACAAATCTCGCTTTGTACAGACGATACTAAAAATAATAAAATGGATGAAATTACAAAAAAAGCTGCTGTACTCTGAGGGCCAATAAACCAAATCCCAATACAAGCCTATAACAAAATAGTGCAACACTAACAAATATAAAATACAAACCCAAATCCAAAAAAGTTGGGACACAAATTGTGAGTAAAAAAGGAATGGACTAATTTACAAATCTCATAAACTTATATTTTATTCACAATATAATCTAGATAACATATCAAATGTTGAAAGTGAGACATTTTGAAATGTCATTCCAAATATTGGCTCATTTTGGATTTCATGAGAGCTACACATTCCAAAAAAGTTGGGACAGGTAGCAATAAGAGGCTGGGAAAAGTTAAATGTACATATAAGGAACAGCTGGAGGACCAATTTGCAACTTATTAGGTCAATTGGCAACATGATTGGGTATAAAAAGAGCCTCTCAGAGTGTCAGTGTCTCTCAGAAGTCAGGATGTGCCGAGGATCACCAATTCTCCCAATGCTGCGGCGAAAAATAGTGGAGCAATATCAGAAAAGAGGTTCTCAGAGAAAAATTGCAGAGTTTGAAGTTATCATCATCTACAGTGCATAATATCATCCAAAGATTCAGAGAATCTGGAACAATCTCTGTGTGTAAGGGTCAGGGCCGGAAAACCATACTGGATGGCGGTGATCTTCGGGCCCTTAGACGGCACTGCATCACATACAGGAATGCTACTGTAATGGAAATCACAACATGGGCTCAGGAATACTTCCAGAAAACATGTCGGTGAACACAATCCACCGTGCCATTCGCCGTTGCCGGCTAAAACTCTATAGGCCAAAAAAGAAGCCATATCTAAACATGATCCAGAAGCGCAGGCGTTTTCTCTGGGCCAAGGCTCATTTAAAATGGTCTGTGGCAAAGTGGAAAACTGTTCTGTGGTCCGACGATTCAAAATCTGAAGTTCTTTTTGGAAAACTGGGACGCCATGTCATCCGGACTAAAGAGGACAAGGACAACCCAAGTTGTTATCAGCGCTCAGTTCAGAAGCCTACATCTCTGATGGTATGGGGGTGCATGAGTGCGTGTGGCATGGGCAGCTTACACATCTGGAAAGGCACCATCAATGCTGAAAGGTATATCCAAGTTCTAGAACAACATATGTTCCCATCCAGACGTCGTCTCTTTCAGGGAAGACCTTGTATTTTCCAACATGACAATGCCAGACCACAGACTGCATCAATTACAGCATCATGGCTGCGTAGAAGAAGGATCCGGGTACTGAAATGGCCAGCCTGCAGTCCAGATCTTTCACCCATAGAAAACATTTGGTGCATCATAAAGAGGAAGATGTGACAAAGAAGACCTAAGACAGTTGACTAGAAGCCTGTATTAGACAAGAATGGGACAACATTCCTATTCCTAAACTTGAGCAACTTGTCTCCTCAGTCCCCAGACGTTTGCAGACTGTTATAAAAAGAAGAGGGGAGGCCACACAGTGGTAAACATGGCCTTGTCCCAACTTTTTTTGAGATGTGTTGATGCCATAAAATTTAAAATCAATTTATTTTCCCCTTAAAATGATACATTTTCTCAGTTTAAACATTTGATATGTCATCTATGTTGTATTCTGAATAAAATATTGAAATTTGAAGCTTCCACATCATTGCATTCTGTTTTTATTCACAATTTGTACAGAGTTCCAACTTTTTTGGAATTGGGTTTGTATAAAAATAAAGGGAGAAAGATAAATCTGACATTTCTCTTTCTCCCTTTATTTTTATATTTGTTAGCGCTGCACTATTTTATTTGTACAGACAATAGCTAGGGAATAGAGAAAATTCTTAACCTAAATATAAAAATAACCATCCAATGCAGTGTGGATGCCAGACATTGGCCTCGCAGCACATTATGAGTTTTCTGCAGAGAGGCTACAACAGAAGCTGCCTGCTTTAAGATTCATTCTCTCTATATGAAACTTCATACAACCATCATACAGGCTTTTTAAAAAAAATTTCAGTAAAGCAGCTAAGGATAGTTAGTAAAGAGACCACTGCTTCCAAACAGAAAGGATCCTAATTTGCAGCATGCTGGCAGGGTAAAGGCTTTTCTACTAGCATGTCCCCTGCTGAGTCAGACCTACCGTTCTGCAATCTGCAAAGCTCATGCTCCCTGCTTAATTGTAGTGCTCTCTATGTGTCTCAGTGGGGGTGTGTTGGACCTCTGCAGAGAGACCACTGCTTCCAAACAAATCAAGGATCCTAATTTGCAACAGGCTGGCAGGGTAAAGGCTTTTCTACCAGCATGTCCCCTGCTGAGTCAGACCTACCGTTCTGTAACAAACAAACAAAGAGCTGGGGGGCACACCCTAAACATGCATTTCTAAAGCTGGTGCAGCTATGAACCAAGCAACATGCATATTTACAGAGAATAGCGCACACATGCAAAAAAAAAGACTATAAATATAAAGGCAATCAATAAAAATAGGGATTTGGTCCTACCATAAGGCCATATCGTGCTCAAGCCCACCACTACGTCAAAGTACCCCATTGTCAGTGGGTCCTACACTATCCATAAAAAGGAGGATGAATCCAGCCTCTCACCATTGGAGATACTTACTCCTTACTGGGAGAGATGGGCAACTGCACTATAAGGGACTCCTATATCTGCTTGCTAGTGGACACTGATAGAGTACAGGTGTGGGAGGGTGGGGTGCTCAACCCCAGAAGTCTGGTCAGACCGAATACATAACAAAGAGCTGGGGGGGGGGCACACCCTGAACATGCATTTCTAAAGCTGGTGCAGCTATGAACCAAGCAACACGCATATTTACAGAGAATAGCGCACACATGCAAAAGAAATGACTATCAAATATAAAGGCAATCCATAACCTACCATTCTGCATTCTGCAAAGCTTGTGCTCCCTGCTGGTTGTAGTACTCTTGGTCGGTCTCAGCAGTGGGGGTGTGTTGGACCTCTGCAGAGAGACCACTGCTTCCAAACCTGAAGCAAGGATCCTAATTTGCAGCATGCTGGCAGGGTAAAGGCTTTTCTACTAGCATGTCCCCTGCTGAGTCAGACCTACCGTTCTGCATTCTGCAAAGCTCATGCTCCCTGCTGATTGTAGTACTCTTGATTTTGTCTCGGTAGGGGTGTGTTGGACTTCTGCAAAGGGACCACTGCTTCCAAACAGAAATCAAGGGTCCTTATTTGTAGCATGCTGGCAGGGTAAAGGCTTTTCCTACTATTTTCGAAAGAAATTGAACCACAAAGCTTTGCAAACCTTTTTTGATTTGAAGCCTCTGATATGTATTTAGCTGATTTAGGGTCCTTTCATACTATGTGTGTTGAATGGTGTTTCTCAGCACTTGCTGAAGGCTAGTCACTGTAAGAGCACATAGAACATATTGAATTGGTACCTTTATTGCATACCAGTGGAAGCGCACGCCTTGCCAGGTCCTCTGCACTGACGTTTCATCCCACCCAGGGGATTAATGGTAGAGTCCCCTCTCCAACGCTTCCCCACTGGTCCTTCCTCCATCCTATCCAGTGATAAATACCTGGTGATTCTGGGTATGAGGGAGTACGTGGCTTGCATGGTATAGTGCAGTGATGGCGAACCTTGGCACCCCAGATGTTTTGGAACTACATTTCCCATGATGCTCAACTACACTGCAGAGTGCATGAGCATCGTGGGAAATGTAATTCCAAAACATCTGGGGTGCCAAGGTTTGCCATCACTGGTGTAGTGCATCTTTTAATACAAATCCGCAGTGGTGGTTCCTATATTTCTGTCTCCGGTGATGCCTTTACAAGATAAACCCCCTTTTTGTGTTGCAGAGGCCAATGGAAGGTGTTCACAGGGAACGAGCTGGCTGCTTTGCTTGGCTGGTGGATGTTCTTCTGCTGGCAGAAATCAGAAAAGAGATGTGAGGTGGGGGATGTGTATATGCTGGCCACCACCGTCTCCTCCAATATCCTGCAAGCCATCGCCAAACGTGAAGGCTTACACTATGAGGTGAGATGGGGGAAGACTAAGAGACCCTTCCTTAGACAATTCATTTCATCAGCATTCTTCCCATAAGATTATTTGTGCATTCAACAAATGTTATGCATGTTATTTACATGTAAAATCCTCCCTTGTGTAGACATCCAAAGGTCTTGAGAATGTTGCTGGGTGCTGCCATCTTGGATGTCAGCAGCCCCAGCAAACTCAGAGCTGTCACTCTGACACCATAGCAGTGGTCTCCAAACTGCATCCTGAGGGCATGATGTGGCCTTTTGCTTGCCTTTATCTGGCCACTATTTCTCCCATTATTATGAGGCATTGTGTCTCTTCTAGTTATATCAACAAGGGGGTATTAGTCCCCCCACTGATAACGTCAGGGAATTATTCCTTCCACTGACACCAATGATAGCCCTGCAAATTGCTCTCACTGACACCAATGATGGGGCTGCTATTCCTCCCATAGATACCAATGATGGGGGCACTATTCCTCCCACTGACACCAATGATGGGGCACTATTCCTCTCACTGACATCAATGATGGGGGCACTTTTCCTCCCACTGACATCGATGATGGGGGCACTATTCCTCCCACTGACACCAATGATGGGGCACTATTCCTCCCACTGACACCAATGATGGGGCACTATTCCTCCCACTGATACCAATGATGGGGCACTATTCCTCCCACTGACATTGATGATGGGGGCACTATTCCTCCCACTGACACCAATGATGGGGCACTATTCCTCCCACTGACATCGATGATGGGGCACTATTCCTCCCACTGATACCAATGATGGGCTCTATTCCTCCCACTGATACCAATGATGGGGCACTATTCCTCCCACTGATACCAATGATGGGGCACTATTCCTCCCACTGACACCAATGATGGGGCACTATTCCTCCCACTGACACCAATGATGGGGCACTATTCCTCCCACTGACACCAATGATGGGGCACTATTCCTCCCACTAATACCAATGATGGGGCACTATTCCTCCCGCTGATAGCAATGATGGGGCACTATTCCTCCCACTGACACCAATGATGGGGCACTATTCCTCCCATTGATACCAATGATGGGGGCACTATTCCTCCCATTGATACCAATGATGGGGCACTATTCCTCCCACCTACACCAATGATGGGGCACTATTCCCTCCACTGACACCAATGATGGGGCACTATTCCCTCCACTGGCACCAAAAATGGGGCACTAATCTCCCCCCAATTCTAAGATGGAGTATTGTTTACTGCTGCTTTTTTACTCTCACTGGCCACAGTCTGTCCTCCTTAATGTATGAAGGATAGTAAACTGGCCCCTTTGTTTAGAAAGTTTGGAGACCCCTGCTCTATAGTATTTCCAAAATAAAAGTAAGCCCGGCCTTTTCTCTCACAGGATACTCTGCCAGGATTTAAATGGATCGGAAACAGAGTAAAAGATCTCTTGGATAAAGGGAAAACTGTCTTGTTTGCATTTGAGGAATCAATAGGTGAGTCTTCATTGCTGACCTTATTATACTCTCACATCCCGTCCTTTATGTAATAAATGGAGTCCTGTTAGTTTTGGATATGTCTGATCGGGGATTGTGTCCCATAATTCCTTGGGCCACAATATCTGTTCTTTTCATCACACCTCTCTTGTACACTGTTATATTATTATATCCTTACCTAGCTCTGTCTCTGTCTGCTACCCTGTGACATATAAAGCATTGCTTTGGATAACTTCGCTCTATTTTTTCCTCAGGCTATATGTGCGGGACGGCTGTGCTGGACAAAGATGGAGTCAGCGCGGCGGCGGTGGTTGCAGAAATGGCCACTTATCTAGACAGCATCAATATGAGCCTAAATCAACAGCTTATCAAAATATATGAGATGTGAGTTCTATTCTTCACATGAAATCAGGCCGGAAACATTCATTAAATAAATAACATTTTAATAAATTATTTATTAAATCACATCATATGAATTAGGGCAACAGAAAGAACGCCAATAAAAAAAAAGCAAAGATATTCCAGACATAGTTGAGCCAATAATAAAGGTTGAACAATATTTTAAACTAGGGATGCACCGAATGTTCGGCGGCCGAACATTATTCGGCCGAAAATAGAAAAAATAGCACTTTCGGTGTTCGGCCGAATAAGTCAAAAGGCCGAATAATTTTGTGCCGAACAATAGGGCTGAACGATAGTCGATATGATATCGACTATCGTTCTGTGGCCGTAGGCGATATTCATATCGCCGAGGTCACGATATTTACATAGGCAGGGGGAAGGGACTCGGAGGAGGACTCACAGACTTCCGTGAAGCCGGGACACTTCAGCGGTAAGCATACATACATTACTCACTCGTGCACTGCAGCCCGCCCCACACATTCAGTGAGTCTTACTCTCCTCCCTAGTTTTTTCAATGGCACATTCAGGAAGCCAATCACGCCGTGATTAGCTGCACAGCGAACCAATCGCGCGTGCCTGCACACCTGATTGGTTCCGCTGTGCCGCTACTCACAGCGTGATTGGCTTCCTAAATGTGCCATTGAAAAAACTAGGGAGGAGAGTAAGACTCACTGAATGTGTGGGGCGGGCTGCAGTGCACGAGTGAGTAATGTATGTATGCGGCTGTGCTCCTTTCCAGGCTCCTACTAGTCCACCTCCAGCCTCCTACTACCACCACTATGAGAGACTGTCTGTCACTGTATAATCTGATCGAGTCCACACTGACACTGACTGACTGTCACTGAGTAATTGATGTTACCACATTAACCCTGACCTGCCCAGTGCCCTGTATCTGCAATTAAAATTTACAAGGCTGCCTGCATGCTTCCTGATTTCCATTCCCAGCATCCTTCCCAATCCCTACAGTGTCACTAACATTAACCCTATGGTACAAGGCTGCAGTGTGCACTGAATCCCATTCCCTACAGTAACATTTAGGGAGAGAGAGAGACATGAGAGGACGAGAGAGAGAGAGAGGGACACGAGAGGACAAGAGAGAGGACAAAAAATTGGCAAAATAAATGGAAAAAATGCGAAACACCGCGTTCGGTATTCGGCCTTCGGCCAAGCATTTCATTATTATTCGGCTTCGGCCAAGAATTTCATTTCGGTGCATCCCTATTTTAAACTGCATTTTTATTATTATTATTATACAGGATTTATATAGCACTTGTATTTTGTGTAATGCTTTACTACATGAGGGCAGGCGGTGCAGTTATAATACAATTCTATACAAGAAGAATTGGAGGGCCCGGTTAGAGTTTACTATTAGAGGCAGAGTCAGGTGATACCAGAGGTAATAATTATGGGGGATGAGCTGATGGAGTACTGTAATTAAAAAGATAGTTTTACTAGTTAGAAGCAGAAGAGGTTTCTCTAAAGAGATGAGTTTTCAGAGATGGCCTAAAGGCGGATAGAATAGGAGATTCTATTGCCATTACAGCTGAGTCCCTGTCAGAGTTATAGAAAAATTTCTCCTCTAGGTGGAATTTTATGGGCAATAAATATGTAATATAAAATCCATCAAAATTTTATTAAACAAATTCACAAAAAACAAATATTAAAAAGTGATGGAGCAGAAAGCTCCTAACATTAACAATAGTTACAACACATGACATAGTGCAATAAACCCCAAGTGGAGGGAATATCAAATGTGTTTCAAAATGTGATCTGAACTTGTAGTTCTATTCTTCATCAGGGACTATTCCCAACTCATAGGGGGAGAAAATCCAAATAACATCCTTCCTCTGATAAAGCAGTATAGAAATGCTTAGCCAGAAAGCAAGTGTCTCCAGAAAAACTCTAGGTCGTCATCAGCCGGATTAATCCCATATTTTCCTGTAGGACCGCGGGATACAAGAAATAGAGTCCCAAAAAGGAAGGGCGATACCCAAATCCCCCCTCCAAGATAGAGGATATCCGGGATAATGAGCAGGGCCCAAGGTAGCAAGTGTTTGTAATGCAAAAAAGTCAAAACCAATAAACGAAAAAAGAGCTCTTGCTGTATGGTGGAGAGGAGACGTCCTCTCTCCGTGGAGGCTCCAAGAAAGTAGACAGAGTTCCCCCTTACATCAGAGTCCCCACTTCAGAGTCCCAACCCCTTGTATCAATGTCCTTATCAGAGCTCCCCCTTACATCAAGGTCCCCAACAGAGCTCCCCCTTACGTCATGGTCCATATCAGAGCCCCCCTTTCATCAGTGTCCCCACCAGAGTCCCCCTTACAACAGTGTCAATGTCCGAGTCCCCATTATATCATTGTCCACGCTTACTGTTGTGAAGCGAGCAGGTGAGAAGCAGAGACTGCACATCGGCTGTGGAGGGGGAGAAGTAGAGGCTGTGCACATTAGCTGTGGAGGGGGAGAAGTAGAGGCTGTGCACATCAGCTGTGGAGGGGGAGAATTAGAGGCTGTGCACATTAGCTGTTTAGAGGGGAGAAGTAGAGGCTGTGCACATCAGCTGTGGAGGGAGAGAAGCAGAGGCTGTGTACATCAGCTGTGGAGGGGGAGAAGTAGAGGCTGTGCACATCAGCTGTGGAGGGGGAGAAGTAGAGGCTGTGCACATCAGCTGTGGAGGGGGAGACGCAGAGGCTGTGTACATCAGCTGTTGAGGGGGAGAAGTAGAGGCTGTGCACATTAGCTGTTTAGGGGGAGAAGTAGAGGCTGTGCACATCAGCTGTGGAGGGGGAGAAGTAGAGGCTGTGCACATCAGCTGTGGAGGGGGAGAAGTAGAGGCTGTGCACATCAGCTGTGGAGGGGGAGACGCAGAGGCTGTGCACATCAGCTGTTGAGGGGGAGAAGTAGAGGCTGTGCACATCTGCTGTGGAGGGGGAGAAGTAGAGGCTGTGCACATCAGCTGTTGAGGGGGAGAAGTAGAGGCTGTGCACATCTGCTGTGGAGGGGGAGAAGTAGAGGCTGTGCACATCAGCTGTTTAGGGGGAGAAGTAGAGGCTGTGCACAGATGTTGAGGGGGAGAAGTAGAGGCTGTGCACATTAGCTGTGGAGGGGGAGAAGTAGAGGCTGTGCACATCAGCTGTTGAGGGGGAGAAGTAGAGGCTGTGCACATTAGCTGTTGAGGGGGAGAAGTAGAGGCTGTGTACATCAGCTGTTGAGGGGGAGAAGTAGAGGCTGTGCACATTAGCTGTTGAGGGGGAGAAGTAGAGGCTGTGCACAGCTGTTGGGGGGGAGAAGCAGAGGCTGTGCACATCAGCTGCAGACCAGCCAAAATCTGTGGCCTGCATGCTGTAGTTTGGACACTGCTGGTATCTTAGGCCAGGTGGGACTGTGGGACTTTTTATTGTATTCAGTCTCTCAACTTTGTAACATTTCTTTTTTAAATTTACAGATATGGTTATCACATCTCGAAAACCTCCTATTTCCTGTGCTACGACCCCGCCACTAATAAAAGGATATTTGATCGGCTGAGAAATTACACCGCTCCAAAGAGGTATCCACAGTCTTGTGGAGTGTACGGCATTCTCCATGTCCGGGATGTGACCACCGGCTACGACAGCAGCCAACAGAGCAAGAAAAGTGTAAGCCTTTGTCACCTTGTTCACTATGCACTGACTTGTTAAAGCCCAACTCTAAGCGGCTTTTAAATGTAGCCATGCAGTGAACTCCCCCAATCCCTGCACTACATGGGTTAAATACTTGTTTGTCAGTTTGCTCTGTCTACTTCCTCTTATGTGGAGGGGTATTAGCATTCAAGGCAAAGTGACAGATTCTATAACTAATACTCCTCTCTCTCCCTTAGTGTTACTCTCCTTTTCCATGCTGCCCTGACACTCTCTTCATCTCTTGAGGCCCGTAGAAGTACATGGCTCTTAAGGTCATGTGGGACCGTGTGACCTTTTTCCCTTCCTGCCAGCCAATAGCCAGGCCACATGCACTATATTTATAAAAGTATTGGGACGCCTGTCTTCCTCTGTAGGGTTCAATATTGAGTTGGCCCACCCTTTGCAGCTATAACAGCTTCAACTCTTCTGGGAAGGCCGTCCACAAGGTTTAGGAGTGTGTCTATGGGAATGTTTGACAATTCTTCCAGAAGTGCATTTGTGAGGTCAGGCACTGATGTTGAATGAAAAGGCCTGGCATGCAGTCTTTTCTGTAATTCCTCCCAAAGGTGTTCTATCGGGTTGAGGTCAGGACTCTGCACAGGCCAGTCAAGTTCCTCCACCTCAAACTCACTCATCCATGTCTTTATGGACCTTGCTTTGTGCACTGGTCCAAATCATTTGGTGGAGGAGGAGGGATTATTGTTTGGGGTTGGGTTTGGCCCCTTAATTCTACTGAAGGGAACTCTTAAGGCGTTAGCATACTAAGACATTTTGGACAATTTCATGCGCCCAACTTTGTGGGAACAGTTTGGGAATGGCCCCTTCCTGTTCCAACATGACTGCACACCAGTGCACAAAGCAAGGTCCATAAAGACATGGATGAGCGAGTTTGGGGTGGAGGAACTTGACTGGCCTGCACAGAGCCCTGACCTCATAAAACACCTTTGGGTGAATTACAGCAGAGACTATGAGCCAGGCCATTCCCATAGATTCCCAGAACATTCCCATAGAAACACTTGACTGGCCTGCACAGAGTCCTGACCTCAACCTGATAGAACACCTTTGGGATGAAGCAGAGACTGTAAGCCAGGTCTTCTCGTCCAACATCAGTGCCTGACTTTGATGATTCTTCCAGAAGAGCATTTATAAACATTCTCATAGACACACTCCTAAACCTTGTGGACAGCCTTCCCAGAAGAGTTGGAGCTGTTATAGCTGCAAAGGGTGGGCCAACTCAATATTGAACCCTACGGACTAAGACTGGGATGCCATTAAAGTTCATGTGTGTGTAAAGGCAGGCGTCCCAATACTTTTGGTTATATAGTGTATATACATCATTATGTACTTGAAAGCATGTTCAACAGTACACGCCAAGCACTGTGACCATACTGACCGCTCCTTGACATTCAGTGATTATCGGGAGCTCATAGGACATGCTCCTGATCACATGATCACTTTGGCAGCCAATCACAGGGATCACATGATTGGGAAGCCCATGTAAAGGCTCTGGCATTATGATTTCTTAAAGGGCCAATGGAAAGGGGTTGAAAGTTAACATAGTTATTTAGGATGAAAAAAGACACGTGTTCATCTGGCTCAACCAGTAAAAAACAAAAAAGAAACCCAACCATACAATCCCATATACACCATTCTATACCCGCAGTTGATCCAGAGGAAGGCGAAAAACCCCAGCAAAGCATGATCCAATTTGCTACAGCAGGGGAAAAAAAATTCCTTCCTGATCCCCCGAGAGGCAATCGGATTGTCCCTGGATCAACTTTACCTATGACAGTGCCTATAGCATCAGCATCACCTCTTGGTCTTTTTCCTTTATTTCCTTTTCCCCACTTCCATTTGCAGTTTCGTCCTGTTAGATATGAATTGTTACTTCTTCTGTCCTTTCAAGAACTTGAGAGTTTCTTGTTAGCTGCAGCATGGAGGATGTACTGTATGCTGCAGGTGTTCTTGTTGGGCCAGCTTAATCTCATAGTCATTTTCTGTCAAAGGGCATCAGTAGTCGTAATTGCAAGCAATTTTATTGAGTTTTCCAAAAAACAAGGAAATAACGCTGAAATACAGTATTGGTAGAGATCGACCGATTATCGGCAAAGCCAATATATCGAGGGCCGATATATCGAAATCGGCTTTTTATTTACCGATATTGCCGAGATTTCAGGGAAAGCGCTGTATCGGGGTGATGCCTGCAGCTAGAGGCATCACCCCCGGTACCGGTGTCCATAGCCAACGGTCGGCTGTCTTGTAATGACAAACGATGCTGTCATTACAAGGAGCGGGTGGGGACGTCACCCCCCCCTTCCGCGGCTCGCCCGGGTCTCCCGGTGGGATGGGAATCCTACCTTCACTGCCGCCGTCTGACCCGGGTCTCCATTTCTTTGAATTCGGCGCCGCCGCGTACCCGGAAGTGATGTCATGATATGACATCACTTCCGGGTACTGGTGGCGCCGAATTAAAAAAACTTACAGCATTCAAAACAGCCAAACTTGGCGTTTTGAATGTTGCAGAGGAAGGGTTTGGGGTCTTTTAGACCTCCAGATCCCTCCACCACAGTACCTGTAGACATAAAAAAAAAAATTTCCAAAAATATCGTCAGATATCTACCGATACCCGATGACCAAAATATCGGTATCGGCGATAAAAAAAACGATATCGGTCGATCACTATTGGTAATTAAACAATATATGACAGCTAGTCCCTAGAATCTGTTCTTGGCCCAAATAAAGTAAAGTGACAGTAAAGGTGGAGATCAGCTTTAATAGTGATTTATATTGTTCGGGCAATTCACCACACCATTCATTTTACATTTAAACAGTAGTAAACCACCTTTTTTTTTTGTTTTTAACCCTGCAAGACAATGTCATAATGTACTAGTATGCATCGCATGCTAGCACATTATAAAAAACTTACCTTAGAACAAAGTCCTCCAGCAGCGCCCTGACACCGCAGATAGGGCTTCCATCTTCACCCAATCTTCCTTCCAGGTTCAAGTGCTCTGACCTTCTGATTGCGCATTGGGAGTCGTGGCCACGGCACGGAGATCTGAAGGGACTGCACGGGTATGCCATCTCTTCACAGTTTGTAGCACTGCCCTCTTGAGGACTGCTGGATATTACACTTTTGGGTCCCCCTGGGTTACCATTAGCAATACTGGCATTCACAATTTAACACTTTACTTCTTGGCTCAGTCAGTGCGGGGGTATGTAGTTGTTTTTGGTGTTTTATCTTAAATAGAAGGGAATAGTGGGATACTCCAAATTAACTATTCACAATGTGGAGGACTTCTAATTCTTGATACAGCCAGGCTGTTGATTCACCGTGCCACTAGGTGAATTTGGGGTTGTCTCTTTCCAGATGACTTGATGAACTAAATTCTCTTCAGGACACTCTCCTAGCATCTTTCTCGACCACTGACACCCATCCTCTGACTATCCTACTCCGGTGTGGCCCCCCTTCAGGTCAGGCCCCTTGACACGATCCCCTGTACTCACGATACTGTTTTTCTGGGGTCTCCAGTGTCTCCCCCTTAGTCAGCTCTCCTGGACCTCTGGGTTCAGCGCTGTTCCTTTGGCCCTCAGGGCGACCTTGTGATGCCCTGTGCCACTGCTTCAGAGGAGGTGGCAGCTGCCCCCCTTCCTCCCTCCAGGACTCTGCTCACCAGCCAAAGACCCCGCAGCACATGTGCTCCTGGCTTTTATACAGTATCCCAGAATGCACTGAGACAGCCTGTCTCTACCAATCACCAGGACTGTATCAAAGCCTATGTATCCATTGGCAAGGTTTCCTCCCACTGTCCAACATGCCTCCCTATTGGACCAGCATTAAACACTCTCTAGACCCAATGAATCGCACACTGGGCAGACCTCACTAACAGATCCTGCTCTCTAGTAGGCAGAAAGCAATATAGATTTGCCTGCTGCTCCTCTGATAGGCAGACAGAGCCAAAAACTATACTCTCTCACTAGCACCTACCTAGCAGGGTGCTACACAGTGTATGCACCGGTGACGTCTCCGGCTACATGCAGGTTTAGTAAATATTCACTGTACCTACAGGTAAGCTATATTATAGGGTTACCTGTGCGTACAGGTTAAAAAGACTTTAGCACCACTTTAGATGGGTTCAGAAATAACGGGAATTTGCAATGAATGAGATGAGGCCATGGTGATCTTTATGTTACTGTATGTCAGGGACCTGACTAAATGACAGTCTTCTGGCATCCATGTTGTTCTCACCTTTTCCTCCTGTTTTGCAGTTGCTTCCAGTGAGTAAGAGCAGTCAGATGATCACATTCACATTTCAGAACGGCTGTGTGGCCACCCTGAGAAGGAGCGGGACAGAACCAAAGATCAAGTACTACGCAGAGATGTGTGGAACCCCGGGGCAGGGGTGAGTCCTGAGCAGTGTCTGTGTATTGTACATTGTATGTTGTTTCTCACTTTCTGTAATCTGAAGACATGCATGTCCTTAAAGGCTAAGTTCACCTTTTTTTTTCTAAATTCCAGCTCCCCTATGTACCAATATAGCATTAATGTACTTATTTTACAAAAATAAAACCGCTTTTCTCTAGCGCTCATTGACAGACGTAGTCCTCGGTGATACACCACCTTCGGGTTATGTTGCCTCCACAGGAGCAGGACTAGACAGGAAATTAAAAAGCTCTGGCCACACCCCAGGGGCAGTCCCAGAGGGTATATCCTCTCTCTCTCTGCCTCAGCAAATCAGTTATTTTCTGTCTAGTTAGAAGTAAGGACCTAGATACCTTGCTGGGATCTTAGGTCCTGGCAAGAATTTTTTCTTAAAGGATTTTTTAGACAGCTTTTTTTTTCTCCAGTGTTCCTGTGAGATCTTCAAGCAAGAAAGCTGAACTGGGCGACGGGCTGGATGTTGAGATCCGGTGGTCACCCCAGTTCAGCCTACGAGCGCGTGCAGGCCATAGCTCCGCGCTGGGTCGGCCGCGACAAAGTCCCATTAAAGGACTGTCCACGCGAGTTAAACGTCTCGCTGAAACGCCAAAGACCATGAGTCACGGCGTCCGTATCGGTCGACAGCCCTCCCGCCCCGGTGGAGAGGGGTACTGTCAGGAGTTGGTGCCCGCCTGGTTCCGGTATGGTGAGTAGTATGTTCCCCCTTTCCCCCTGACGGGTTTTGTGGTGAATGCGGGCCCCTCTCTGTATGGTAAGATAGAGTCCCTTTCTATCCTACAACATGACACAGATCCTCCTACTTTGAGTGTGATTTTATGTGTGCAAAAAGCCAGGAGGCTTGGTTTGGGAGCTAACAATCTAATTGTATACATGTTTTAAAGATGTAATCTGTGGCATTCTGGGAATCTTATGGGTTAAGAATAAGCTACCTACCAGTCAGAAGCCACGGACATGTAGACTGCCTTCCTAATCAGATCTCCAGCTATAAGCAGGCCTCCCGAACGGCCATGCGGTCCGCCAGGGCCGGTACCGCCAACCACGCCATATCCCCATGCAGAGAGAGTGTTGTGTGCCCTGCAGCACACCGCTATTCAGTACGGGCCGCCGCCATTTTTTTTGCTGGATCGCACGAGCCGCCATTTTGGCGTAGCCTCGTGTCTCCAGCATGGGGGCGGCCATGTTTGAGGTGATCCAAACACCTCGTGGAGCTTGGGGGAGGCGCCGGAAGGCGTACAGAGGGGCGGAGCCGCCTCCTTTTTTCCTGGGCAGCCAGCCAAAAGACTTCCTGTTTGTCAAGACAGCGCTGTAACCTGTTGCAGTTAAACTCTGAGCATCAAGTGGTGAGCCTGGGGGTCTATCTCTCTCTCTCTCTCTCGATCGATAGGGATCCCTAGCAGGTAACACTAAGGGGCTTTTGTGGCGCTGGGGGTCGAAAAAAAAAAAAAAAATTTATTTTTGAATTATATTATCCAGGAAGTAACTGGAATTATCATGGACCCTGCCACACATATTCCCCCACCTGTTTCCCTCGAGGGGGCCACGGGACCCGCCGGTGCACAGAGTGTAGAGTCATTTACAGCAATTTTGGAGTCTATGGTGGCTCGGGTGGAGGCGGCCTGTCAGGGACGGGGGTCAAGGAAGCGACCCCCGCCTACCCCTATACTATCTGACACCTCTGACTCTGATTCAGAGATGGTCACTGCAGTTGCAGGTTCCTCTGCAAGGGCTGTTATCCCAGGTAAAGCCCCCTCAGACAGTGAGGAGGACGCTTCTTCTCCTGCTATTATTCAGGAAGAAGCATTGGTGGACGCACTAGTTGTGGCAGTGCAGGTAACCTTAAAACTTGAGGCTTTACCGGCAGAGGCAACTGAAACAGAGATTCCTTTTGGTACTAATAAGCCCATCAAGACGATGAAGGCTTTTCCTGTACCTAAATGTTTCGGTTCAGATTAAAGGAGAATGGGAGCATTCTAAACGTACCTTTACTATTTCCAAGCGTATTGCTAGACGCTATCCGTTTGAGGAATCCATCATTAAGAAATGGACGGTACCACCAGTCGTGGATCCGCCTATTTCCAGGCTGAATAAAGCCACGGTTATTCCAGTGGAGGACACTTCGTCCTTTAAGGATCCGGTGGATCGAAAGATGGAAGCAGAGTCCCGCACCATCTTCTCTCTGATAGGGTCAGCTTTTAGACCAGTAATTGTTATTGGTCTAGTTTCCCAGACACTTACGGAATGGGCGAAAATGGTACGCCAAGATCTTAGGGGAAAAGATATTCCCCAGGAGACATCTGATTTGATGGAACAGATTATACAAGGGCTACAGTTTATCTGTGACGCAGCCTTGGACACTACTCCCTTATTAGGGCATGCATCTAAGACAGCGGTGATCCTCAGACGTGTGCTGTGGTTAAAATGCTGGTCAGCTGACCTAGGTTCCAAAAAGACCTTGACCAATCTCCCCTTTCAGGGGAATCGTCTATTTGGGGCCAACCTAGATGAAATCATTAAGGATGCCACTGGGGGCAAGAGCACTTTTTTGCCACAGGCTGCTAAAGCTAAGGGACCTCGCAACAAGCGAGGACCTTTCTTTACCGCCCATAAAGGGCGCCCGGCTGGTACTAGCGGGAAAGGCAAGACTCCTCCAGGAGGGTTCAAGAAGGGGACCAACCCAGCCAAACCCGAAGCAAAGGAGTACACAGCCTGAAGGTGCGCCCCCACCCGGTTTCAGGGTGGGGGGACGTTTTCACTGGTATTCAGGACATTAGATCGAGCTTCAACCACTACTACCGGTGCGATTCTTCCCTTCCAACATTTAAGTACTACAGGAAGCGGTAGTTACCGTTCCCTGAATAGATCTTTTCCTTTACTTTTTCCCAAGATTAGTCCCGATACCTCACAGGAATCGGATCTGGTTGACCAGATAGGCCAAGTAGCCTCTAGTCGGGTGACTTCGATCCCTGAGGTTCAACCAGAAAAGATCACCTTTCCTGATAACTATCAGGTATCTGATAAATGTGTGGGAACAGAAAACGACCAGACTTTCTCGGATGGTCGGGGCCAGATACCTCTAGGGACGCCTGGTTCAGATTCTATCAGCGCCAGTGGTCCTAGAAATTCTAGGCTGGCCTCCTCAAGCCGGCCTGGCCGACTTGGACATGTTAGTCGTACACGTTCCGTGGGAACTTCGTCTCAGGGAGTGTCTGTGGTCTCAAGGACCAATTTACCATCATGCTTTACAGTCGCTGGGTTTAATGGCCTGGCCATTGAGACCCAAGTACTGAAGGACAGAGGTTTGTCAGCTTCAGTCATTCCTACCCTTATTAAAGCAAGGAAAGCGACTTCCAGCAAAGTCTATTATCACACATGGAAAACTTATATTGGGTGGTGCGAATCTTTAGGATTTCCTCCACGTACCTATTCGGTGTCTCGAATATTGGCCTTTTTGCAACAAGGGGTTGAGCAGAAGCTAGCCTTGAGCACCATCAAGGGTCAAGTTTCAGCATTAGCAATCTTCTTTCAGAAGCCTTTAGCTACCAAATCCTTGGTGCGGAATTTCATCCAGGGGGTGCGGCACCTGGCTCCTCCAGTCCGCGCGCCCTTACCGCCTTGGGATCTTAATTTGGTTTTGTCGGTTCTACAGAAACCTCCCTTTGAAAACATCAGGGAGATTCCCTTGCTTACTTTATCCCAGAAGGTGGCCTTCTTGGTGGCTATTACTTCTGCTCGCAGGGTGTCAGAACTGGCTGCATTATCATGCCAGTCACCATACCTAGTGATTCATAGGGATAAGGTAGTACTTCATCCTAAGCCATCTTTTCTTCCCAAGGTGGTTTCAGATTTTCATCTGAATGAAGATATTGTACTACCTTCCTTGTGTCCTCAGCCCAAGCATCATCGGGAACATGCGTTGCATTCCTTAGATGTGGTTCGGGCAATCAGGGTATACCTGAAAGCTACGGAATCGTTCCGTAAGACGGATTCACTTTTTGTGATCACGGATGGCCCCAGAAAGGGTTTGCCTGCATCTGCCGCGACCATTGCCAAATGGATTAGACAAACGGTGGTACAGGCTTATTCTATTAAGGGTCAGAGTCCTCCGTTCCCTGTTAGGGCGCACTCCACTCGAGCGCTCAGTACTTCCTGGGCCTTTCGCCATCAGGCGTCAGTGGTCCAGGTATGTAAGGCGGCCACCTGGTCGTCGGTACATACCTTTACAAAGTTCTATAAAATTGATGTGACGGCATCGGCGGATGCCTCATTTGGCCGCAAGGTTTTGCAGGCCGCAATTTGAGGAGACCGGTGGTCTACCTCGAGGGTTTTTTCTGTTTGAAAAAAAAAAAAAAAAAATGTTTTTCTCTTTTTTTGTTGAGTCTCATCATTAACCACTTTACTACCGCTTACGGGAATACTACTGCGGCAGAGTGGCTCGTTCCCGTCCAGTCACGTAGTATTAACGTGACTGGACTCCTCCCCTTCTGGGCGGCGCTTGCGCGCCGCCGGAGGCTCGCTCCCGCTGTTTTCATTCACAGCGGGAGTCGGGCCAGGGGAGGAGCAGCGGCGATCGCCGCTGCTCTTACCCGATCGTCGGGGATCGAGTCTGGAGATCCGCCCGCTGTGTGTAAACACAGCGGGCGGATCTCCATAGTGACAGGGAGTGACAGATCGGACTGTTCAGCATAGCTGGACATCCGATCTGTCCATGACTCCCTCAGTCACCTCCCCCCCTACACGTCAGTAAGCACCAGGCATACATTAACCCCTCCCTCTCCAATAAAATTAACCCCTTCCCTGCCAGTGTCATTTTTACAGTAACAGTGCATATATATAGCACTGATTACTGCAGTAATGTCACTGGTACCCCCAAAAGTGTCAAAAATGTCAGTCAGGGGTCCGGTCTGTCCGCCGCAATGTCGCAGTCCCGCAAAAAAAATCGCAGATCGCCGCCATTACGCGTTAAAAAAAAAACACCAAAAATGACAGAAATCTTTCCCTTTGTTAGTAAACGCAATAACTTTTGCGCAAACCAATCAAAATACGCTTATTGCGATTTTTTTTACCAAACATATGTAGCATAAAACAAATTGGCAAAAAACTTTTAAAAAAATTGGTTTTTACATCTTTTTTGGGGGGAATTTCATATAAAAAAATGTGAAAAATATTGTTATTTTTTCAAAATAAACGCTCTTTTTTTGTTTATAGCGCAAAAAGTAAAAATCGCACAGGTGATCAAATACCACCAAAAGAAAGCTCTGTTTGTGGGAGAAAAAGGACGTAAATTTCGTTTGGGTACGGCGTCGCACGACCGCGCAATTGTCAGTTGAAGTCGCACAGCGCCGAATCGCAAAAAGTGGCCTGGACGGAAGACAGCAAAATCCTCCGGTTGTAAAGTGGTTAAGGATGAGCATTGTAAACTTCTAGTTGGCACCGGTTGGGCCTTCTAGATTGGGATTTGATTTCCATTTTCCCACCCCTCAGTTGTGATACTGCTCTGGGACGTCCCGAAGGTGGTGTATCACCGAGGACTACGTCTGTCAATGAGTGCTAGAGAAAAATGGATTTTTGTAAAATCTTACCGTAAAATCCTTTTCTCTTAGCTCATTGACAGACGTAGTCCCCGCCCCTCTGTTTTTTGAGTTGGGTTAAAATCTCTAAAGACTGCTTTTTCACATAACTGATTTGCTGAGGCAGAGAGAGAGAGGATATACCTTCTGGGACTGCCCCTGGGGTGTGGCCAGAGCTTTTTAATTTCCTGTCTAGTCCTGCTCCTGTGGAGGCAACATAACCCGAAGGTGGTGTATCACCGAGGACTACGTCTGTCAATGAGCTAAGAGAAAAGGATTTTACGGTAAGATTTTACAAAAATCCATTTTTTACCTCACTGTCTTCATAGCTGTTTAACCACTTCTGGACCAGAAGGATTTGCCCCCTTAGTGACCAGCCCATTTTTTTGTGATTCGGCACTGCGTTACTTTAACAGACAATTGTGCGGTCGTGCGACTCCGTACCCAAATAAAATTTGTCCTTTTTTCCCCACAAATAGAGCTTTCTTTTGGTGGTATTTGATCACCTCTGCGATTTTATATTTTTTGCGCTATAAACAAAAAAAACAACAATTCTGGAAAAAAAAATATTTTTCACATTCTGCTAGTTAACATTCCCCCCCCAAAAATATTTAAAAATCAAAAATTTTCATCATTTTAGGCCAATTTGTATTCTGCTACATATTTTTGGTAAAAAAAAAATCACAATAAGCGAGTTTTGTTTGGTTTGCACAAAAGTTATCGCGTCTACTAACTAGGGGAAAGATTTATATTATTTTTATTTATTTATTTTTTACAAGTAATGGCGGCGATCTGCGATTTTTTAGCGGGACTGCGACATTGTGGCGGACAGTTCTGAGACCTAACTGACATTTTTGACACTTTTGGGGGGACCAGTGACATTACTACAGTAATCGGTGCTAAAAATATGCACTGTTACAGTAATAATGACTTCGGGAGGGAAGGGGTTAACATAGGGGTGATCAAAGGGTTAAGTGGGAGCCTAGGGGAGTGTTTTCTAACTGTATGGGGGAGGGACTTGTGAAATGAACACAGAGACCTGTGATCCTATATAGGAGGATCACAGGTGCTCTGTCATCATTTCAGAGAGAACGACGGTCAGCGGTGTTTACAACAGCTGACCGTCATCCTCTCTCAGCAGGGAATGATCGCGGGTGCCCAGCGGCAATCGATGGCGCCGGTCCCCTGCATCGGCATCTCCACTGCCTAGTGAGGACGGGCGCTCGCCCCCAGGACCGGACTGCTCTCGCAAACCAGCGTACCCATACGTCGATTCGCGCAGCCGAGCCAGCCTGACGCAGTATATCTGCAGCAAGCAGTTAAACCCACTGCTCGATTACTTCTGCCTTGCTTCGTGGTCAGATTTTAGGTCATGACACAGGAAGGAGTTGACCATCTGCGGGTAGATGATGCTAATGAGATCAGTTGGTCAGCTCCTTCCTGTATCGTGACCTAAAATCTGACCAGGAAGTAAGGCAGAAGTAATCGAGCAGTGTGTTTACTTTAAACAGCTATGAAGAGAGTGAGGTAAGCCAGTATAGAATTTATGGATTGCTGTTTTATTTTTGCAAAACAAGTACATTAATGCTTCATTAGTACATAGGGTAGCTGGAATTTAGAGAAAAAAAAAAAAGGGGGTGAACAAAAGTGGTTAGCCTTTAGGGTTTGTGTCTAGGCAGAATTTCAAAAAATGCATTTGCAGTACATCTCTGCACTGCATGTACATCTCTCCATGTTTTGTATTTTTATAAAATACAGTGAGCTCCTAACTTCCTGTGGTGATCCGACAACACAGGGTCGCGGTTGCACTGAAATCCCAATCAGTGTTGTTGGCCCTGCCTGAGTTCTTCCCAATTAGACTACATAACATCTCCCCCTATCCTTATCACCATAACACTTAGGCCCCTTTCACACATGTGAGTCCGTCGGCAGACTCCGATTTTCTCAGCAGGGGATCGATCCGCTGATCCCCGCTGAGCAGGTGGATGGCAGCTCTGTGTGCGCAGACGGAGCTGTCAGATGCCTGCTGTCCTCTATGGGGGAATCGGGTGCGAACGGACCGCCTGTCCGTTCTTATCTGATCCCATCCGATCTGATCCGCTGGACGGATGGAAAATAGGGTTTCAGTCCAACCAGATTTGACGGACGGCTGACATCCGCTGCCCCATAGAGATGCATGAGGCATCCTTTCAGATCCGCCTGAAAAACTGACAGGCGGTTTTGAACAGTCCGCATGTGTGAAAGGGGCCTTAGTGCTCACTCACCTTCCATACCAAATACTGGATCACCTCTCCTGTGGTTTCAGTGCTGTGAAGGCAGCATTGTCAGCTCACTGGATTTCTGACAGATAAACAGGTATTTTTCTATTTGTACAGTATTTTTAAAAAGACAAAATCTAAGCACATGTGTATGTATTAGAGTCCTGTGCTAGATATTTTATTTTATTCCAGATTTTTGCCCAGGTATCCATGGATGTTGCAAAGAAGGACCTCTTGCTCTCTGTATGAAAGCAGTGGTCTCTTTGCAAAGGTCTAATACAGCAGTATATAGTATGGAAGGGGAGTGAGCACTAAGAGTTATGGTGATGTGGACAGGGGGAGATATTCTGTAGTCCAACAGGGAAGTGTGTTGGACCGTTGCAGAGACCACTGCTTTCACACAGAGAGCAAGGATCCTTCTCTGCGGCAGGCTGGCAGGGAAAGGCTCATCTACTTGGACTGTGGGAGCTTTGTAAAGAAAACAGACTGTAAGATTTTTAAACAGCATTTGTGTGAATATATTTAGCTTATTAAACTGTGTTGTTCAGGCCTTTAACCCTTTTAGGGTCCTTTCACACGTCCTTCATCGGTGGACTCCATGCTGCACAGCGGGGGATCGATCTGCCGATCCCCGCTGAGCAGGCAGATGACAGCTCCGTCTCCGCTCACTGTGCGGAGAGGGAGGTGCCAGATCCCCGCTGCTCTCTATGGGGGGATTGGATGAGAATGGACCGCCAGTCCGTTCTCATCCGATCTCCTGGACAGATGGAAAATAGGGTTTCCATCCGTCCGAATTTCACAGACCAGATCGGAATCGGATAGCAGCGGACATGTCACCGCTGACACCCACTGCCCCATAGGGATGCATGGAGGATCCGATTAGATCCGCCTAAAAAACTGACAGGCGGATCTGATCGGATCGTTCATGTGAAAGGGACCTTACTGCCACCGATGAATGACATGCTGACAGTTGGATTGTGAACACATTTGTAGCACTGTGTGTAAGTTTCACAAGCCAACTGTTGGCTTTCTGTAGAGCTGTCTAATTTGCTTTGAATGTCTCATGAAAGTGTGACCTCAGCCCCCTTCAACTGCTTCCCCCCCTGTCATGTTTCCTGGGCTCCACTATCCATTAGCTCAGTGGTCCTCAACTCTGGTCCTCGGGGCCCACTAACAGGCCAGATTTTAAGTATTACCTTGGGGAGATGCAGACTAGAATACTGCAATCACTGAGCAGCAAATGAGATCACCTGTGATGTAATTTGGTTATCTTGCAAACCTGGCCTGTTAGTGGGCCCTGAGGACTGGAGTTGAGGACCACTGCATTAGCTGATCTTCCCTAGCTGCAAAGAAGTGAGGGTGTCACTTTCTTTGGCCACTTTGACCAAGAAAGAAGCTAATGGATTGTGATCTGTGCTCCATTAGCTTCAATAGAAGACAGATGAGACATCAGGGGTCTAAACTTGTCACTAAGACATATCAAGTCGTTTCTGAGCGAAGAAAAACAATGTCAAAAAATAAAGTTACACCCAAGCACTTAAACCACCCCCCCCAAAAAAGCTTTTGTGCCCGACCCCCACATACAAATGTAAACACACCCAATGGGATGAGGTCTGCATACAAAAATATCACTTGTGCTACACTTGGTACACATTCACGCTGGAGTGAGAGTAATAACTCTAGACCCATTATTCTTTGTTAACCCTTAAGCTGATGACCTGTGTGGGCTTTTAAAATGTCGCCTATGGAAAACATTGAGTACTGAAGCTTGTTGTTTTTTTACAGGAGTACACAATTCTACAGCTTAACATTTGTGGTGTCTATTTACTTAGCGCAACCTCCTCTTTTATTGCCTTTTGTACTTTGCATCATGTAAATAATTGGAACTACAATTTTTTTTTATTCTCTGCCTTCAGAAAATGTTTGGGAGATTTAAGTAATCTTCAGATCTAGAGTGATTTTTTGTTTTTTTTTAATGCGTGCAAAAAAACCCCACAAAATGGTACTGGCAGTGAAAGGGTTAATACATGACAATGGATTCCCAGGGCACTTCAAGTAAGCTAAAAGGAGAGGACAGAAAGAAATGCCTGTCTTAAGCTTTGATTAAAACCTCAAATGGAACCATTTCCTGCATTTTCTGGGTGTGTAAACTTCAGCTTGAGTCATTGAACTCTGTAAATAACGCGTTTTACAGCAAAGGGTCCTTGAAAAATAACCCAGAAACTCCACTTGTTAGCTGCATAGGAGATTACGTAATAATATGCAGTATTTTATATTTATCTGACATCAATGAGGAGCCCAGGAATTCAGAAATATTTATAATGGCGTTTGATACATTGGAAAACAGAACAATTGTTGGCCAGCAAATCTTCTATCCAGCTTGGCTCTTTTTTTTCCTATGGAGGTAGGAAACCTTTTCATCAGGTCTGTTGAAAAGATCCTATTTTTTTTTTCTAGCCTTCTATGCTTTATAGAATTTTTGACACTGTGACTTTGCTGAGATCGCTGCTGGAACAAGTCCCTATAGTAGCTATCCAAGTCAGCATTTCCTCATCCTAGCTTTGAAGGCCGTACCTGGACCCTGCTGGAATTGATGAGAAGGACTAGTGCATTGTGGTGCCTTTCAACTCCGAGTGTACCGGTCTGTTTCCTTTGCCCGCCTACAAGGACCTGATCACCTCTGACCACCTAAGAACCCTCAGCACCAGCTGCCCGGGGTGCGAGTACCTGAGGCCTTGCCTCACTTTGGACCTATGCCGCATTGCCACTGCATAGACGCAACATGTCTTCGCTAAGTCACCGTGAGGACAGTCCCACTGCTGTGGGTGACCTCAGCCCATACTGACCTAATGATTCTGGAGGCGTGTGCTTGATATTCCCAGAAAAAAAAATGGTTGCCTGTAATTTAGAATCTGGGACCCCCTTGTTATAGGGTTGTCATTGTTAGTGTTTCACGCCTCCATTGGGCAAAGCCAAGGCCTCCCCGATGTCAAGGGACTTCCATGTCTGGTTGGAGCTTTTTTAGCTGTTTGTGCTCAGCTACTGGGGAGCTCTACCTGCAGATGCTCTAAACACACTCCACTGCCATCCCTTGCAGAGTCTGTCTCTGAATTTCCTCAGCCCTTAAACCAAGTCAGGAATGGGATCCCTGTCACCATCTATGGCTCAGATTTAGAGCCTCAGCTTGTCTATTACTGAAGAGACTGCTCTTCAGGCACTTCAGTCTCTGGCCATTTACTCAGATTTACAGGGAGTTGTTTCAAACTTTATTGGTGCCCTGTATTACCCTGTACCTGGAGGATCATCCTGCTCTTTCAGACCGTGGGTCTTTTAGAGCTCCTACTACTGCAAATACCTCTCCTCTAAACCTGCTATTTGAGACATTCTTCTGTGCAGACTGGAAACACCCAGAAGGGTCCTGGACTCCAACAAAGAGTGTGGCAGAACTTTTCCTCTGTGAAAGGTATTGTTTTTAAATCGTTGGTCTGGCCTCCCATCCCGTGTTGGTGATAAACCTAATCTTTCATACAGTGTCAGACCAAGTACATTTCTTCGAGAGATCCCTGCGCCGATGGGTTAGGCACCCGCCTTATAAATTGGCTGTAGCAAATGTCTGGAGCCCTGTGCTTTAGTTGTCATAGCTTGCTACAAGCATCCAAGCTTGTATCTTATATGGGACTTGTGTCCATATAGATGTGTAGAGCACATGGGTGGAACACTAATGCTACATCCAAAGAGCATCTGACACCATTATCTTTCAAGGGACATGGTCTCTCCAGTCCTGCTCTTGGCACCATGATTAGCAGCACCATGGATGGTCAGTGCGCAATGCAGGTGGTCTGTAGAAGGGTTGGAGTATCTCCAATCTTCATCAGCTTCGACAGCAAGTTCTGATTTTTAGAGCCTAACTCCCGCTCAACCTGTAGGGTTCAAAACCAAAGGTCAACTACCCCCTTTGGCATAGGGATTTGCCCCCACTTCTACAAGTGAAGGGCTTTTTGTACATCAGGAGGGGTCCTTAGTACCCTTCACCCAGCAGTCAGGTGTTCAGAACACCCTTTTAGTCCACAGACTAACCCCTCGTGTCTGGCAGCACCTTCATTTTTCCTGGGAATCCTGGGTTTCAAGCTCATTGGAACTTTGGGTCCCTGTCTAATTAAGGACTTGGCTTTGACAGGTGTATCCCATCAAGACTCTACTTCCCTGAATGAGAATGCTATACCCTCGGGTACTGTTGATTCCTTCATGGTACCTGCCTGGTACCCCTGACTGTTCCCTATCTTAGCAAGGATCTGACCCTCAGTATCCTTGAAAGGCACCTGTTACTTCTAGGAGCAATGAACCCTATGGCTACCCTTGTGTCTTTTCCTGGTATCCTCGTTAAATACTTCTCGGAAAGGTATCGGCTTTCTGGACCTTAGCCACAACTCTTCTAAAGGGCCCTAATGCCTGCAAGCTTCGACTGGTTGAGCACTAAGAAGTCCCTAGTGTGACCCATCACTTCTTTTGGTAAATAGAATGGAATCTTCCCCTACTTTATGGGTACCCCATAGGATGGACTCTTCCCCCTACTCTATGGGGACCCCACACTGGAGTTTCCCCATGCCCAGGATTTCGGTCTAGTTCTCCAGAACAGGGGGTTACCTCTGCATCTAGGGATCCTATTTGTTGGCTTCCTCAGGTGGATTCTGTTTGATTTCGCCTGAATGTTGTAGGAACTTCTCCTTTGGAAAGGTTTGGAAGTCTTCCCTATGACAGGACAAGTGGTTTAGCCCTATACGCTGTATGATGCTTGGAGTACTATTAACTGCACTGCCTCATTGGAGACAATGCTTTGACATCTTGCTCTCCTCATCTAATGTCACCACACCAAAGGGTAAGTTTGGGGGCTATGATTCTCCTCCATGACAGTAAGCAATCCCCACTGGAGGGCTCTTTGCTCCCCTTGATTATTAGCAGGCAGATCAAGGTTCTGCTGAAGGTCCATCTAGTTAGAGATAGAGTACATCCAAAGGCCTTTGTTGAACCCAATCACCTGGAGACGGGTACTTCTTCCATGCCTGCTAGGCAGACCTATTTATTTGGTCCCAGTGCTTTTTATGTTGACCTTGTTTTGTTCATCTCTTTCCTTCATGCAGTTATGTTGTTCTACCTGTTTTGGTAAGCTTGTAGTTCATGGCTATTTCCTGGTTCAGGCTCAACGGTCCTACTCCAATGATGGAGTAATTTCCCTTGGTCGTGATCTGTTCTATCCTGATCTCGAGCATCAGGTTGATCCTCTGTGGCCTTCTTTTGGTTATTGCCAGCTTCCCCTGTCTTGTAGGGGGCTTCAACTCATCTGATTCAGATATGGGCATTGGTCCTTAAGGTAGTCATAAGCTGCAGACACTTCTTAATCCATTCTCATCAGTGGTTGTTTTCCACCCCCCAGTTGGAATGGTTTTAAATGTCCAGATTGTTTGCCCGTGTCCCGTAGTGGACAAGCAAGTCAGATCTTTGGTTTTACACCATAGAGTTCATATCTTGGAGCTCATTGAGGGATGTTGATCCCAGCATTCTGTGGTTTTTGCTTTGCCCTCACTGTTGCTTTTCCACAAAACTGAGACATGCCGGCTAGAGGAAGTTACATTTTTCGGTTTGCCAGTGTCCTGACCTCCTGTAGTCGGCAGTATAACACTTATGTTTTTGCATTCCTGTGTCCCTCAATGGACTATAGGAAATAGATTTTACAGTAAGTAAAAAAAAAAATTTATTTTTTCAGTCCTGACCATATTAAAAAAAAAAAAAAAAAAAGTATGTACAGAAACTCTACACATTTCCTTTTTAATATGTCTTCCTTTATACTTTCAGTGACAAACTATTCCTGGAAGAGGAGCTGAAGAGGGTCATTCAAGTTCTGGTGGAGGAATTTTTGGAGCCCAGCA
The DNA here is from genome assembly GCF_965119305.1 of Pelophylax lessonae. Taxonomy (NCBI): domain Eukaryota; kingdom Metazoa; phylum Chordata; class Amphibia; order Anura; family Ranidae; genus Pelophylax; species Pelophylax lessonae. The sequence goes on along the minus strand of NC_138769.1, from coordinate 726,040,903 downwards.
AGAATGGTCTGATTTGGAGAGCGATGTGAGGAGACCCAGCAATGTACAATCCTTGACAGTTCTCTGACCCCATTCATGCATTGTCTTAACCCTCTGGATGTATCATCAGGAAGTGAAGTGCAAACTGTCCAGATGTTTCCACATGTCAGGATCACGGCCTTGTAATGTGGGTCGGCTCACTGCAACGCATTCTGGGAGGTTTTTGTGTGTTGAGTAGACAATCGTAAGCTCAGCAGTTTTCTTGCAGTGAGAAAAGGTCACTACTGATGTGATGGGCATCATTACACTAAAAAGGGATTTGCTTATCTATTTCTTTGTCCCTCAGGGCTTACCCCTGGAATGTTTTGTGTTTGTCTGCTTTTGACCAAATCCAATGCTTGACAGATAGCCATGATGGGTTTCACTATCCATGAAATCACTGGTCTATCTTAAGGAGACCCTCTTACCTTGCCCATTCAGGCCAAAGTGTTCAGGGTCTGTTTAATGCTCTCCCCAGCCCTTTTCCCCAACCACCTTATACCGACCTCCACAGCGTTTCCCCATGGAACCTTGCTCTGTTGAAGCTATTGTTAGTACACTGTGACTTAGGTTATAGGGGTTTAGTGACATCACCCCCTTTATGGCACTTTTCCACTGCAAGCACCGGCTCGGCTTGGCACTGCTTGGCCCTGCTCGGCTCAGTTTTCTTTTCCACTGCGTGGTACGAGTCGACACGTTTCAGCACTGTATAGGCTCCACTCAGCTCGGTTTGCTTTTCCACTAAAGTAGTAAGTGGGTGGGATTACAACGATTCTCTGACCAATCAGTGGCTAGTAGTGACAAACAATCAAGGCTGCATGCAAAGGATTGGATGATATGGTAAAGGGACGGCCCGCTTGGAATCACAACCGAGGTGGTACTGTTTAAGCGAGCCGTACCGAGCCATACCATGTAGTGGAAAAGCGCAGCTGTACCAAACCGTGGAAAAGCGCAGCTGTACCAAACCGTACCAAACCGTTCTAACACGTACCATGCGGTACCATGCAGTGGAAAAGCTCCAAACCGAGCCGTACCATGCAGTGGAAAAGCGCCATTAGTCACAGGACTTTACTTGGGCTTAGTATTGGCCGCTTCTATGAGCACTGAAACGTAGAAAGATATCCTATGCTCTCCCTTTATCCAGAAGCTTTGGATCTTTTGAGGAGACAGCCACAGAAAAAGGAAAATCAGGGGAGCGCTGTTAAAGTAAATATAAGATGGTCGGAGGTTGGGCATTAAAGATGAATTCCAGGTATGCCAATTTTTATATACAAATAACAATTGAAATTGTGGTGCAAAAAAAATGCTAATGCACCATCCGCATCATTTAGTAGCTGCCCCTCTTAGATAAATGGGAAGATATGCTTGTGTAGCATAGGTAGTTCATAAAATGTTCATAGGAGTTCATAAAAATCCCATAGGAAGGTTGTTGTACTTGAGTAGGCAGCTCCACTTCAGACGGGAACGACTCTCTGAAATTACAAAAAAGGAAAACAAGGGGGCGCTAGCTAAGTATGGTATTGATGGGTATAAAATAACCCATTAATGCTTCACTCAAGTGTAGCCCCCTTGTGTTCCTTTTTTGCAATATTTATATAGTTAAATTAGTCCAGGTTGGACCAATGTAAGTATGTGTGTGCCATTACTGTAGGATCCCCATGGAAGCTGGAAATCACTACTACACTGCTATTACAGTGATCTCCACTAGCATCCAGTTCCCATGCCAAGCAGCTGCCCTGATTCAGAGTAAATACAAGTCTCTAGCTGGACATGAGAACACTTTGCATTTTCTCAATGCATGTGCTCATTTGATTGTACAAGGAGGTTGTGACATTAACACCCCACTTTTCCACCATTGCATTCATTGAGAAAATGTAAAGTATTCTGTGAATGGCACATGTGCCGGGCAGACAGGCGACTTAAGTGGCACCCCCTTGTGTTCCTTTTTTGCAATATTTATATGGTTACATTAGTCCAGGTTGGACCAATGTAAGTATGTGTGTGCCATACCTGTGGGGTCCCCATGGAAGCTGGAAGTAACTAGTGTAGGCATCACTACTACACCGCTATTACAGTGATCTCCACTAGCATCCAGTTCCCATGCCAAGCGGCTGCCCTGATTCAGAGTAAATACAGGTCTCCCGCTGGACATGAGAATACTTTGCATTTTCTAAATGCGCATGCTCATTGATGACTCATCATGACTCATCAATGCATGCGATTGGACAAGGAGGTTGTGACATCAACACCCCAATTTTCCGCCATTGCCTTCATTGAGGAAATGTAAAGTATTCTGTGAATGGCACATGTGCCGGGCAGACAGACCACCTCTTGTGTTCAGTAAGCAGCAGGGCAGCCGCTCAGCACAACATCTGCAAGCCAGCGACAGTCTCTGTAGAAGAGATACCTACCACAGGAATTTCCAACTTCCCGGGGGGGGTCCCACAGGTTTGGAACATGCATACTTACATTGGTCCGAGCTGAACTAATTGCCATGTCTGGAATTCAGCTTTAAACAGACCCTGCTAGTTTTACCAGCATGTTCACATGCTCAAAGTCTAATGAGGGCACCAAAGAAACTGTCTGAGAGTCCGAAAACTTTTAGTGTTGGTTTACAGACAACCACATAGAACATTAAATGTGTTTCAGGGGTTCTAAGACCTCCCCCCTTCTTCAGAGTTTAATCATAAGGACTCAAAAATGGCACAGTCCACCAATGGTTAGTTATTAGCTGTGTCCGGTACAGCAAGAGTCAGGAAAACCAGAATGGGCAAGGTGACAGGGTCTGTTATTTCTTCAAAGACTTCATTCTGTATAGCAGAGGAAGCCATTCTAGATTGGCCGATCCCAATGGGGATATGCTGCATGCCTTGATGATGTCACTTTAACAGTTCCTAATAAGTGACACAATGGCTGCCTTTCTTAGGTAATGGATCCAAAACCTGAAATCATGTGTTAAGAATCTGTTTTGTTTGAAGATGTTTTTGTTATTTATTAATTTCTGTACCATTTTATGTTTTTGTGTATTTTGCTGTAGACGGAGATGTTTAGCTGTATTGTGGTGCTGTATATTGATGTGGACTTGTCTTAGTTTAGTATTATACTGTCATTTCAGTGGTTCTACTTTCAGAATACGAATTATAAGCTTACTGTGGTTTTCTGCTGAGGCACTATAGATGTGGTGTCATGTAAACCAGCCAGAAGACACAAGGAGGGTGTATGGGGGAGATATACACTTTGTAATGGTCCCTTGAAGAGCCTACTGGAGGGAGTCATTTGATTGGCTGCCTTCACATTTGGATTCTGGGCAAATAACAGCGTGGAAATACATGTATGTTTCTAGTTTTACTGCATTAGGCCCCTTTCACACTTGTGCGACTTGTCCTGCGACTTTAGACTGCAAAGTCGTACCCCATGATGTCCAATGAGTACCGTTCATATCTGTGCGACTTCATAGTAGTCCCTGCACTGCTTTGGTCCAACTTTGATGCAACTTGAGGTCCAAAGATCTCAAGATTACACAGGCATTGCTTCAAGTCGCGTCAAAAGTTGCACGACTTTCAGATCGTACAAGTGTAAAAAGGGGCTTTAAAGTGTTACTAAAGCCTCATTTTTTTTATTTTTTTATTAAAATAACAAACATGCACAATACTTACCTGCTCTGTGCAATGGTTTTGCACACGGCAGCCCTGATCCTCTTCATCGGGTCACACCACAGATAGCCACTTTCCATAGTGGGGAACCCGTACGGGCTCGCTCCTGTGTCCTGCTGCTGCGTTCATTGACACAGACACAGCAGGACTTGGCCCCGCCCCCCCCCCCCCCCCCGCTCCCATGTCACAGCTTTTGATTGACAGCAGCGTGAGCTAATGGCTATCAATCTGTCCAATGAGGAGGGAGACGGCGGCGGGAGCCACTGCGCTTGTGCACATCGCTGGATTGGGCTCAGGTAAGAAAGGGAGCAGCGGGAGCCACTGCACTTGTGCACATTGCTGGATCGGGCTCTGGTAAGAAAGGGAGCGGTGGGAGCCACTGCACTTGTGCACATCGCTGGATCAGGCTCAGGTAAGAAAGGGAGTGGCGGGAGCCACTAAGCTTGTGCACATCGCTGGATCGGGCTCCAGTAAGAAAGGGAGCAGCGGGAGCCACTGCGCTTGTGCACATCGCTGGATCGGGCTCAGGTAAGAAAGGGAGCGGCGGGAGCCACTGCGCTTGTGCACATCGCTGGATCGGGCTCAGGTAAGAAAGGGAGCGGCGGGAGCCACTGCGCTTGTGCACATCGATGGATCGGGCTCAGGTAAGAAAGGGAGCGGCGGGAGCCACTGCACTTGTGCACATCGCTGGATCGGGCTCAGGTAAGAAAGGGAGCAGCGGGAGCCACTGCACTTGTGCACATCGCTGTATGGGCTCAGGTAAGAAAGGGAGCGGCGGGAGCCACTGCACTTGTGCACATCGCTGGATCGGGCTCAGGTAAGAAAGGGAGCGGCGGGAGCCACTGCACTTGTGCACATCGCTGGATCGGGCTCAGGTAAGAAAGGGAGCAGCGGGAGCCACTGCACTTGTGCACATCGCTGGATCGGGCTCAGGTAAGAAAGGGAGCGGCGGGAGCCACTGCACTTGTGCACATCGCTGGATCGGGCTCAGGTAAGAAAGGGAGCAGCGGGAGCCACTGCACTTGTGCACATCGCTGTATGGGCTCAGGTAAGAAAGGGAGCGGCGGGAGCCACTGCACTTGTGCACATCGCTGGATCGGGCTCAGGTAAGAAAGGGAATGGCGGGAGCCACTGCGCTTGTGCACATCGCTGGATCGGGCACCAGTAAGAAAGGGTGCGGCGGGAGCCACTGCACTTGTGCACATCGCTGGATCGGGCTCCAGTAAGAAAGGGAGCGGCGGGAGCCACTAAGCTTGTGCACATCGCTGGATCGGGCTCATGTAAAAAAGGGGGGTCTGGGGGGGGAGCTGCAGCACAAAAGGTTTTTCACCCAAATTAATTAAAGTGAAAAACCTTAAGGCTTTAGAACGACTTTCAGTATTTGTAATTGTGTTCAGATAGTTCTGTGATTCAGACTCTTCCTGGTTCAGCTTTTCTGCTTCCTGGGTCACCTTGTTGCTCATTCCATGTAGGTGATGATGCTGCTTGGTTGTCCAATGAGCAGGCTGGAGGCAGAGAGGTGACGTAGGATGCTGCCTAGCTCGATCAGGAAGCACACAAGCGTTCTGTTTGGCACTGCAAGGTGGCAGATGTATGAATCACAAGACTGGCCAAATCTTTCAGCAGGTAAAACTGGTAAAGGTCTGTGTTTCATTGTTGTAGTTAAATTTTTGTCTGGAGTGCAATTTTATTTAGCAATTCAGTTTCCAAGCAATTAGTGACATCACAACACATCACAGTGATGTCATATGTACCTTTGGAATGCAAAGGCTGCATTCTTGTTCTGTTAACCAAACTGCTCTTGGAATCTAGACAGGGACTCTTGAAGCATCGGCTCCTTAGAAGTTGGCATTGTGGGCCTTCATCAGATGCGGTATACTTTGCCAGTTCCGCATGCATAGCTAGTGTGAAGGTGGTTCACTGTGTTTAATAGGTGAACTGAGAGGCCTATGTTGTACAGTGGGGAGCCCCTTTAGGTCATGGTCCTTCTCTTTCATTACATAGTTTAGCAGTCACAGATCAATATTGTGTTTTATAGCTGTCCAATGATAATTCATAATGCTGGGTGGTCTTGATGACTTTGTTTAGGTGCTACAAGTATGTCATTCCCAATGCTTATTTCAAAGCTTTAACAAGTGTATCTTCTGCGCCCTCTTGTGGTAAGCTGCTATTACAGCAGACTTTTAGTTTTTGCTTGTGACTTGCTGCAATAAAAAGTAAGTTGTAAATAAATATGAGGCCGAAATAGCAGGCTCATATTTTGCTTTATAGGTTTGTAAGGTGCTTTAAAAGGAGAAGTTGAAGTCCGCCTTTCCTTTTTTTTTTTTTTTTTTTTTTTTAAGTATAAAAATGATTTGAAGCTGAATTTGACCTTGTACTAGAAAGATTTCACTTGTCACTACTGCCAGGTTTCTGCTGGGAGCTCAGCATCCAACTCTACTTGTATAGTTTGCAGCCTCCATAGAATAATTTAAGCAGTATTAGTCCCCTTTCACACAGGGTGGGCTCTGTTCTGATTAGCAGGGGATCTGTCCTCTGATTCCCCGCTGCTCAGAGTAGAGGAGCCAGATGACAGGTGCATGTCCTCGCCATTTCTGCAGAGCCAGCTCTGCTCTATGGGTGGCAATGACTGTATGACTGCCCTCTGATCCGATCCTCCTAGACCAGTGGTTCTCAACTCCTGTCCTCAGGACCCACTAACAGGCCAGATTTTAAGTGTTACCTTGGGGAGATGCAGATTAGAATACTGCAATCACCAAGCAGCAAATTATATCACCTGTGATGTATGTCAGTTGTCTTGCAAACCTGGTGGTGAGTCCTGAGGACAGGAGTTGAGAACTCCTGTCCTAGACAGAGGAGGAATGATCCCCCTTCCATTTTTTTTTGGGGGGGGGGACTGGATCAGCTCAGGGGTAGGCGGGTGTAAACAGACACAAATCCGTTAACAGCCACCGGCCCATAAGGGTGAATGGACCTTCTGATCAGACCTGCTTGAAAAACTGTCAGGCAGGCCCTTTGTGTGAAAGGGGCCTAAGACTCGGGTTCACGTTACTGCATTCTGCATGTAGGCAGCCCAGTCAATTTATTGGGCTTTTATATCCGCAGAGACACAGGAAAAGAAGTCCCCACCATGTTTGCTGATACATGCGGACGTCTGCCTGCAGGTTAAGAACACATGTGATTCTGCAGGCATTCAAGACTTAAATACTCTGCCTTAATTCTTTTGGATGCCTTAAACTTTTAATATTTCTTCTTAATATAAACCACTATAGATGACCGTCAAATAAGTGTAGCTGAAGTCTAAAGATAATGATGGCTATACTCTCTATCTCATCTACTTCCTTCCCTCTCATCCACTCCCTTCTCTCTCCTTTATCTGATTTTCCTGTTTTCTTCCCACACCCCTTCTCTTCGCTCTTCCTTATCGGCTCCCTTCGCTGTTCCTTATCGGCTCCCTTCGCTGTTCCTTATCGGCTCCCTTCGCTGTTCCTTATCGGCTCCCTTCGCTGTTCCTTATCGGCTCCCTTCGCTGTTCCTTATCGGCTCCCTTCGCTGTTCCTTATCAGCTCCCTTCGCTGTTCCTTATCGGCTCCCTTCGCTGTTCCTTATCGGCTCCCTTCGCTGTTCCTTATCGGCTCCCTTCGCTGTTCCTTATCGGCTCCCTTCGCTGTTCCTTATCGGCTCCCTTCGCTGTTCCTTCTCGGCTCCCTTCGCTGTTCCTTCTCGGCTCCCTTCGCTGTTCCTTATCGGCTCCCTTCGCCCTTCCTTATCGGCTCCCTTTGCCCTTCCTTATCGGCTCCCTTTGCCCTTCCTTATCCTCTCCCTTTGCCCTTCCTTATCCTCTCCCTTTGCCCTTCCTTATCTTTCTCCCTTTGCCCTTCCTTATCTTTCTCCCTTTGCCCTTCCTTATCTTTCTCCCTTTGCCCTTCCTTATCTTTCTCCCTTTGCCCTTCCTTATCCTCTCCATTCTCTCTTTCTCTCTCTTTCACATCTGCTTCCCTCTCTCTCCCTTATCCACACTTTTCTCTCTCTCTTGCATCTACTGTTGTGTTTTCTCTCTTCCTCTCTGTCTTTCAGTTGTTCTCACTCTTCTTCCATTGGTCTTTGGCCGCCGCTGTATCTTTTTTCTTCTTAGTCATGTAAAACATTCTCTTTTTTTCTGGAAATACTGATTTTTATTTTGATGGGCTTGAAATTGTTTTATCAACCAGAAAGTTCTAAGTTCTAAGTGCTCCTGGCCACTCCCTCCTGCCTAGTGCCCCCAGAGCAAGCCGCTTGCAATAGGGGGCACCCGAGCAGGCTCGCTACTGAGCTGCGGCTTTGCGTGTCCATTCATACACAGTCGTGGCTCGGCCCCACCCCCTCTCCTCTTCCTCCTCATTGGCTCACTGGCTGTGAACGATAGGCTCCTGCTGCTAAATTAACCAATGAGGAGGGAAAGTCCCTAGAGAGCCGAGGCCTTGTGCACATCGCTGGAGGAACATTGGGCTGGGGTAAGTATTAGGGGGCCTGCTACACAGAGAAGGTTTTTCTCTTACGTCCTCCGACAGTCGCCGCCTCTTCATATTCGTCACATATGGGGGTATTAGACTTTGCTCCGAAGGAGTAGCTAGGCAACAGAATATGTTAACAATAAAGCTTTAACATATCCCACCCTCAAGGGGTGGTCCCCTCAGTCAATACCCTCCTACTTCCTGCAACCATATCTCAGTTTTAATGTCTAGCTTGTCAGGAGTGGCTGGCTCTCTCTGTGCTGGGACTTTTTGTCCCAGACTCTTTCTTCTTTTTAATATTTTGTTTGAGTTTTTTTCTCTACCTTTACTTAGCTGTTATTTTGGTCAGCATTAGTTAGTTCTTCGGACGAAGAGGATCATGCGGACTGGGTCTCGGGCTGATCCCCCTGATCGCAGGTCGTGGGTCAGTGGCTTCCCAGTCTGCCATCGAGCGTTCAGCCAGGTAACGCTCCTGGCACAGTGAACGACCCATCCCTGTTCGGTGCAGGGATGTTTGGTGAGGTGGCTACCTCACCGGACGCTGTGCGGTTTCTTAACCGCCATTGTGTGCGTCTTGAATTGCGACTCTCCCTGCCTCATGTGCAGCGGCTTGTTCGCCTGTGCGGGTTCCCCACGCCATGTGAGGTAAGTGTATCTATGTGGGGACCTGTCTGTCTGGGGGGGGTCTCAGTCTGGGACTGTGTAACCTGCCTTTATTCACACTGCTTGTCTCCCTATCTCTCGGCTGCATGCTGTGGGCTGCAAGGGGGGGGGGGAGCTGTGTGACACTGTGTGTGTCAGGCTGGGCAGTGTGGGAAGCTGTGTGCTGTGGGGCATGTTTTTATGGCATGTTGGGGCATATACAGCGATCGCTGCGGCGATCTAACATGTATCCATATAATGGGATAAGCTTGTGTGTGTTTTTATGCACTATGGAGCGGCGATTTCGGCGCCAAACGACGCCATTTTACCGGCGCCCGCTCCGGCCGCATGGTTTACATGCACGGCGGCCATTTTCTTGTAGCCTCCATAGGCTTACATAGAGCGCCCTGGCAGCATCACTTCCTCTTTCCTGGAACACCGATCGAGGCAGCAGCAGCGGCGAGGGTCTCCTCAGGTTTTATCCTTCTATTCCTGTTTGCCATTGCCTGTATTCAGTCTGTATATTCCCTGTGGGGGTCTCATTGTGCCTGAGTGTGGTGCGGTGGGCTGCGCTTGCCGCGCTTGCTGAAAGGGGGCAGTTAACCCTTGGTTGTCTGGCATACAGGGGCAATGGATTCTCAGGAGGGCAAGTTTCCCACAGTATTGGTGGAAAGCCAGGGGACCGCTGTTTCCCCCCCAGGGGGGGATTTAGCCACTATTGTGGCTGGCCTTGCTGCCCAGGTGCAAATGCTGGTGGCTGCTCAATCTACTAAACGGCCCAGAGTTGCTCTGTCCTCTGATTCTGAGGGTGAAGGTGATGGGGCTGTTCTAGCAGGGACCCCTTTATCGGGGTCCCGCTCCTCTCTTGATCTAGTGGGGTCTGAGGTGGAGGCTGAAGTTGAGGGGGTCGATAATTCTCCCCCTGGCTCGCCTGAAGAGCTTGCAATCATGGATGAGTTGATTGCTTCCATTAAGCAGACGCTGCGTTTGCAGGACGAAGTGTGTCCTCCCGCTGCCTTGGCGGCTTATGGGACGCAGAGAAAACGCAGGACGCCGCAGGTTTTTCCCTGCAATGCCGATTTTCAGCGCGCTGTTAAGGATCAATGGCGCGATCTGCGCAAACCTTTTGCGGTACCAAGTAAATTCAAGCTGCGTTATCCTTTCTCGCCTGCCACTGATGAACGGTGGTGTGTGCCTCCACCAGTGGATCATGCAATTGCGGTTTTGAACAAAGCCACTGCGATTCCTGCAGAGGGTTCCCCTGTTTTCCGTGATGCCACGGATAGGAGACTGGAGTCTCTTGCCCGTCATACTTATTCTGTTACGGGTTCTATGCTTAAGGCTCTGTTTGCTTCTCTCATGGCGGCCCAGGCGATCGCAAGTTGGACGCAGATGCTTAGGCGCGTCCTAGTGGCCGATTCGGCCTCGGCGGCGACCCTGGATATGGTGGATCAAATCCACCAGGGTGTCATGTATCTGTGTGATGCGGACCTGGACCTGATTCCGTTGGCTGCACGTGTGCACAGCGTGGCGGTGTTGTCTCGCCGCCTGGTTTGGTTGAAATGTTGGTCGGTGGACCAATCTTCACGTAAAACCTTAGCCAATCTGCCTTATGATGGGTCTCGCCTTTTTGGGGAGTCCCTGGATGTGTTGATTAAGGGGATCACCGGGGGTAAGAGCACTCTCTTGCCCCATTTCCCCAAGGCTAAGGGGGCTTCTGGGAAGAAGCATGCGAATTTTCGGCCCCCTCAGGGGTCCTTTCGGCCGCACTACAAGGGCAAACCGTTCAAAGGCCAAGGCTCTCAGAAGAAGCCCTGGTCTGGGAAACAGAAGTCCGGCCAATCCGGACCTGCGGCCCATAACAGTTCGGCCTGAAGGGGCGCCCTCACCCAGTTTTGGGGTGGGGGGACGCTTGCTCGGTTTTCTTCAGCCCTGGTTGGCCCGTGTGCGGGACAGATGGGTTCTGGAAATCGTTCGATCTGGTTACAAGATCGAGTTTCTCTCTCGGCCGGAGAGCAGATTTTTTCCCTCAAATCTACAACTGTCTCCAGAGCGCCTGCGGGATCTGCACCTGGCGGTGCGGGACCTGAGGGCTCAGGGTGTGGTGGTTCCGGTGCCTCATCGGGACAGATTTCGGGGGTTTTATTCCAATCTGTTCACCGTGCCCAGGAAGGAGGGCAAGGTTCGTCCGATTCTGGACTTGAAAGCTCTGAACCGCTCTGTGCGGGTTCGCAAGTTCCGCATGGAGTCCCTGCGCTCGGTGGTGGCTGCCCTGGTTCCGGGGGAATTCATGGCCTCCATCGATTTGAAGGATGCGTACCTTCACATCCCCATATTCGAGGGGCATCAGAGATACCTTCGATTTGCCATTGCGGAGGATCACTACCAGTTCGTGGCGTTGCCCTTTGGGCTCGCCTCGGCTCCGCGGGTCTTCACCAAGGTGCTTGCACCGGTTCTGGCATTATTGAGGGCCCAGGGCATTTCTGTCCTGGGGTATCTGGACGACATTCTGATTCGGTCTGCGACCAGTCAGGGTCTGGAGAAGGACCTGTCTGTCACAATGCAAACTCTGCAGGAGTTCGGTTGGACGATAAATGTTCCAAAGTCGACACTGAGTCCGTCGGTTCGTCTTCCCTATCTGGGAATGATACTGGACTCGGTGCAGGCGAAGGTCTTCCTGCCGGAAGACAAGCTCAGGACTCTTCAGGAGGAAGTCAGGTCCCTCAGGGACGTTCCACACTCGTCTCTGCGGACGTGTATGAGATGTCTGGGATTGATGGTCTCGGCCTTCGAGGCGATTCCTTTCGCTCAGTTTCACACGCGGGGTCTCCAGGCGGAGATCCTGTCCAAGTGGGACGGGCGACCTCAATCTCTGGATCTTCAGATCTCGTTGAGTCATCGCACCAGGGAAAACCTGTGGTGGCTCCAGTCCCCGTTGGTGTCCGGGGGCAAGTCGTTTCGTCCGATCTCGTGGATGATAATCACTACGGATGCCAGCCTGTCGGGCTGGGGTGGTGTTCTGGGCGTTCTGTCCGCCCAGGGGACCTGGTCGGAGGGGGAGTCTTCCCTCCCGATCAACATTCTGGAATTACGTGCGATAAGGCTCTGTCTTCATCGCTGGACGGACCGGCTGCAGGGCTGCCCGGTTCGGGTGCAGACGGACAATGCCACGGCGGTGGCATACATCAACCACCAAGGGGGCACCAGGAGTGCCCGAGCGGCTCGAGAAGTGGCCGACATTCTGTCTTGGGCCGAGACTCATGTCCCGGCGATAACGGCGGTTCACATTCCGGGAGTGGAGAACTGGCAGGCGGACTATCTGAGTCGCCAGACCCTGGATCAGGGGGAATGGTCTCTCCATCCGGCTGTCTTCCAGATGTTGTGCGCGAAGTGGGGTCTTCCAGATGTGGACCTGTTCGCGTCTCGCCTCAACTACAAGGTGAAGAGGTTCGTGGCAAGGACGCGCGACCCTCGGGCAGACGCGTCGGACGCGTTAGTGGCCCCGTGGCATCAGTACAGGCTGATGTACGCTTTTCCACCGATTCAGTTGCTGTCCAGGTTCCTTCGCAGGTTACACTCGGAACGCAGCACGGTGATTCTTGTGGCACCGGACTGGCCTCGCCGGTCCTGGTACGCAGACCTCGTGAATCTGGCGGTCGACGCCCCCTGGCGTCTGCCTCTTCGAGACGATCTACTGTCTCAAGGACCGATTTACCATCCTGCTTTACAGTCGCTGGCTTTGACGGCCTGGCTGTTGAGACCGAGGTCCTGAAGGAGAAGGGTCTCTCTCCAGAGGTCGTTCATACCTTGATCAACGCGAGGAAGTCTTCCTCGGGAAAGGTTTATTACCGTACTTGGAAGGCCTATTTTGCCTGGTGTGAGTCCAGGGGGTTTTCACCCCGCACGTACTCGGTTTCCCGTGTGCTGTCTTTCCTTCAGACGGGTGTCGATCAGCGTTTGGCGCTGGCCACGATAAAGGGTCAGGTGTCTGCGCTGGCCGTTCTGTTTCAACGTCCCGTGGCTTCCAACTCCTTGGTTGGCACTTTTATTCAGGGTGTGCGACATCTGGTTCCTCCTAGGAGGGATCCTTTGCCCCCCTGGGACTTGAATCTGGTTCTTTCTGTGTTACAACGTGCTCCTTTTGAACAGATCAGGGAGATCTCGTTGTCTCTGTTGTCAAAAGGTCGCCTTTTTGGTGGCGATCACTTCGGCTCGCAGAGTGTCGGAACTGGCGGCTTTGTCCTGCAAGTCTCCGTACCTGGTTGTTCATTTGGATAAGGTGGTCTTGCGACCTAATCCTTCTTTTCTGCCGAAACGAGTTTCGGAATTCCATCTTAACGAGGATATTGTTTTGCCTTCGTTGTGCACGAAGCCTAAACATCCAAAGGAGGTGAGATTGCACTCTCTGGATGTTGTTCGGGCGATTAGGGTTTACCTTAAATCGATTGAGTCTTTTCGTAAGACGGACTCCTTGTTTGTTCTTCCAGAGGGTCCTCGGAAGGGCATGGCGGCTTCGGCCTCTACCATCGCCAAATGGATCAGGCAGACCATTGAACAGGCCTATGCCTTGCAGGGGAAGGTTCCCCCTGTGCCTGTGAAGGCGCACTCTACTAGATCACTGAGTACGTCTTGGGCCTGCCGTCATGGGGCTTCTGTAGCCCAGGTGTGTAAGGCGGCGACCTGGTCGACCGTGCACACTTTCACAAAAGTAGATGTTCAGGCATCGGCGGATGCTTCCTTTGGCCGCAAGGTTCTTAGTGCGGCTGTTCCATAGGGTCCCTTGTTGGGGACTCCTGGCTGTTGGGATTTCTTTGTATTCCCTGGTTTTTTTGTCTTTTCCTGGGTTGTTGCTCCTGTTGAGCACTTATTTTTGCTGTTGCCCAGCTGGTTTCCTTCCTTTGGTAAGGTTCCTTTCTTTGATGTGGAGACTGCGTTGCCTTTCGGCGCGGATGCGTTTCCCACCCCTCATGTTTGCACTGCTTTGGGACGTCCCCATATGTGACGAATATGAAGAGGCGGCGACTGTCGGAGGACGTAAGAGAAAACGGAATTTTTGTAAAATCTTACCTGTAAAATTCCTTTCTCTGAGTCCTCCGACAGTCGCCGCCCCCGCCCCTCTTTTGGGGTTGAATGTATACTCTACTGCTATTCCACTAAAACTGAGATATGGTTGCAGGAAGTAGGAGGGTATTGACTGAGGGGACCACCCCTTGAGGGTGGGATATGTTAAAGCTTTATTGTTAACATATTCTGTTGCCTAGCTACTCCTTCGGAGCAAAGTCTAATACCCCCATATGTGACGAATATGAAGAGGCGGCGACTGTCGGAGGACTCAGAGAAAGGAATTTTACAGGTAAGATTTTACAAAAATTCCGTTTTTTTTTTACCTTCATGCATAGAATGCGTGAAAGTAAAAAACCTTCAGCCTTTAAAAAAAACTTTAATGAGATTCCTAAGTTAAAAAAATGTTGAAAATAAAAAAGGCTAAAAGAAAAATGTAAAATATAGTGCAGTTATTATGAATTGTATAAAGAAGTAAGAAGCTGTGTAGGTATTTATTAGGAATATTTGGCAGGTAGTTTGTTTTAGCTATTTAAATTTAGTTCCACTTCTTATCTTACCAGGAGAATCCCTTGGGATATATGACCAGGACATGGACTTGGAGCTGTTCCCTGGTCAAATAGCAGGCAGGAAAGATCTTCGTTGATGAGATTGATGGTAATGCAGAGAGATCAGAGATCACTGCACTGCACCCCGTCTGGCATTATCTAATTGGGAGCTCGCAGTGGTCTCGGTTTGATGGGATAGAAGCGTTTTGCACTGTAATATGATGTGGTTTTCCCAATCTGAAGATGCAGCTCTCAGGCTGGGGGCCCGAATTGCACTATACATTTTAATGCACTTACTTTTACTTTAGTGTGATAAAACACAATATTTGTAATTATAACGAATGATCGGTTGCTGCGCGCAGACTAAGCCAACCAGTTAGGAATGCGGCGTCCCATTATGCATCACGCTGGGGATTCTGCATTACCTCCATCGATCAAGGTTAAGTTTGCATGCCAATGTATTTGTTGGCATGTTTGTTGTTAGAGCAATGCTATGCAGCTTGATGAATAGTTATGATGATGTGCCTTGGAATGCTGTCCTATAGTGAAGGACAGAATAAATAAACACCCCAGACATGCTGGAGGTTATCCTTTCCTATATCTATGCTCAACAGTAGGTGACATTTCCTCATCTGCAGTGGCTGCCCTCTCTATGCTTCTTATGCTCTCTGAAAGGGCAACCAATCCGAATTCATGTTTCATTCATCTCTCCTGATTGGAAAATCACAAAATCTGACTGATTGTTGCTGCACCTTGGTAATGAGGTTCTCCAGATATGGGTTATTGAACGGTGATGAGACAAAGGAAGCCTTACGATAGCCTTAGCTTATCATAGGCAGGGGGTGCACGGGCCAGGCTGTGTCAGGATCCCCTAAAGGGTGAAAACATGCAGTGTGTGTGGGAGAGGGTGCCAATCCAATTTTTATAGAGAACATGGCAGGATTTTCTAGCTGTGCATGAGTTGGCTTTGGCCGTCAGTTGAGTTTACATGGTAACTGATTTAGGTACAGATAGTAATCCCACATCTCTCTGTTATTAATGAGACATCTCTAACCTATGTTTCCCTTTACCTTAGCTGCAGGGTCCCTCTGCCTATTTATATCAAGGTGCATTGTTAAAGAGAACCTGTAATTTGGCCTTTTATGGCAAACAGATTTACTTGATAGCCCACCCCTCCTCCCTGTTGCTCAGGCTTTCCACATTCTCCAACATGTTACTTATTTTTCCTGATGATCCTCTGTCATTGCATTTGACCCCTGGAACAATATGATATGGGTTAGTACTTCCAGGTATAGGAAAGCATGGGGCACTCTACTCTTCCCTCCTACAATGCTGAGTGGGTGCTTAAGTGGCCAATTACTGTGCCCTGTGGGCTGACACATGCTGGAGAGGGTCCTTAAAGTGGAGTTCCTCCCATTTTAGTAACTTTAGATGTATGTAATCTCCTTTAAAACGACTTTTACCAATGAAAACTTTTTTTTTTGCTAGTAAATACCTTATTTTCTTGTTTATTCCTCCTCTCCTCACTTCCGGGTCCGATCGGCGATGACGTCATTCGGCGATTCGCAGGGGGTGCTGGGATGTATTCCATGGCATGAAATCTCGCAGTATTACACAGAAGCTGAGCTGTACTGTATGTATTGAGGCCGTGACCTGCCCCGCCTCCTCTCAGTGAGCTGTACTGTATGTATTGAGGCCGTGACCTGCCCCGCCTCCTCTCAGTGAGCTGTACTGTATGTATTGTATTCAGGCCGTGCTCTGCCCCGCCTCCTCTCAGTGAGTGAGGACTGAAAGCATTATATCCTCACTGAGAGGAGGCGGGGCAGAGCATGGCCTGAATACAATACATACAGTACAGCTCACTGAGAGGAGGCAGGGCAGGTCACAGCTTCAATACATACAGTACAGCTCACTGAGAGGAGGCGGGGCAGGTCACGGCCTCAATACATACAGTACAGCTCAGCTTCTGTGTAATACTGCGAGATTTCATGCCATGGAATACATCCCAGCACCCCCTGTGACTCCCCGAATGACGTCATCGCCGATCGGACCCGAAAATGAGGAGAGGAGGAATAAACAAGAAAATAAGGTATTTACTAGCAAAAAAAGTTATTAAAAATGGGTGGAACTCCACTTTAAAGCAACACATTAAGTGCAAAGTGACAGTAAGTGCTCCCACTCTACCCCAGTTATACTTACATTACCAACGATCCAACGCCACTCCTATCTCCACTGCAGCCAGCACTAGAATTATAAGTGTCACCTGGATCGAAGGCAGGGGAAGCGGTGACATTATCCTCTCTGTATTGGGAGAGTGTTTGGGTTTAGCAATTGGTTGCTGGACCAATGTGCTCTCACTGGGATTAGTTCACGTGCTCCCCCCATACCTGGGAGCACCAGGTTTTCTATGTGATAGCAGTGGAGGTACGAGCATCACTGGATAGTATTACAAGGGTGGGTCCTTTAGAAACACACTGTCACATTTTGCTGAATGGCCAAGGTGGCATTGTCCCTTTACGCTCCATACAGTCCAACTTTCAGCTTACACAGGGCTTTTTCACTCAGGTAGGAAAATTGGATGCAGGGAATGCAAATACAAATTAGAGCAGGTGTGTATAAAAAAATAGGCCTGCTTCTAAATGGGCATAGTACATGTTACCTTTATGGTGGGTTTCTTGTCAAGTCCTCTGTTGCTTTTCAACCAGCTAGTGAGTCCGCTTGTGCTCCGAATTTGACTTTCTAGGCCAACTGAAAGAATCATGTTCCATCTTGAGAGCCATACTGTTGGAGGTCTCCCAGATAAGATAAACAGCTCAATATTGGGTCCATTCAGGAAAGCTGGAGAAAAGAAAGACCAGAGTTGTACCCAACAGCATCCAATCTTTTTATGGAAAATTGAAGGAAGAATTCTGATTGGTTGCCACAGGTGACATCCCCAGTTTTTTTTGTCTAATAAATCACCACTCTTGGGTTTTTGGTGTCTTCTGCATCGGTGGGGCTGGTATTTTAGATCAGGGTTCTCCAAACTATGGCCCCCCCAGTTGTTCAGGCACTAGTAATGTCTGTGAATGTCCGTTTTACAATGCCTCATGGGGCGTGTAATTCCACAACAGCTGGAGGACCATAATTTGGAGATCCCTGTTCTAGATGGATGGTTGTCAGGCAGTAAGATTATTGATGACCAGCCTAAGTTCAGAATGTGCCATTGGAGGCAGCAGGAGACGCGGCCCTGCAACTAAGCTAAAGATCTGCTCTACATTCATGTACAACCTTCTCTTCCTTCCATATATTACATAGAAATGGAGAACTGCTGAAAACCCAAGTCCCTCGCCCTACTCGCCATATGCAAATATAATGTATCCGGTCAGATTTCCTAGTTACTGGTGAATGGGTGGGATAATTGTTGCGTCTATTTTATAAAGAACGCTAAAAATATTCAGCATTTGCCGTATTTACTCAAGCTGGCGTGAGCCTTAGCTGCCAGTGCAGCCCCAAAATATTGGTCTGGATAGGTTTAGGAGACATTTGCAATGTGTAATCTGAAGCTTTCATAATACCTTGTAATAAGGAAGAAAAATGATTTAGTCCAGTCACTGAGTGAATGCCTTACGAGAATCTAGAGTCAGTTTTGGCATGCTGCTCTTGACTTCAGTTAAAGCGGAGTTCCACCCAAAAGTAGAACTTCCGCTCATTTGTTTCCCTCCCCCCCTCCGGTGCCACATTTGGCACCTTTCAGGGAGGTGGGGGGAACAGATACCCTTCCCCGCTTCCGAGAGATGTCCCTTGGAAGGTTGGCCTCCTCCTCCTTCCCCCGCCGCCGAGCCAATCCGAAAGCGCAGCGCGTTTCGCGCATGTGCAGTAGGGATCCACCCGTGAAGCCGCAAGACTTCACTGCCGGGTTCCCTCCCCGGCCATGGCTGTAGGCGGCAGCACCCGACATCGCTGGTCTCCAGGACAGGTAAGTGTCCTAATATTAAAAGTCAGCAGCTACAGTACGTGTAGCTGCTGACTTTTAATTTTTGGAGGGGGGGGGGGTGTGGAACTCCGCTTTAAAAGTGGAACTAAACCCATTGATTTAATGGTTTTAAAAAAAAAGGTTACATTCCTGGAATGCGGGGAATAACTGTCACATTTACTTGCGCTCGCAACCAAACTGTCAAACCATCAAATGGCTGGAGTCTGCCATAATTACATGTGCAGCAGCATGCATGGCAATTGCAAATCGAACAGAGGCCAAGATGGCCGCCTCCTTGGCTGAAAAGGAGAAGGGTTCCACTTTAAGGCATTTGAGCAGAGGTGACTGTTGATTAAAAATATGTTAGTGATGCTTTAAGACCGCTTTCAATATAAAACAAACCAATGTTAATCTAGTCTGATAAGGCATTAGTGTAAATAAGGCATTCTACTGCTAGAAGCTCAAGAATAAAGTGAGCGCACAATGAACGCACATCCGCAGCCAGCGCGCCGCTTTGCTGTAGACTAGCGCTGGGGCAATGTTTTTGTATCCTCGATGTTCTCTTCTGAATATAATATTTTCCTCGGGTTGTCACTGAGGTTTGTTACTTTTTTTCAGAGCCGTCCTTAGTGCTCTATAAATAAAAATGGACTTTGTTGTTGCTGATATTTGTATATTGCTTTCTGTCCATATTGTAAATTATTAGATATCTTATCTCCGATGGTGGCATTGATCACATGGGAGTGCTTCTGCTGCACCTTTCATACAGTTACTGATGTCTGTCCAGGATGAAGCTACTTTCCTTACCACGTGCAGGTCTGTGTGTAAAAGTATTTGAGTTTGAATACAAACTTTATATTGTTATTACAGGTTTAAGGTCTAATCCTTTGCTCACACTGCCGCAACCTTGAATCCGACGTCCCTGCGCCACTTTATCGCGGCTTGCATACGACTTCTTTAACAGGAGTCAATGCAAGTCGTGTTGAAGTTGCACCAAAAAGTGCAGAAACCTTTTTCGAAGTCGGAGCAGTTCACACTGATTAGAACGGTTCCATTGCCGTTAATGGGGTGCAACTTTGAACTCTCAAGTCACATGACAAGTCGCGGCAGTGTGAACTGAGGCTTTAAGCTGGAGATTAGAACTGAAGATAAAGTTCTGTCCTTGTAGAGAGATTTTCTTACGCAATGCTTTTCATTGGAGGACCCGGCAGGCTTATTCTAATGAGTCTGTGTAAACCTGAAATGGCCGATAGCCTAGAAGAGTGATGGTGAACCTTGGCACCCCAGATGTTTTGGAACTACATTTCCCAAGATGATCATACAGCACTCTGTGGTGTAGCTGAGCATCATGGGAAATATAGTTCCAAAACATCTGGGGTACTGAGGTTCGCCATCACTGGCCTAGAACAATAAACTGCTCTCAGCTACAATACTACAAAAATCAATCCACATATAACAAGTTTTTAACATACAGATACATATTGGCAAAATAGGGGTTATTTACTAAAAGTGGAGGGTGCTAAATCTGGTGCAGCTCTGCATAGAAACCAATCGGCTTCCAGGTTTTTTTTTTTTTTTGGTCAAAGCTTAAAGTGTTACTAAACCCACAATAGTAAAATCAGTCTGTATAAGCCAGGGATCCTCAAACTACGACCCTCCGGCTGTTGCGGAACTACACATCCCATGAGGCATTGTAAAACACTGACATTCACAGAAATGACTGGGCATGATGGGAATTGTAGTTCCTGAACAACTGGAGGGCCATAGTTTGAAGACCCCTGGTATATGCAGTAAAGCATGCTGGTTATACTCACTGTGGAACCTAAGGCGGTAATCCTGCGCATTGTGTAAAAAGGCTGTTTGTCCTGGTCTTCTCTGGTCCTTCCTTTCTTCCACTGTCCCCAATCCATCTCCTGATAGAACAGAGCCTTGGGGGAACTCTGCACATGCTCAATTTAGTGTGTATAGCTAGACGTGTTTTTTTTGTCATGGGAGAGTGCATGTGATCGGCACAGGGCCAATCAGCACTGTCCAGACAGAGGGTCAGGGGTCCTGCAGCCTTATAGGACAGCCAGAGGATAATCAAAACTCCTCCTACTAGCTTTAACCAGACTGGTAAGTCACGAGACTGCTATATACTGCTGATGAGAAAAGGTATTTAGCAGTTTATATTTACTAAAATAATTGCATTTCCATGTTCTGTGTACTGTGGGAGACCAGATATAGTGAATGCAGGCACTTTAAATTGAACACGCTGTAGGTAGAAGCTGATTGGCTACCATGCACAGCTGCACCGGATTTTTGTTCTCTCCAGTCTTAGTAAATCAACCCTAATGTCTTCTGTTTGTTTGTTTTTTGTTTTTTTAAAGCAGTTAAAGGGTAAGTTCGTCTTTGAGCGGAAATTGAAAGGGTGAACTGACTCCAAATACCCCTCTGGACCCCACTGCACCGTAATGCCTTGTGCTGGCAGTGTAGCATTCAGAACACCACAATACACAACCCTGAAATGAGTATCATAATGTTCACAATTGGTAAGAGCAACCAGGTGACCGCGCTGACCAATGAGAAGACCATTTGAAGCTTTTCCTTCCGATAAATTGTCTCAGAAGAAAAAAGTGCTTCTGTTTGGTCAGTGCGGTCATGTGGCCAGGATATTTGGAACTAGGTCACCTTTTAACTTTTTTTTCGATAAAAAGACAAACTTGCTCTTTAAAGAAGAATTCCAGGTCTGGATATTAATACATAGTTACTTTGAGCTTGGAGGAATGTAGTGTAACTATGCATATACCATAGGCAAAAAAAGGTCCTATGCGCCGCACATCACTAAAGACTCTGTGGATATGTGAAATGACCGCCTCAGTCCAGGCTCCAGCCAAGCCACCCCCACCAACGCATTTTATACTGATGGAGTGAAACGCGTTGAGGGTGTGGCTTGGCTGAGGCTGTCATTTCACATATCCACAGAGTCTTCAGTGATGTGTGGCGCATAGGACCCTTTATGTCTCTTATATTCTTGGAGCTGGGATGAGCGCTGTCCTTGCCACTGCTCCCATCTGTGTTACTACAGGAGAGAACCCTGCACCCATATACCATACTTGTGGGATCCATCTAGAGCAGGGGTCTTCAAACTACGGCCCTCCAGTTGTTCAGGAACTACAATTCCCATCATGCCTGGTCATGTCTGTGAATGTCCGAGTTTTACAATGCCTCATGGGATGTGTAGTTCTGCAACAGCTGGAGGGCCGTAGTTTGAGGATCCCTGATCTAGAAGCTGGAAATCAGTGAAGTAGACACTACAACTCCAGTGATCTCCACTTACTGGTCCCATGCCAGTAGACAGTCCTGCTGCATTGTGGACACGGGAGGTTGGTTGCTGGGCACAGGCATCATTCACAGAGTGCTTTTGCAACTCAATGTCCACTCAAATTCCTGTGTTCACAATGCAAAGGGCAGCTGGTCGGCACAAAACCAAGGAGCTAGTGGAGGTCACTGGAGTAGTGGTGTCTATACAGTGATCTCCAGCTTCTAGAGGGATCCCACAGGTATGGAATATATATAGTTATATTTGGGCCAAGCTGGACTAATAGGACTATGTAAAAATATCCATACCGGAAAATCCTCTAGGGTTATCTGTCCTTTAGAGGACTACTGAAAATAATACATGGTATTTGTGATTGTAATGAATGGCTTCAATTCATCACAGTATATATAATTCTGATTTATTGGCTGTTGCACCTCCTCGCAGGTAGTGTGCAGTTTTCTAGGCCTCGGTTATAATGAGGCGCAGTACACGGCTTAGTGACGCTAAGGAAGATATTATCAGATTTCTGTTTGCTTTTTGTTCTGTTTACCTCATTGTCATGCTTTGTGTTCTCTTTTCTACAGACATCTACCCCTGTAAACTGTATTTTCTTTTTATTGTGATATTGTGAACTTTGTGTTTTAATAAATTCTGGTTATACTATTTGAAACTTGGCTTGTTCTGTGATTTTTTCTAATTTATTTGTTTATTTTTTTACTGCCTGTTTTGTTTGCACCGCACACTTGATCTTCCTGCTAACCCCGAAAAACCTATAACACTGAAATGTAACCTGGCCCTGAATCTGAACTCCAAGCAAATAGCATAACCACTTGCCTACTGGGCACTTTTACCCCCTTCCTGTCCAGGCCGATTTTCAGCTTTTAACGCTGTCACATTATGTATGACAATTGTGCAGTCATGCAACACTGTATCAATACGACATTTAGTTTGTTCTAAAAGTTTGCAAACAAGTAATTTTTCTCTTTCACTGATGAAGCTGCACTTATGAGGTGGGGCTGATAGGTGACTCTGAAGGACACTGATGAGGAGGCACTGATTGCTAGCACTGGTTGGCATTGATTGGCAGCACTTGTGGGCATTAATTGGCAGCACTGGTGGGCATTGATTGGCAGCACTGGTAGGCATTAATTGGCAGCACTGGTGGGCCCTGTTGGGGCTGCAGTGTAGATGTCCCTTTAACACAAGCTGGTTATCGGCTCTCTTCTCCTCGCCTCACGTTGTCAGTATGAGGAAAGGAATGCCGATAACCAGATTGTGTTTACATTGTGATCAGCTGTGATTGGACAGTGGTTAATACGCAGATGATATACATATGGGAGCCATTTTAATAGCTAAAGGATTTCTATTTTTGTCCATCCAGTCCTAAGATTGGCCACACAGTTATAGTTTTTTCTGGTAGGATAAGAGAACTGATTTTTCTCTGCAGCAGTTAGGTAACACTTGCAAGTCTTGTCCCTCCTCTGCAGGGCTGGGATAAGGGGTGGGCAGGAGGGGAAGCTGTCCTGCCCCCTCATCACATGCTTCATGACAGTGGCTGGCATCTAGCGGGCCACAGCTTGATTTTTCACACTGTGCATATGCAACTTTCTTCTAGCTGCTAAAAATTGACCACAAGTGCAGTGCACACTCATGCCAACCACGGGCAGCTGAAACAAGGGGGCATAGAATGAGTTCACAGTGGTTCACCTATTCTACGGCATGCATTAGCAGCATTGAAGGGGGATGAAAATCACATAGTGTTAGTTCGTAAAAAAATAATTTTTTGTACATCATGGGACACAGAGCAGGCTTATTAAACAGGACTATCTGGGTTTTTGGTCACCTACAGGTGAATGGACACTGGCAAACAGATAGAAAGCCCTCCCCTAATTAACTCCACCTCCCCAAGGAAGAATCAGTTTTTTCGCCAGTGTCGGAGGTGGTGGTCACTGATGTGCAGCTCTCTGCGCAACTTTTTTTGAAAGGGGTTTATAAATTTTTAAGAACAATACAGAACAAAAACTCAAAGCAATGTCAATAAAATCTGGCAGGTTATATACAACGAATCAGTGGAAAACATTGCAGCAGAGATAATTCAACAACAAGCCAACGTGGCTTAGGGGGGAGGGGAGGACGAGGGGACCTCAAAGACAGGGTGTCATAGGAGCCGTAACGGCAACAGTGGGACAAGCCTAACAGGGCATCGTAAGAAGTCCCAACCCTAAGGTATACAGGGGAGACAACCAGCCAGGTACGGCTGCTCTCTGCGCAACTTACCAGATTCTTAGAGGCTCCTCTTGGGAGCAAGGGATTGGTGTTCCGGCTGTGTGGGTAACCGCATTGGAGCTTTATACATCATTTGGGGCTGAGAGACCTTTTAGATTTTACTCAATATAAGCTGGCTTGAGTTTTTTTATGTTTGTTTTGCCCCACGCGGCTCTTTATTAAATAAACTGAGTTTACCTTGGATAATACACTATGAGGAGTCCGTCTCTCCTTTACATTTGTGTCCCCTGAGATCTACATACAGCATCTTCCCCTGCAAGGTCATATGGATCGGTGAAACCGAGACCACGGGAATTTACAAGTGTGTTTAATCTTGTGTTGCCATAAGGTACCAGGGATCAATAACATCTGGTGAGTTTGCATTTCTCCCAGTCCCACTGAACACGGAGGGTGTCACCACTACTATTTCTAGCACTTGGCACTTTTGAGGAGCGTATTTACTTGGTTGTGACATTCAAAGGAGTTCAAGTTCTACCTTGGATGTATTCATCAGTGGATCGCTACTTTGCACATTGTGATGGTATTCACCGTCACTGGAGGTGAGGAGCAGATACTTAATGGTTTGAATTGCTTCAGATGGGACAGCAATATTTGTCAGCAATATCTTCATATAGAAACATGAAGATTTAGTCCTATTTTACACTGGGAGACATAGACTGTTATAGACGATTGCCATGAAGTCTGACTCCTAGATAATGTGTGTATTCCATGTCCCTGCATGCCATACAGGCTTCCCTATTGTTTGTGTATTGCAAATGGAATGTGTATTGTGTTAAAGTTTACCTGTCCCATTGTTGAATGTTAATGACCTCGCATTGTTTGGTCTGCCTTGAGATAAACTATTATGGGATGTATATGTGTATGTGGATTGTGAATGTCAGGGCCTGTTCTTAATAAGGTTCATCTGGGCAGTAACCTTGTGGAGGAAAACTGTATAAAAATCTGTTTCTGGTTCAATAAAGAGTTGGTTCACCCTCAATCTAGAGTTCTGTCTCTAATCTTCTATAAGGGATTGCTATGGTCTTCCATACTCCCTTGGATAATCACTAAGCTCTTGTAAGAGCTTGTTCCTGCTGCCCTCTCTGGGGAAAAGAGAGGTTCACCCACGGGAACCTGGAGCCTTATCATAGGTCCAGGGTGGGTAAGAGACGGCGAGACCCTAACCAAGCTGCGGCGGTTTGTGGGGTCTGAGGTGGTTATTGTGTCTGGTGGAGTGCTTGGAGCCCTCGGGAAGCACTAGGAGCATCCGTCAATGGAGGTGCCCGGTCTGGGTCCTGGTTGATCCGTTACACACATATTTCTGGACTGGTTCTTGCACATATATTTTGCTTATTTTTTTATATATATGTTTTTTCCATTTTTCTTATGCACCTTGGATTAAACTTTTATTTTTTCTAAATTTTTTAAATTATGTATTTATATATTTAACATATTGCACTTGAGCACTTTATCGCTATTATATCAACATTGTGATCATTTTTGGTTTGAATTTATATTAATTATGTACAGTGCCTTGCAAAAGTATTCTGCCCCCTTGAACTTTGCAACCTTTTGCCACATTTCAGGCTTCAAACATAAAGATATAAAACTGTACTTTTTTGTGAAGAATCAACAAGTAGGACACAATCATGAAGTGGAACAAAATTTATTGGATATTTCAAACTTTAACAAATAAAAAAATGAAAAATTGGGTGTGCACAATTATTCAGCCCCCTTAAGTTAATACTTTGTAGCGCCACCTTTTGCTGTGATTACAGCTGTAAGTCGTTTGGGGTATGTCTCTATCAGTTTTGCACATTGAGAGACTGAAATTTTTGCCCATTCCTCCTTGCAAAACAGCTCGAGCTCAGTGAGGTTGGATGGAGAGCGTTTGTGAACAGCAGTTTTCAGTTCTTTCTACAGATTCTTGATTGGATTCAGGTCTGGACTTTGACTTGGCCATCCTAACGCCTGGATATGTTTATTTGTTAACCATTCCATTTTAGATTTTGCTTTATGTTTTGGAACATTGTCTTGTTGAAAGACAAATCTCCGTTCCAGTCTCGAGTCTTTTGCAGACTCAATCAGGTTTTCTTCCAGAATGGTCCTGTATTTGGCTCCATCCATCTTCCCATCAATTTTAACCATCTTCCCTGTCCCTGCTGAAGAAAAGCAGGCCCAAACCATGATGCTGCCACCACCATGTTTGACAGTGGGGATGGTGTGTTCAGGGTGATGAGCGGTGTTGCTTTTACGCCAAACATAACGTTTTGCATTGTTGCCAAAAAGTTCGATTTTGGTTTCATCTGACCAGAGCACCTTCTTCCACATGTTTGGTGTCTCCCAGGTGGCTTGTGGCAAACTTTAAATGACACTTTTTATGGATATCTTTTAAGAAATGGCTTTCTTCTTGCCACTCTTCCACAAAGGCCAGATTTGTGCAGTATACGACTGATTGTTGTCCTATGGACAGAGTCTCCCACCTCAGCTGTAGATCTCTGCAGTTCATCCAGAGTGATCATGGGCCTCTTGGCTGCATCGCTGATCAGTCTTCTCCTTGTATGAGCTGAAAGTTTAGAGGGACGGCCAGGTCTTCGTAGATTTGCAGTGGTCTGATACTCCTTCCATTTCAATATTATCGCTTGCACGGTGCTCCTTGGGATGTTTAAAGCTTGGGAAATCTTTTTGTATCCAAATCCGGCTTTAAACTTCACAACAGTATCTCGGACCTGCCTGGTGTGTTCCTTGTTCTTCATGATGCTCTCTGCGCTTTAAACGGACCTCTGAGACTATCACAGTGCAGGTGCATTTATACGGAGACTTGATTACACACAGGTGGATTCTATTTATCATCATTAGTCATTTAGGTCAACATTGGATCATTCAGAGATCCTCACTGAACTTCTGGAGAGAGTTTGCTGCACTGAAAGTAAAGGGGCTGAATAATTTTGCACGCCCAATTTTTCAGTTTTTTTATTTGTTAACAAAGTTTGAAATACCCAATAAATTTTGTTCCACTTCATGATTGTGTCCCACTTGTTGATTCTTCACAAAAAAATAGTTCTTTATCTTTGTTTGAAGCCTGAAATCTGGCAAAAGGTTGCAAAGTTCAAGGGGGCTGAATACTTTCGCAAGGCACTGTATGTATTTATTTAATTTATTGGATATGAACACTTCATCACTAACACGGGGATTCATTTATTGTTGGAGGAGTTTGCGCTGCTAAATTGCATTTTGCGATTTATTTATATGTGTTGTTATCCCTAGGGATCTTGAAACAGCAGCAGCCCTCCTTCTATTTATTATATAGTTTGGCGCGAGTGTTTCTTCACTTTTAGTATACATTCCACATTACCAATTATTCTACCAAAGTTGGTGTGTATTGTAAATTGCTTCAACAAAATGGCAGCCTCCAGCAAAAAGAAAAAAGAGCAATGCTGGAGGCTGCCATTTTGTTGAAGCCCAGTTGGAGAAGGAAAAATACAGAAAGGAGAGAAAGTGATGGGGAGGTGGGAATGGGAAAGAAGGGAGAGCATTGGTGTGATGTAACCAAAATAATGGGTAATCACCCTTATTATTATCATTGTTGTTATTATTATTATTATACAGGATTTATATAGCGCCAACAGTTTGCACAGCGCTTTACAACCTTAGGACAAACAGTACAATTACAATACAATTCAATACAGGAGGAATCAGAGGGCCCTGCTTGTTAGAGCTTACAATATAAAAGGGAAGGCCATGTGATACAAAGGTAATAACTGTAGGGAATGAGCTGATGTAGAAAATAAAAGTAGAGTTGTTAGGTGGGGCAGAATAGGCTTTTCTGAAGAGAAATGCTTTCAGGGATCGCCTAAAAGTAAATAGAGTTGCAGATAGTTGGACAGATTGGGGTAGGGAATTCCAAAGGATGGGAGAGGCGCTAGAGAAGTGCTGGAGGTGAGCATCAGAAGAGATGACAAGGGAACTAGAGAGCAGGAGGTCTTGGGAGGAATGAAGAGAGGGATTTGGTTGGTATTTTGAGACTAGGTTAGTGATGTACCTGGGGTCAGAGTTGTAGTTGGCTTTTGTAAGTTGTTAATATTTAGAATTTAATTTGTTGGCTGTCGGCCAATAGAGGCATTGGCATTAAGGGGTAGCAGACGCTGAGCGGTTTGTTAGGTGGATGAGTCTGGCAGCCGCATTCATGATGGACTGAATAGGGGATAGCCTATGTAAAAGTAAGCCACTGAGGAGGGAGTTGCAGTAGTTGAGATGAGAGATAACCAGAGAGTGAATTTGGAGCTTTGTGGTGTCATCGATTAGGAAGGGGCGTATTTTGAGGATGTTGCAGAGGTTGAGGTGGCAAGCTGAGGAAAGTGATTGGATGTGGAGCGGAAAGGAATGTTCAGAGTCCAGGATAACACCTAGCACCCTGGCATGTGGGGATGGGTGATGGTTGTGCCATTGATCTAGACAGAGAAGTCAGGGGAAGGGACACGTGGGGGAGGAAATATGAGCTCGGTTTTGGACAGGTTGAGTTTGAGGAAGTGGTGCGACATCCCACTCTTAATTGAGGCCCTTTTTTACAAATTGAGTTATGTTTTACAAAGGAGAGTGGAGCGATCACCACCTTGAGGGGGATAATTTGAACCCTTAGGGACTGAATGTTTGTTAGTCAAGTTGTAGAATAGGAAGGTACCTAGAAATGATGCGTTTTATTTGGTGAAATTCATTAGGAGAGTGAGGTTTCAAGAGATCTTCACTTGGGGTATCCCTAGGAAACATGCTTGTTTGACTGCCAGCTTACGGTGTCCATGCTTATGGAACCTCTGTTCCATGAGTCCAGCTTCTTGGCCAAAATAAGCCTAACTAGAGCAACTTTCCTTGGCCCTAATGAACTAGCCTACCCCCTCCCCCCCCCCCCCCCCCGTATCTTTTTTCCTTCTTTCCCTCTTTTTCCTCTTTCTTTTTCTCTTTCTCGTTTCTCTTCTTTTTCCCTTTCTTTGTTGCTGGAATGTGTTATGAGGACTCCCCAATAGTGATGTCGCGAACATAAAATTCGCTGTTCGCGAACGTTAACATCGGCGAATGTTCGCGAACCGGCGAACATTGCGAACCGCCATAGACTTTAATAGGCAGGCGAATTTTAAAACCCACAGGGACTCTTTCTGGCCACAATAGTAATGGAAAAGTTGTTTCAAGGGGACAAACACCTGGACTGTGGCATGCCGGAGAGGGATCACACAAAAAAAAGTTCTTAAAAATTTTAATTTTTTGATAATTTTTCCAATAATTGGCTCTCTAAAAAAAATAAAAATAAAAAATTTCTTTGGATTTAGCGGGTCTAAAAAGTGTACCTGTGAAGTTTCAGCTCTGTAGCATGTCCGGAACCAGAAAAAATTACGAATTAGGGTTAGGGCTAGGGTTAGGGTTATTTTTATGGCTAGGCTTAGAGGGTTAGGGTTAAGGTTAGAGAATTAGGGTTATGGTTAGAGGGTTAGGTTTAGTGTTAGGGGCTAGGGTTAGGGTTACGGTGAGATACTTAGGGTTAGAGTTAGTAGCCCTACCCCTCTAACTCTAACCCTAAGCACTAAAAATAACCCTAACCTTAGCCCTGACCCTAACCCTATCCCTAACTCTGATTCTATTTTTTTTTCTGGTTCTGGACATGCTACAGAGCTGAAACTTCACAGGTACACTTTTTAGACCCCCCTAGACAATAAATCCAAAAAATTTTTTTTTGTAAGTTTTTTTTTTTTTTTTTTTAAGTTTTCCAATAATTGGCTCTCTATCAAAAATGACAATTTTTAAGAACTTTTTTTGTGTGATTTAGTGTCTAGGGGGTCTAAAAAGTGTACTTGTGAAGTTTCAGCTCTGTAGCATGTCCAGAACCAGAAAAAAAAGATAATTTTTCAGTAGAGCAGGGATGGTGGGAACCCCTTTTACACCTATATGATCTTTTTTTTTTTCTGGTTCTGGACATGCTACATATATATATATTTAAAAAATACTCAAATACCAGCCCTCAAAGGGGCTTTTGGGGACAATATATATATATATATATATATATATATATATATATATATATCACAGAACAAAAAAAATTACACAAATACCAGCCCTCAAAAGGGCTTTTGGGGACAATAGATATATATATATATATATATCCAAAAAAAACCTCAAATACCAGCCCTAGGAAGGGCTTTTTGGGGTGCTATCCTTACAGCAGGAGTGTACCAAGAACACTGGTTAACAAGACCGGGAACTGTCCCCAGCTATAACAGCAGCAGCAGCACCAGCACTTTCCCTGCTCTCAGTAACACAGAAATGATCTAAGATGGATGCTGCCCTTGCTTATTTATAGGAGGTGGGAGGGAGGTATGCTGATTGGCCTGGAATGTGTCTGCTGACTGTGATGTTCAGGGTCAAAGTTTGCCTCAATGATGATGTATAGGAGGCGGACCGAACATCGCACATCGTTCGAAGTTCGCCGGCGAACTGTTCGGTACATCTCTACTCCCCAACAGTGATTTAGACAGCAATCAAACTTATGTGTACTTTGTACAACATATTTTATCGGCAAATTAGAATAAAATTATTTTTAATGCTACTGCACTATCGGAGAACTTTTTTGTCCTTCTCTTGATTCGGACCTGGAGGATCGGTTCCCATATACAGGAGTATCACGGACCAGAGTGAACCACAGAGCCCAGCAGTTACTTATAGGATTGGGAAGCCACAAGCTCGTAAGGTCTTGTTACCATACGGTACCCAAGACCCAACAAGTCTGGTGAGTGTGCACCCCTTATGTTACAAGCTATGCCGATTATACCAGCGTTTAATTGCTCAAAGCCATCTGACAATGAGAATACAGTTACGCCCCCCCTTGGTCACCTGAAATGTTCCATACAATTGTACACTGTTTCACATGTGACCTTCTGTAGAGAGAAGAAACATTAGCTCAGCCAGTTCTCACCAAAATCCAGATGCGTCTGGGGTCTGTAGAGCTAGTGTCTTGGGAACAACAAGATAAGAGGGAACGAAGGACACTGAGATCTAAATAATGTTCTTTCTTGTTCTCAGTAAAATATTATCTCAATGTTAACAAAATGTCTTCTAAAACTAAAATGGAAGAACTCTTGCTCAATTCTCTTTCAGTGCAAGGTCCATTTCAAGGTATAAGTAAATGATTATTGTTTTTTCTTTTTAAGATTTATTAACCCCCACCCACACTGTACTACTCTAAACCACACTTCCATCTACCTGAGCTGAAGATCTGGCATTGGGTCCCCCAGGGTTCTGCCTCAACATTTCCATTCTTCCTTCCTACCGATGTCCATACAAGGCAATAGACTGAATGTGGCTATGATCCTAACTCCGCTATTACTACAGCATCTACATCTATCCTGTAGAAATATATCTCAAGGCTGGGTCTGTGGTTTGAGGACAACTCTAATCCTAGTTCGAGATGCCGAAGGCTATCTATGACCATACTACTCTTTATGTGATCGAAGATGTTCACACAAATACTTGGACCTTACACATTGGCCAGTTCTATATCCACTTTTTCTGCAAAAGATCAGTATTAGAATTAACCTTATCTATTTTAGCTCAATAATGTTGTCAAAAAGTTTCTAAGCAATACTCCCAGAGGTTATAGGTTAAAAGAGCACTACATTTTTCAAAATCGTTAAGAGTTTAAAAAAATGAGTATTAAATCCACAAAGATTTTTCAGTTCTCAAAGAAAAGTAAAAGATTGTTTAGGAACATTTTTTAAAGAATTTGAAGATTCTGGACATAACTTTCTTAGGGCCAGGGGGTACTTAAGATAAGCTGACCCACATCAGGTTGTTATTGTTAATCACTGATATTCAAATAAGATTAGGGTTAACTGGTTAATTGGACGTTCAACCGAATGTTTAGGGTATTCGGCGTGGGCAAACGTGTCAGCTTCCAACTGTCAATTGTTGCTAAGGAAGCAGCAGCTGCTTCTTTACCAGCCACTGATGTCACCTGGCCGATTCACTTACTTGCCCACGAATCCTTGGCCATGTAAGCAAATGGACAGGGAATGGGGTGGGTTACATGGCCCTCAATGATTTCTAAGGAAGCAGTGGCTGCTAGCAGCGACCGTGTCCTTCCCAACCACTGACGATGCTTGGCCTATTCACTTACATTGCCAGGAAGCTCTGGCCACATAAGCACATGGGCGCAGAAAGGAGCCTCGTATCATTGCCCGAATGATGCCACCACTATCCCCCCCCCCTCTTTATAAAGCTAGTATAGCTAATTCAGCTAGTGTCACTGTTAGGGATCAGTCTTGTGTGGTGGATCTTTTTTTTTTTTTTTTTCCCCCTCAAGACGGAGGCAGTGAGCATAATTAATTGGATGGATGAATTTACAATGAGGAACATTTTTAGGGGGCATTTTTATTTTATTTAATAAAAGACTTGTCAAACCTTTGGGTGTTTTTTTTTTTTTTTTGTATGTTTTTTACTACCTCTTGCCTGTTGACCTAGAAAATGGGCACATTCAATTTAATTTGGCACTTGTTGATTTCAATGGGATTTTGATTTGACAGCCAAACTTCTTTGCAGTTTGTTAAAGCGGAGTTCCGGCCACAAAATCGACATAATCGATTTTGTGGCCATCTGCTTGCTTTTCTTCACCTGAAAACGAAATGGATAGTTAGGATTTTTTTTTTTTTACTTGTTATTGTAGAAAGAAATACCTTTCTTCCACTTCCTCCCTCGGCGGCCGCGGCCCGCGCCGTCACTTCTGGTTTGCAATGATTCCTGGGAGCTGAACGTCATCGCTCCTGGGAGCTGAACGTCATCGCTCCCAGGAATCAATGCGACGGCACCGCCCCCGCTCGTCACTTCCGGTGCGATGCCGCATTCCCTGCTAAACAGCTTCCGGGCATGCGCAGAAGCTGTGGAGGAATGCGGCGCAGCACCGGAAGTGACGAGAGGGGCCGGTGCAGGCGCATTCTGGGAGAAGAAGATACGGAAGAGGACATAGAAGAGGATCGCGCTGGCTTCAGCTGCCCACAACAGAGATGGCAACGCTGGAGAAGAAATTTTAAAAGTAAGTTTCTCTTACGTCCTCCGACAGTCGCCGCCACTTCATAATCTTCACTAATGGGGTAATTGACCTTTTCTCCGCAGGAGTAGCTAGGCAACAAGATTTGTTAATATCAAAGCTTTTAGCATATCACACCCCCAGGGGGTGGTCCCCTCAGTCAATACCTCCCTGCTTCCAGCATTCTCAACTCAGTTTTCAATTGCCTAGCTTAGGAGTAGCTGGCTGTTCCTGTGCTGGGGCTTTCAGTCTCAGCCTTCTATCCTCTTTTTGATTTTTTTTTTTCTCTGTCTTTTACTTAGCTGTTTTTTCAGCATTAGTTTAGTTTTCTTCGGATGAAGATGATCATGCGGAGCTGGGTCTCGGTCTGGCCACCCTGGATCCCAGGGCTGAGAGCCAGGGGTTTCCCCAGCCTGCCATCGAGCGTTCAGCTCAGGTTTTCCTGGCATATTGAACGACCCATCCCTGTTCGCTGCAGGGATGCTGCCTGTGAGGTGGCTACCTCACCGGACGCCATTTGCGGTTTCGCACCGCAGTCCACTGCGTCCTGGCTGCGACACTCCCTGTCCTCAGTACAGCGGTTTGGTCGCTAGAGAAGGCTCCCCACGCCATCCAGACTGGTAAGTAAATTTCTATGTGGGGACCTGTCTGTTTGGGTGTCAGTCTGTGACTGTGTGACCCTGCATGTCTGTGTAAGTGCTGTGCTCCCTGTCAGATTCCTGTGTGGAATAGCTGCCTTTCTGTGGGCTGCGGGGGGGGGGGCTCTCCCGCTCTGCTGTGTGTGATGTATGGGGCAGACTGGGCTCAGACATGCTGTGCGGTGACCGCTTATGCGGCCCGCCATTTTTTCTCGGCAAACTGAGGTGACCGGCCCTGTGTGGTACAGCGCGGTGTTTTGGCGCCAAACGCCGCCATTTTGGCGGCGATCGCTCCTGCGAGCACATGTCTGCGCCAATTTCTTGTTGCCCTGATTCCCTCAGCTGAGCGGCCATGTTTGTGGAGCCTGCATAGGCTATACAGGGCGGTCAGTCATTGCATCACTTCCTTTTGCTCTGGAACAGTGATCGGTGGCAGCAGCCTGTGTGGTCTCTCCAGGTTTTTTACCTTCCTTATCCTGTATTTCCTTGCTCAGTGCTCCTCATCCCTGCGGGGGTCGGTGCATACAGTAGTGTGCGGTGGGCTGCGCTCGCCGCGGTCTTAAAGGGGCAGTACTTTATTTCAGTTGATACTGGGGCATGGATTCTCAGGATTGCAAGTTTCCTCCCACCCTGGTGGGGGGCCAAGGGGCTGCTGCATCCCCCGAAGGGGCTGATCTGGCTGCTGTTGTAGCAACCTTGGCTTCTCAGGTGCAGATGCTCATGGCTGATCAATCCGCGAAACGGCCCAGATTATCTATTTCCTCTGATTCAGAGGGCGATGGGGCTGCTATGGCTGGAGTGCCCTTCTCAGGGTCTCGTTCGTCTCTGGACCTTGTGGGGTCTGAGGGGGAGGCTGAGGTAGAAGGAGTTGATACTTCTCCCCCTGGCTCGCCTGAAGAGCTTGCACTCATGGATGAGCTGATTACTTCTATCAAGGAAACACTGCATCTGCAGGATGAACCATGTCCTCCTGCTTTGATGTCCTCTTATGGGACGAAAAGGAAACGCAAATCCGCGCAGGTTTTTCCCTGCCCTGCGGAATTTCAGCGCGCTGTTGATGAGCAATGGCGCAATTTAAAGAAGCCTTTTACTGTGCCAAGTAAGTTCAAGCTGCGTTATCCCTTTACACCCACCACTAATGAGCGTTGGTGTGTGCCGCCTCAGGTGGATCACGCGGTGGCAGTTTTGAATAAATCTACTGCGATTCCTGCTGAGGATACCCCAGTGTTCCGGGACCCTACGGACAGGAGATTGGAGTCTCTGGCCCGTCATACTTATACGGTTACTGGTTCTATGCTGAAGCCTATTTTTGCTTTCATTATGGCAGCCCAAGCTATTGCGGATTGGACGCAGGTGCTCAGGCGCACCCTGGTGGCTGATTCGGCTCCGCCGACAACGTTGGCTATGGTAGATCAAATTCATCAGGGTGTCATGTATTTGTGCGATGCGGACTTGGATTTAGTCCCTTTGGCTGCACGCCTCTCCAGTGTAGCGGTGTTGAACCGTCGCCTGATATGGCTGAAATGTTGGTCGGTTGACCAATCTTCTCGCAAAACTCTAGCTAATCTTCCCTACGCGGGATCTCGCCTTTTTGGCGAGTCTTTGGATTCTCTGATAAAGGGAATTTCCGGGGGTAAGAGCACTCTTACCCCAAACTCACGAGAATAAGTTTGTTCGCGGTAAGAAGAATACCTCGTTTAGGCCCTCTCAGGGGTCCTTTCGTGCCTTTCGGTCGCAATACAAGGGCAAGCCCTTCAAGGGCCAAGGCTCCCAGAAGAAGCCGTGGGCAGGTAAGCAGAAGTCCGGCCAGTCCGGGTCCGCTGCCCATGCCAATTCGGCCTGAAGGGGCGCCCTCACCTGGTTCTGGGGTGGGGGGACGGTTGCTCGGTTTTCTTCAACCCTGGCTGGCCCGTATTCGGGACAGGTGGGTTCAGGAAATCGTTCGATCTGGATACAAGATCGAGTTTCTCTCTCGGCCGGCGAGCAGATTTTTTCCTCCAATCTTCAGCGGTCTCCGGAGCGTTTGCAGGATCTGCACCTAGCGGTGCGGGATCTGCGGGCCCAGGGAGGGGTGGTTCCGGTGCCTCATCGGGACAGATTTCGGGGGTTCTACTCCAATCTGTTCACTGTGCCCAGAAAGGAGGGCAAAGTGCGTCCGATTCTGGACTTGAAAGCTCTGAACCGCTTTGTGCGGGTTCGCAAGTTCCGCATGGAATCCCTGCGCTCAGTGGTGGCTGCCCTGAGTCCGGGGGAATTCATGGCCTCCATCGATCTGAAGGATACGTACCTTCACATCCCCATTTTCGGGGGTCACCAGAGGTACCTTCGATTCGCCATTGCGGAGGATCATTACCAATTCGTGGCGTTACCTTTCGGTCTCGCTTCGGCTCCGTGGGTTTTCACCAAGGTGCTTGCGCCGGTCCTGGCTTTATTGAGGGCCCAGGGCGTCTCTGTCTTGGGATATCTGGACAATATCTTGCTTCGGTCTGCGACCAGTCAGGGCCTGGTGAACGACCTGTCCACCACGATGCAAACTCTGCAGGAGTTTGGTTGGACGATAAATTTTCCAAAATCAACGTTGTGTCTGTCGGTTCGTCTTCCCTACCTGGGGATGATCCTGGACTCTGCTCAAGCGAAGGTCTTTCTGCCGGAAGACAAGCTCCGGACACTTCAGGACGAGGTCAGGTCCCTCAGGGACACTCAGTGCTCGTCCCTCCGGACATGTATGAGATGTCTGGGTCAAATGGTCTCGGCTTTCGAGGCGATTCCCTTCGCCCAGTTTCACATGCGGGGTCTTCAGGCGGAGATCTTGGCCGAGTGGGATGGGCGTCCACAAAGCTTTCGTTGAGCCGCCACACCCGAAGGGGTCTTTTGTGGTGGCTCCAGTCCCCGGCGGTGTCGGGGGGCAAGTCCTTTCGTCCCTTGTCGTGGACGGTGATCACCAGGGATGCCAGCCTGTCGGGCTGGGTTGGTGTTCTGGGCGTTCTGTCCGCCCAGGGAACTTGGTCGGAGGAGGAATCCTCCCTTCCGATCAACATTCTGGAATTGCGAGCGATAAAACTTTGTCTTCTGCATTGGTCGGAACGGCTTCAGGGCCGTCCGGTTCGGGTTCAGACGGACAATGCCACAGCGGTGGCCTACATCAACCATCAAGGGGGCACCAGGAGTGCCCGTGCTGCTCGGGAAGTAAACGGCATTCTGTCGTGGGCCGAGACGCACGTCCCAGCGATAACGGCTGTACACATTCCGGGGGTGGAGAACTGGCAGGCGGACTATCTGAGTCGCCAGACCCTGGACCAGGGGGAATGGTCCCTTCACCCGGATGTCTTCCAGATGTTGTGCGCGAAGTGGGGTCTTCCGGATGTGGACCTGTTCGCGTTTCGTCTGAACAACAAGGTGGAAAGGTTCGTGGCAAGGACGCGCGATCCTCGGGCAGACGCCTCAGACGCGTTAGTGGCGCCCTGGCATCAGTATCGTCTGATGTATGCCTTTCCACCGATTCAGCTGCTGTCCAGGCTGCTTCGCAGATTGGCCTCGGAACCGCACGCGGTGATTCTGGTGGCACCGGACTGGCCTCGCCGGTCTTGGTACGCAGACCTCGTAAATCTGGCAGTCGACGCTCCGTGGCGTCTGCTGCTTCGGGACGACCTTCTGTCTCAAGGGCCGATATTCCATCCTGCTTTACAGTCGCTGGCTTTAACGGCCTGGCTGTTGAAAGCCAGGTCCTGAAGGATAGGGGTCTATCCCCTGAGGTCATTCCCACTTTGATCAAGGCTAGAAAAGCCTCTTCGGGAAAAATTTACTACCGTACTTGGAAAGCGTACTTTGCCTGGTGTGAGTCCAGGGGGTATTCCCCTCGCTGGCCACGATTAAGGGTCAGATTTCTGCGCTGGCCGTTCTTTTTCAGCGCCCAGTGGCGTCTAATTCATTGATTAGCACCTTTGTTCAGGGGGTGAGACATTTGGCCCCTCCTAGTAGGGAACCTTTGTCTCCATGGGACTTGAACTTGGTTCTGTCCGTGTTACAACAGGCTCCCTTTGAAAAGATCAGGGAGATCTCATTGTCTCTGCTGTCCAAAAAGGTTGCTTTTTTGGTGGCGATCACTTCGGCTCGCAGGGTGTCGGAGCTGGCGGCTTTGTCCTGCAGCTCTCCCTACTTGGTGATTCACTTGGATAAGGTGGTCTTGCGACCTAACCCATCTTTTCTTCCGAAAAGGATCTCGGAGTTTCACCTGAATGAGGACATTGTCTTGCCTTCGCTTTGCGCGAAGCCTAAGCATCCAAAGGAGGTGGCTTTGCATGCCTTGAATGTTGTTTGGGCGATCAGAGTTTACCTGTCATCGACTAAATCCTTTCGCAAGTCGGATTCCCTATTCGTCCTTCCAGAGGGACCTCGGAAGGGCATGGCGGCATCGGCTGCTACCATCGCCAAATGGATCGGACAGACGATTGTGCAAGCCTATGCTTTGAGGGGGAAGGTTCCTCCTTTCCCTGTGAAGGCGCACTCTACCAGATCTCTGAGTACGTCTTGGGCTTATCGTCATCGGGCTTCTGTGGCCCAGGTGTGTAAGGCGGCGACTTGGTCGTCCGTTCACACCTTCTCAAAATTTTACAAAGTGGATGTTCAGGCATCGGCAGATGCTTCCTTTGGCCGTAAAGTTCTTAGTGCGGCAGTGCCTTAGGGTCCCTTATTTGGGCCCTTGGCTGTTGGGGTGTTTTTACCCCTGGGTTACATGTTCTTCCTGGGTTGTTGCTCCTGTTGAGCACGTTTTCCTGTTGCCAGGTTGGTTCTCTTACTTTGGTAAGGTTCCTTTCTCTGATGTGGGTACTGCGTTGCTTTATGCGCGGCTGCGTTTTTTTCCCACCCCTCATGTCTACACTGCTTTGGGACGTCCCCATTAGTGAAGATTATGAAGTGGCGGCGACTGTCTGAGGACGTAAGAGAAAACGGAATTTTTGTAAAATCTTACCGTAAAATTCCTTTCTCTAAATCCTCCGACAGTCGCCGCCCCCGCCCCTCTTTTGGGGTTTGTTTATGTACTCTACTGCTATGCTACTAAAACTGAGTTGAGAATGCTGGAAGCAGGGAGGTATTGACTGAGGGGACCACCCCCTGGGGGTGTGATATGCTAAAAGCTTTGATATTAACAAATTTTGTTGCCTAGCTACTCCTGCGGAGCAAAGGTCAATTACCCCATTAGTGAAGATTATGAAGTGGCGGCGACTGTCGGAGGACTCAGAGAAAGGAATTTTACGGTAAGATTTTACAAAAATTCCGTTATTTCTTCTTGCAGGTAAGTGCGACCCGGGACAGATCAGAGGCTAGCCATTGTGGAATGTACTAGCCCTGACTGTCTATGGTATGTTCATTGAAATTTTTTTTTTGCAGCCAGAACTCCGCTTTAAACTTGAACCCAGGGCTGTTTTGGCTCATTGCTAAATAGGATTATATAATTTAATACAGTTGAGAAGCTCTGTCGAAATAGTGGACTTATCCTTGAGAATCTCACAATTTTAACAACAACAAAAAATATATTCTTTAAATTTTTTAATATTTTATTTTTTTCATTTGGTCCAGGAGTTTCTGAAGTGCATCCACCTTTTTGAAAGGTAAAAACATTTTTGATTTCAGGGCTTTTGTTCTTACCCCAAAAACTAGAGGGTTCATGAGTGGAAGAATAACAAGGGAAGGCATAGACAGCCCAACATGGGCACTTACAGGCAAATTATTGGTGCCCAATCGGTGTCGGACAACCACGAATAAAAATCCGAGGAGGAAAATAGAAAAATTGATCAAGTGTGTTCCCAAGGTGTGCAGTGCCTTGTGGCGTGACTCTTTAGATAATCTAAGACAGACCGTATATATACGCACATATGAAAAGACAATGATTAACATAAAGAAACATGTGATCCCAGTGGTAATAATTGTTCCATATATATTATTAACAGTGGTGTCTGTGCAGGCCAGGATAAAAATTGACATGTTATCACAGAAAACGTTCTTGATTTGTGTCCCACAAAGTGGTAGTCTCATGGTTAAGAGAATACAAACCAAAAGTAAGATGAACAAGACCACTGAAGAGTTGATCAAAACTTTGATTACCCTAGCATTGGTCATTAAGATAACATATTGCAGTGGGTGACACACAGCCAAATAACGGTCATACGCCATGACTGAAAAAGTCATAATCTCATGGTAAGCATAAACCATAATTAACAAAGATTGGGTCAGGCAGCCATCACGGGAAATGGTCTTGGATGAAGTCCAAAGGTCCGCCAACAACTTTGGAAAAAACGAGGAGCTGCCAAAAATGCCGTTGAGCGCCAGGTTACAGATGAGAATGTACATGGGTTCATGAAGGCTGGGGTTAGTCAATACCACAAACACAATTACAATACTCAAGATCAAAATACCCAAATAGATAACACTAAGAAGAGGACAGTAAAAATATTTGAGTCCTTCCATCTCTTCAAGTCCAAGAAGCTCAAGGTCTTGCCTGGTGGCATTCTCCATGGTGACTCACTCAGCTTAGAGTAGGTGCTAAATTTGTATCTTGGCAAAAGGCTGTTCAAACAAAATACTTGGTTAGGCAGGTCTTAAAGGACACCAATCATAACATTAATATGCCATTAAATCCAAAACAAAACATGTAATACTAGAGCTTACCTGTCATTAGATGTTGTGGCTGCATTCATTTTTTTCCATGGCTTTTTCCTCTGGTGATCTGGCCAGTAGCACACCTCCTGTATTAGAGCTGGATGAAGGAGCATAGGGGGTAACTTTGAACAAGCAGCATTTTCAGTCTGGGGGAAGGGGAGTATTAGATGGACTAGCAGATTTAGATACACTAATAAATTGAAGCCAAACTCCAGCTAACACTGCAGTTACAGCAACAGTTAAAGGTTTTACATAAATAAATAAAAGCTGATCATTTTAACCACTTTAGGACTGCTCACGTTGCTGCTACTGCAGCACAGTGGCAGCCCTGGATCCAACGGCTTTGCTGGATTCCTGCCTGTCTCAGGGGCACGCGCGCGCTGCCAGAGGCTCGCTCCCGTTGTGTTTAGACACAGCAGGAGTTGGGCCGGAGGAGAAGAGGCGGCGATCTCTCTTCCCTCATCGTCGGGGAAAGAGTGAGAAAATCCGCCTGCTTGTGTAAACAAAGCAGGTGGATCTTCTCTGTGACACAGGGAGAGATCACAGGATTCATCATAGCTGAACCTGCAGTCTCTGTCACAGAACTCCCCTCCCCCCACACACATCAGTAAGCATGAGGCACACATTTAACCCTTTGATCACCAACAGTTTTAACGCCTTCCCTGCCAGTGTTATTACAGTAGCAGTGCATATTTTTAGCACTGATTACTGTAGTAATGTCACTGGTCCCCCCAAAAGTGTCAAAAATGTCAGGGGTCTGATCTGTCCGCCGCAATGTCACAGTCCTGCAAAAAATCGCAGAACGCCACCATTACTAGTAAGGAAAAAAAAATGACAAAGCTTTCCCGTACTTAGTAAATGCAATAACTTTTGCGCAAACCAATCAAAATACACTTACTGCAATTTTTTTTTTTACCAAAAATATGTAGCAGAAAACAACTGTTAAAAAATTTTGATTTGTAAAATTTTTTGGGGAATGTTATATATCAGAATTGTTGCTCTTTTTTTCAAAAATTAGAAATCGCACAGGTGCTCAAATACCATCAAAAGAAAGAAAGCTCTATTTGTGGGGGAAAAAAGGACATAAATTTAATTTGGGTACAGCGTCGCACGACCGCGCAATTGTCTGTTAAAGTAACGCAGTGCTGAATCGCAAAATATGGCCTGGTCAGGAAGGGGGTAACATCTTTCGGTCTTAAAGTGGTTAAAAATATGCTCATTGAGAATTTTTTTGTCAGACATGTTGCTAAATACATGTTGGCCTAAATATATGACAAAAATTGAATACATTGGATATTTTTTAACTGTCAAAGTAGAAAATGTACATTTTTCGCAAAATTTTCGCTCTTTTTTTATTAATATCGCAAAAAATAAAAAGCGCAGAGGTGATTAAATACCACCAAAAGAAAGCTCTTTTTATGGGGAAAAAAAAGGACATAAATTTTGTTTGGGTATAGCATTGCATGACCGCGCAATTGTCAGTTAAAGTCACACAGTGGCAAGTTGAAAAAAGTGGCCTGGTCATTGAGCAGCCAAATCCTCCAGTCTTAAAGTGGTTAAGCACCCCTGTCAGGGTTAAATGGTTTGTCTCTTGTCTCAACACTCTTAACTGATACAACTGCAGGGAAGTGTGTTCCTTTGAAAAACAACAGATTGCTGGCCAGATCACCAGGTGACATAAAGGAAAGAAAGCCTAAATTAAAAGAGGGGGCGTGACCGGAAGCCGACCAAGGAGGACGCTTCTACAATCTAAACCCATCATACGGTTTTTCTGCTCCAGATCCACTCCAAACTACTCCTCCTAAGGCCATTACACATTCCTAAAGTATTAGAGGAACTTTGGGGAAACAAGCGGCCCGATTAACCCCCGTGAGATGGTGCCGCCTAACAGCCGGCGGAAGCCGCGGCCTTGCCTGAAGTGGCCGAGCGCATCCCAAGGAGCCCAGATTCACGCCCCTAACATCGAAGCCCCATGAAGAGGGGCCCTGCTTGCTCGGGCTGACTGCTATCACTCTGGAAGTGAAGGAGAGGAGTTTCTCATTGCATCGGCTTTGAGGCCTACGCACTTACAAAAGCTGCGGCCTTGCCTGAAAAACACAGCGATCCCGCCAGAGGAACCCGGTAAGCCCTGCACACCCGGCTCACAGTTCCTGTGCACCGGATCTTCTCCCCTCAGGGACAGACTTTCCCCCCATTTGGGCCCCCTAATTACAGTTGAGGCCAGAATCCAATACCAGGCTGAAACACCCGCCAATCTGTCACTGAGTGCAGTGCACACCTTAACAAAATCAGCCATCATACACTATCTAGCCCAGCTCCGTGCACTATTAACTATTCTGACTGTTCTTTCTGGTGCACTCACTACTTACTTTATTGTTTTAGTGCACTTATTACTATGATGATGGCTGCCTAAAATTCTAGCCCTGACGCACAAAGGTTCATTGTATGCTGTATACAAGGTTCTTGCAGACCTATAATGGGGAAGCCTGAACGCAGCAATTCAGCCACACGTTCCCGCTCTCCCCTCAATAACGCCCCACAGCCAGGACGCAGCATTCCTGAGATCTTTAAATTTACAGTCCCGAGACATGGAGACTGCTTCACAATTACCCAGTGATCCCCGCCGTCCAGAACATGGTGGAGTTCAATCTTATGCTAAAAAGCACTTGCACAACCACCCCCAGCTGCCACTCCAAGCTTAGATGATCTGAAAGCAGTAGTGGGTGACATCAAGGACACTTTAGCTGCAGCCATTTCTGCAGCTATTTCTGTCCTTAAAAAAAGAAATCCAAGCCATTACCACCAGATTGGAGATGGTGGAAGAAACCACAGCCCGTCATGAAACCTGTATCCACAAAGTGAGAAATCACGATGACATCCACACACAATACCTCAGAGACATACATAGACACCTTGAAGATTTGGACAACAGGGGCAGACGCCATAATATCAGAGTACGGGGCTTGCCAGAATCAGTTGAACAAGGGAACTTACGTCATGTAGTCACTGCCTTATTCAACAACCTATTAGGCAGACCCCTTGAGGCTAACATAGAATACGAGCGG
Source organism: Pelophylax lessonae (assembly GCF_965119305.1). Classification (NCBI taxonomy): domain Eukaryota; kingdom Metazoa; phylum Chordata; class Amphibia; order Anura; family Ranidae; genus Pelophylax; species Pelophylax lessonae. The sequence continues at coordinate 725,997,543 of NC_138769.1, read as the reverse complement.
CTACACAGAGCTCTTGGGTCAAGAGGCCATGATACAGACCCTCCTTGAGATGTCATATGTTGCATCATGAATTTCAGAATTAAAGAGGAAATCCTATCCAGAGCACGGCAAAGAGGCCACATTCAATACCATGATGCAGAAATAAATTTCAAGATCTCTCCCCAATCACGCTGCAACAGCGCAGAAACTTGAGACCCTTACTGGACATTCTAAGAGAACGGGAGATCTCCTATAAGTGGAAGTTCCCATTTTGCCTCGTTGCAGGCCACACCGGCAGCATGGCCTCGCTGAGAGCGCCTGAAGATCTACATTCCTTCTGTGAAGCCCTGCAAATTCCCTTGATTGACCTACCAAATTGTTATGCTGACCTCAGAATCCCCCACATCCAGGAAGCTGAACCAATGGATTCACATCAACACAGGAGCCCTTCTGAATTAAAAAGGCGTAGGCCGAACCAACACGAATCTCCACCTCCAGCGAACAGATGCTTGCCAGGAAGAGGCAGTGTACCCTCATCCCCGGCCCATCGCAAAGGTAGACACGAATGATAAGCTTACTACTTATTCTGGTTAACATTTCTCTGAGACATCCTTAAAAGACTCACTGGTAGATGTCAATGGTCGTTATCTCTGCCTAAAGGGCACCATTTGGGGCAAACCTATAACCTTGGCAAATATATACAGCCCTAATACTGCTCAAGTCAGTTTCTTCAATAATATTTCCAGTTAGCTTGCATCTTTCCAAAACGGAATGCTAGTTCTGGGTGGTGATTTTAATGTTGCATTAAATCCCCTAGAAGATACTTCCACGGGCACATTGTCATTACCATACAGAGCACTACACAAAATCAAATTGCGTCTTCAGCAACTCCTACTCCACGATTCCCGGCGTACATTATACCCTAAGGAAAAAGACTACACATTCTATTCATTCCTACATAACAGGTATTCTAGTCTGGATTACTTTTGGATCTCTCAAAAAACCTTCAGTATATCAAAGCAGCATCAATAGAATCCATGTTCTTTTCTGACCACAACCCTATATCGCTAACTTTGGAATTTCCAGACCAGTGTAATCCTCATAAAATGTGGCGACTTGACGCATCTCTGCTGACTGACCTTACGTGGGCGGCGCCTGTGCGCTCCGGACACGGGGGATCTCCATTGGTCCACACACACGCCATGGGCGGAGTCCGGATTCGGGCTTCTGCGCAGGCGCTGGCGTATTTAAATGGCGGGCGCTCTCCACAGAGAGCGCGCCGCCATTACTCACTTGCTCTGGGTCACTAAGGTAAGGTTTCTCTTTCAGATGGGACACCATGCTCTACTTTTTCCTTCTTGGGGCACTTATTAGGTACAATACTCTACGACCTATAGTGTACATTGTGACACCTATATGGTCTGACTCCAGGACTCCACACTGGTGTCTTATACTCTGAACCTATCCTTATTTACCTATTGTTCTCCTGCATCATCCTTTCTTTGCTTGTTTACCCAGGTACATCATCCAAAGTTCTCGTAGGGGTGAAGGCACAACTTTAATTCTTATATCTCTTGGAATGGCGTTTTGAATTTTTACCTTTCCATCTAAATTCAGTTCATTAGCCCTCAATGTACAAATTGTACTCATTAACAGGTACTCCCTTCCTTCTACTTTCTAGACTATTTGTCCACAGGGACTATTTACTGGTAAAGTACGGCATAACATTCGCCTCTTACAGATGTCCACCAAAGATATATGAAACCCCACAGAATACTCACGGTACGGTTACTTAGACCATCATTGGTCATTCACTTGCTACAATGCTTTCTAGGAATACTTTTGACCCACCCCATCTCCCTTTCTTTCTTCATAGACGCCCTTTAGTGTGGACCGGTATTTGGGATCCTTGAGGGAATCTTGGTTGGAGGAGTGCGGCCACCTTTACCTGTGGGGCTGCCATATTCACCCTGTCCCCCACAATTTACTCAGCCTGGGGGTTTTCTTTTCCAAATTCAGAAAAGTACAACCTCATAGATACCTATAGATCTGTGAAAGCAGACAACCAGAGTTTGGTGCATACCAGTAGTGGCTTTTGGAAACTGAGGTTCTTTAACCCGTTAAGATTTTAATCCCCCACATGGCCTTTCTTCCCCTCGTCTCACAGAGGACTCTCTCATCTGGTATGTATTTACACAGCATACTGCTGATTTATATATCTATATGTCTTTTGGCATAACAGACACTTTGTGATTTACACATTATATTTCCTTTTGTATGACTGTTTTATATTGTCATTACTTAGTATTGATTATTGTATTTTACATTCCCAGTCTGAGATCTGGCCTCTCTTGTTGGACCATTGAAAAAGGCAAATTGACCGAAACGCGTCTGGTCCTATCCAGATATCTCCGACATCTCCAGCATCAGAGACGTATTTATGGCCATGTTTTAATGCTACATTTTGCTGTTTTTTGTTTTTGTTTTGGTTTATTACATGTTTTGAACAACATATATTTTGTATCACATTTGTTTAATAAATTCTATACTCATACTCAAGTCCTGGTCATTGCCTTTAAAGTCCCACCCTTCAGGGGAATTTTTTCCATGACTGACCAACAAAAGATCCTAACTCAGAAGTCTCGCCTGTCCGACTTTTTTCAGATTAACGACACACCAGAAGTGTCGCCACTTATGCAGTGGGAGGCACACAAATGCTACATCAGGGGCTCATTGATTGCCATGGCTGCAGCTAGGAAAAGAGCTAGACAGGCAAAGATAACTGACCTCTTAAAAAAAATTAAAGAACTGGAGAATCTACACAAACACTCCCAATTCCAGAGTACCCTAGAGGAATTATCCTCCACACGGACTCTTCTGTTGGAAGAACTTAAGCAAACCACTAAACGCAATTACATCCTCTCCCAGAAACTCTTCTATGAAATGAGTAACAAAAGCAGAAAATTAGCAAACGCACTGAGAGACAGAAAAGCCGCTTTGACGATCAGAGAACTCAAGACCCCCAGCGGAATTTCTCTAACTAAAAACCAAGACATAGCTGATCACCTAGCGGACTTTTACTCCAAGCTGTATAACTTGCCCCCCGAAAAGGAGTTTCTTCAACAATACGCCCCTTCACCAATTTCGGCCCTACAAGCTCAATCTTTAGATGCCCCTATTTCATCTACAGAATTTGCTCTAGCTCTTAAACAAATGAAACCGGGGAAGAGTCCAGGTCCCGACGGATTATCAGTAGCTTCCTTCAAATCCTTCTCTGACATTCTTTCCAAACCCTTTCTTCAAGCTTTCAATCTTTTGTCTGATAGTCAACCCGCTCGAACAAACATCTTGAAAGCTCATATAACGGTGATTCCCAAACCAGGCAAGGATCATACACAAGCTTCAAGCTACAGACCCATCTTGCTACTAAATGTAGATATCAAAATATACGCAAAAATTTTAGCCAACCGCCTCCTTCCATTAATCCCTCACAACATTTCCAAAGACCAAGTGGGCTTCATCCCAGGCTGGGAAGCTAGGGATAATACCCTAAAAGCAATAAATATCCACCATTGGCTTTCATAATCAAACCAGAAAGGAATGTTTCTCTCATTGGATGCCCGAGAAGGCGTTTGACGGGCTGGCCTGGGACTATCTTGCGGCTGTTTTGAAAGCTATCGGCTTGGGTGATCGTTTTCTTGGTTTTGTTCTTGCACTTTACAATGGTCCCCGGGCTAAAGTAAGGGCTAACGGCCTCCTGTCAAGCGCCTTTTCCATTTATAACGGCACCCGTCAAGGATGCCCACTGTCTCCAATCCTATTTGTCCTTACTCTTGAACCCCTTCTTAATCGAATCCGCTCAAATATAAATGTAAAAGGGGTAGAGATAGCAAGCCACCACTACAAATTAGCAGCGTTTGCGGATGATATCCTACTCTTTTTGAAGTCTCCACATATTTCAATCCCAAATCTTTTGGCGAATATGCGCCACTTCCAATTCATGTCACATTTCTTGAGGTCATTGTAGCCGTATTAGTGCACTTGCGACAGAGACAATTGTGTACTGTCCGTGATACTTTTTTTATTTACACTAACATACAATTTGGACATTGAAGAAGGGCACATACCCCAAAAGCTTGTCCTGAAAAATTGTATGTTAGTGCAAATGAAAAAAGTATCACGGACAGTACACAATTGTCTGTCACATTTCAAAATCAATGTCGAGAAATCTCACGCACTCAACATATCTTTAACCTCGGACCAGATCACTAGCTGTAAAAACAACTTCCCATTTCTGTGGAAACCAGACGCGATCACATACTTGGGTTTTCGCCTCCCTGCAAAACTTCATGATCTTTATGCACTTAATTTCACTCCCACACTGCAAACCATTGCCCAAGATCTTAAAAAATGCACAAACCCTACCTTTTTATGGTTTGGCAGGGCGGCGATCCTCAAAATGAACGTGCTTCCTCGTCTCCTCTATCTCCTACAAACCATCGCTATTAAACTGCCGCAGACTCTCTTTCAAACTTACAGGCGTCTATGCTCTTCCTTTCTCTGGAACCAGAAATGCCACAGACGCCAAAATTAAAAGGATGCATTGCTCTTTCTGACTTACAGCGTTACTAATGGGCTTGCCAACTTTCCCGAATTGTAGACTGGAACATCTATCGCTCTACTAAGGATTGGGTAGACCTGGAAGACTCCTTTTCCTCTACCAGCTTAAGCTCCATTCCCTGGCTACGTAAAACGCACGTTCCCAAGACTCTTTCTGATCACCCACTGATCAGCCCCACATTACAGAGCTTCAGAGCAACTTGCAGTACATTCAATATATCAGAAGCTCCAGGCCTGATAACCCCGCTTCATGGAAACCCTGAATTCCCTCCTGGTCTTGAGAATAGACTCATAGGTAAGGACAGCCCTAGCTCAGATGTAAGAATCCATCATCTCACCCAATCAGGTAAGCTACTAACCCTAACCCAAATACAAACCAAATGGAATGACTCCAAAATTAATTTCTGGTCCTACATGCAAACCAATCACTTCGTTGACACTCTCAAATGCGAAACCACTTTACATAGACCATTGACATCTTTCAAACGTTTATGTTCTATGAGTACACCCCAACGACACATAATATCTAGTATCTATAACATGTTATGGGACAATTACCAACCTGACTCAAGTAAAGCACAAAAAACATGGTCTAGAGACTTGAACCTGGACATATCAGTGGAGCAGTGGGAACACATTCACCACTGTACACATAAAAACTCACGTAATGTATCGATCCAGGAGAGCAGTTACAAGGTGTTGTCCAGATGGTACAGATCACCGACTCTTTTACATAAGTTCAATACAGACATTTCTGATAAATGCTGGTGCTGCAACCAGGCAACTGGATCCCTGTTACATATTTTTTGGGAATGCCCAGCTATTCAACCCTTTTGGGTAAAAGTGCATGAAAAAATAGTCCGAATCACCACCTGTGAACTGGAATTCAAACCTGAAGTCTACCTCTTACACTATTCTTAAACTCCGGTGAGATCTCATGCCAAATCTCTATTGAAAATTTTGATCAACGCGGCCAGAATGTGTATTGCGGTATTATGGGGCTCAACTTAAGTCCCCTCACTCCAAGCCTGGTTCAAACATGTAAATTAAATTAGAAAGGGGGGGGGGGGAGGGGAGTAAAAAGAATTAAAATACATAATAATGACAACTGGCACATATTTTATATAGGTACAATCATACAGATCCACTTGTAATATTATTATTATTGTAGCCAGTTGTTAGATAAAGAAATAAGGAAAAAGAAGGTAAAGGGGGAAAATTTGGGACTTTAAATGAGGTGTGCAGAGATGATTGGTGCTTAAACAAGATAATTAATAGGATTGCTAAAGGCGGGTCTCACATGATAGTATAAAAATAATTTAATAAATATTGTTCAAATCAAATACATATATAAGATAGAATGACATCATGGCATATTGGTAAGTGGTACAACAAATAAATAATAACAGGACATATAAATTGTACATCATCGAATGCAAGAGCTAGTAAGGGAGTCCCCAATTTCAGATTCACAAGACCAACAAGGTAAAGTATCAAAAATAGAGTAATAAAATGTAGTCACAGTGTTGGTAGATCCAGTAATAGTATAGTAGGAGAGTAATTGGTTATATCAAAGCATCGTAGACTCAACATGTTTCGTGGACCCAAATCGCCACTTCGTCAGGAGTGGATGCATGATATTGATCTATAAAACATGAATGAAAAAATTGGAGTGATGATAATAATTTGAAAAGGGGAGGGAAGGAAAAAATGGGGGAAGGGAGGGAACCCAAAGCCCCCAAAAATCCCAACTTACATAGCAGCCAGGTGGTGCATGGTATTGGAGATAAGGAAGGCCCCCTCGTAAGTCCCACCCGGGAGCTGAGGGCACACAGGCAGGCGGAGGGGCGGAATACGTTGCACAACCAATGATGAGTGTGGGTTGAAAAGAGGTAAAATACAAACCAAGGAGTGTAGCAGCATGATAAGATCTGTGGTATAGGAATAATAATTATAGTAGAAATAATAATAAATAGTTATTCATATTGGGGTGTCATAGTGCTACATATAGATTGTGAAGAGAAAAAATGAAGTAAAGGACTTAAGCAGATAAAACAAAGTAGTTTGTATCTGTTGGACAAGTACCAAAAGCCAAAGAATATTTTTTCCTTCCTTCCCCTTTTCAAATTATTATCATCACTCCAATTTTTTTATACTATCATGTGAGACCCGCCTTTAGCAATCCTAATTATCTTGTTTAACCACTTAAGCCCCGGAGGATTTGGCTGCTAAACGACCAGGGGTTATTTTGCGATTCGGCACTGCGTGACTTTAACGGACAATTGCGCGGTCGTGCGACGCTGTACCTAAACGAATTTGGCGTCCTTTTTTTCCCACAAATAGAGCTTTCTTTTGGCGGTATTTGATCACCTGTGCGATTTTTTGATCACGCGCTATAAACAAAAAAAGAGCGTCAATTTTGCAAAAATAGCAATATTTTTCCCTTTTTTTTATATGAAATTCCCCCCCAAAAAAAAATGTAAAAATCAAATTTTTTTAACATTTTCGGCCAATTTGTTTTATGCTACCTATGTTTGGTAAAAAAAATCGCAAAAAGCGTATTTTGATTGGTTTGCGCAAAAGTTATTGCGTTTACTGACTAAGGGAAAGATTTTTGTCATTTTTGTTGTTTTTTTTTTTAACGCGTAATGACGGCGATCTGCGATTTTTTTTGCGGTACTGCGACATTGCGGCGGACAGATCGGACCCTTGACTGACATTTTTTACACTTTTGGGGTTACCAGTGACATTTCTACAGTAATCAGTGCTATATATATGCACTGTTACTGTAAAAATACACTGGTAGTGAAGGGGTTAACTTTATTTGAGAGGGAGGGGCTGTGTGTGTCCCTGGGGGCGTGATTCTAACTGTGATTGGCTGTGGCTGCAGCTGTATGCAGAGTGATCAACGGATCTACATAGTAGATCCATATAATCAGCTCTCATACAGAGGGGAGAATGACAGGCAGCTTGTTTACACAAGCTGCCTGCCTTTCTCCCTCTCCCCCGCCGATCGCAGAGTGGCCGGCGGACATCGGGTCCGCCGGTCACACGCGCGGGGGGGTCCGTGACCACGCGGGAGCGGGAGCGCGCCTCCGGCGGCGCGCGCTCGCTCCCTAGACCCTCACAAGCTAGTGACGTAGCCCTACGTCACTTTGCCTGTGAGGGGCTGACCGCCGACGTAGATCGGCGTGCGGCGGTCGGCAAGTGGTTAAGCACCAATCATCTCTACACACCTCATTTAAAGTCCCAAATTTTCCCCCTTTACCTTCTTTTTTCCTTATTTCTTTATCTAACAACTGGCTACAATAATAATAATATTACATGTGGATCTGTATGATTGTACCTATATAAAATATGTGCCAGTTGTCATTAACCACTTGCCTACTGTGCACTTTCACCCCCTTCCTGCCCAGGCCAATTTTCAGCTTTCAGTGCTCTCACGCTTTGAATGACAATTGCGCGGTCATGCTACACTGTACCCATATGACATTTTTATCTTTTTTTTTCACACAAATAGAGCTTTCTTTTGGTGGTATTTAATCATCTCTGGGTTTTTTATTTCTTACAAAAAAAAAGAAAAAATACAGAAAATTTTGAAAAAAAAAAGTTTTTTTTTATTTTCTGCGAGTAAATTTTGAAAATAAATACATTTTTCTCCTTCACTGATGTGCGCTGATGAGGCGGCATAGATGGGCACTGATAGGCTGCACTGATGGGCACTGATGAGGTGGCACTTATGGGCACTGATGAGGTGGCACTGATGAGGAGGTACTAATATGCCGCACTGATGAGCACCGATAGGCAGCACTGATGAGCACTGATAGGCGGCACTGTGAGCACCGATAGGTGGCACTGCTGGGCACTGAGAGGTGGCACTGCTGGGCACTGAGAGGTGGCACTGCTGGGCACTGAGAGGCGGCACTGACGGGCGGCACTGATGGGCACTGAGAGGCGTCTCTGCTGGACACTGATGGGTGGCACTGATGGACACTGACGGGTGGCACTGATGGACACTGACGGGCGGCACTGATGAGCAGCACCATCAGTGCCCACACTCAGTGCCCATAGTGCTGCCAGTCAGTGCTCATCAGTGCCTAGATGAGCAGGCACTGATAGGCACTGACTGGCAGCACTATGGGCACTGATTGTGGTCACTGATGGGGGGCACTGATGGAGGGCACTGTGGGCACTGATGGTGGGCACATTGTATTTTATTTACCTCTGTTGTAATCAGGGCACTGGTGATCAGTGCCCTGATTACATTTTTCTGTGTCCCCGAACGGCTGAAGGGCTCTGCTCTTCCTCACACTGCAGTCTCCGTGTGAGGAAGGAGAGCTGGCGATGAGAGATGATCTCATATGTTTACATATGAGATCATCTCTCATTGCATGGGCCGATCACGTGGTAAATGGCCATTTACCACGATCTGTGATTGGCTGTGTCCAAGGGACACGGCCGACACAGATTTTCCCCGATGCGCGCTCGCGGGAGTGCACGGAGAGCCTGTCACTGGGAGGCCGTTTAAAGACGGCCTCCTGGAAATTAGAGCCCGCGCTGTAGCCGTCTTTCGGCTATAGCGCGGGCCGGAAGAAGTTAATATGTATTTTAATTCTTTTTACTCCCCTTCCCCCCCTTTCTGATTGATCAATAGGGATGGAAGCATTTTTTCTAGTTGGATAATGCTTCATTTAAAGTCCCAATAGACTTCAATTGATTTATCAATCAATTTTTTATGTAAATTAAATTGCTGAGATGGAACAACTGATAGCAACAGCTAAAGATTCCACTTCCAAATATATATCCACATGGGCTACCTCCAATCGACTGTCAACTACCGTTCAGCGATGAGTCCACTGCATTGATTAAACATCCATACCTCCCTCACTCATATTCTTTATACTCATACTGAGGCTATGCTTGGATATGGTCAAACATCAGTCTATTATCTTGTATGTTATGGTGGGGAATCCCACAATTTTAATACTAGATTACTCAAAAAAATTAAAAAAATCGCAGAGATGATCAAATGCCACCAAAACAAAGCTCTATTTGTGGGAAAAAAAGGACGTAAATTTTATTTGGGTACAGCTTTGCACGACCGCGCAATTGTCCGTTAAATAACGCAGTGCCAAATCCCAAAATATGGCCTAGTCATTAACCAGTTACCGACCGCCTACCGCAGATTTAATGCGGTAGGCAGCCGCTCCTGGGCAAAGCGACGTAGGTTTACGTCGCTCACTCTCAGGAGGCTAGGGAGCAAGCGCGCTCCCACCCCCAGTAGGGAAGCCGATGCGTGTGTCAGGCGGCTCCGATTGCCGCCTGACACCCGCGATCGTTCCCCGCTGAGAGAGAAGGACAGTTGGCTGTTGTAAACACATCTGACCATTCTTCTCCCTGGAATGATCATAGAGCTCATGTGATCCTTCTATATAGGATCACATTCCTCTATGATCATTTCAGAAGCCACACCCCCCAACAGTTGGAATCACTCCCCTAGGGTTACATTTAACCCCTTGATCACCCACAGGGTTACCCCCTTCCCTGCCAGTGTCATTATTAGTTACAGCGCATATTTTTAGCACTGATTACTGTAGTAATGTCACTGGTCCTTCCAAAAGTGGCAGAAATGTCAGTTAGGGGTCCGATCTGTCCGCCGCAATGTCGCAGTCCCGCAAAAAAACGCAGATCGCCACCATTCCTAGTAAAAAAAAAACCCAATAAAAATGACATAAATCTTTCCCGTAGTTAGTAGATGCAATAACTTTTGTGCAAATACGCTTATTGGGATTTTTTTTTACCAAAAATATGTAGCAGAATACATATTGGCCTAAAATGATGAAAAAATTAGATTTTTAAATTTTTTATTTTTATTGGGAATGTTTTATAGCAGAAAGTGAAAAATATTGTTTTTTTTTAATTTACTTTCTTTCAGAATTGTCGTTTCTTTTGTTTATAGCGCAATAAATAAAAATCGCAGAGGGGATCAAATACCACCAAAAGAAAGCTCTATTTGTGTGTGGAAAAAAAGGACATCACTTTTATTTGGGTACAGCGTCGCACGACCGTGCAATTTTCAGTTAAACTAACGCAGTGCTGAATCGCATAAAATGGCCTGGTCATTAAGGGGGAAAAGCTTCCGATCCAGAAGTGGTTAAACAGACCGAAAATGGAAGCAGTGACAGTTACTAGTTACTGAGACATCTGGGGTCCATTAGACCCCAGATCTCTCCTCTGCCCTTAAAAGCATCTGATCAAGAGATCAGTGTGATCAGATGCTTTCACAAGATGGTAACGGTCTGTTTACATTATACCAAAACCAGTGACAAAGTGACAGAATACTGGTCCCTTCCAGTTTCTTAGACCAGTGTTTCTCAACCTTTTTTGAGTTGAAGCACACCCCCAAATTATGGACCATCTCGAGGCACACCCCCAAATTATGGACCATCTCGAGGCACACCCCCAAATTATGGACCGTCTCGAGCCACACCCCCAAATTATTGACAGTCTCGAGGCACACCCCCAAATTATGGACAGTCTCGAGGCACACCCCCAAATTATGGACAGTCTCGAGGCACACCCCCAAATTATGGACAGTCTCGAGGCACACCCCCAAATTATGGACAGTCTCGAGGCACACCCCCAAATTATGGACCGTCTCGAGGCACACCCCCAAATTATGGACCGTCACGAGGCACACCCCCAAATTATGGACAGTCTCGAGGCACACCCCCAAATTATGGACAGTCTCGAGGCACACCCTCAAATTATGGACAGTCTCGAGGCACACCCCCAAATTATGGACCGTCTCGAGGCACATCCCCAAATTATGGACCGTCTCTAGGAACACCCCCAAATTATGGACAGTCTTGAAGCATCCCATCCTACAATGCAAAAACTATTCTAATAGTTTTATATAATGCAACAACACCCACACACGTAGGACGCCTAACGTTAGAGGTACAAGTTGGTACTGACTAATATTCCAATGTTTCTCTTTTTCCTCCGTTTTTCTCCATCGCTCAGCTAATGTGACCCCAAAAACTTATGGCGAGAAGCAGGGGAGCTTCAAACAAGCATGCTACGCAGGCAACTGACATCCTCCTTATCAACTGATGATGTCATTTGTCGTTTGCAGTTCGGCAGCTAGAGGGTCGTAATGGCGCACAATGAAAGCCTGTGACTTTATGTAATTAAAAGGCAAGCTTCATCCACCCGCTGCCTAGTATATAATTTTTGGGAAATTTTTGGGGCATTTTGCTGAGGCACCCCTGAGGAAACTTCAAGGCACACCAGGGGGCACCCTGGTTGAAAAAGGCTGTCTTAGACCATAGAGATGATCAGGGATGTTCCGGTCCTTGGTCATCGCTATGGTAAGTCGGTAGAACCGCTGGCTTCACTCTCGGGATCCCTGGTGGGACAGGAGAATCTGGGAAGGTGGCGGGATGCGGTGGGACCCCCTTCTGCTGCACGTAAAAGCAATCCGGTGGCTTTTTAGCCACTGCTAGTTGTCTTGCTGATCTGATGAATTTAAGACGTCATAGGACGTCTACGGGGAGCGGACCCCGTAGACGTCCTATGACGAAACGTACGTAGGGCGGAACCCACGTCACTTCCGGTCCGCAGCTCGCCTATGCTTGGAACGCGGAAGCTCCCTCGGCGCAGACTGCTACTATCTGACACGATCTGCTGCATCTACTACCTAAGCGTGAGTCGCTACTATACTTTTGTATACCCTCCCTTCACTTATCACACTAAGAAGTTCTTTTCTTCCCTTTGCATCCAGATGGGATCTTTTTGGTCCGTAGGGACCGTCAGCAAGCAGGTTTGAGGATTACACCTATATCCTGTTTTTTGGCTTACATACATACCATCTGTGGCCTTAGGGTAAGTGTGACCCCTAGTGTTCAAATTGGAGAAATACAACCCAAAAGGTATACAATTATTAATTAATTCTCACGGCTTTTACTATTTATGATTTATTCACAATTAACTTATTCAGCATTATTTATTGGAAATTACAACTATTAACCCTGTATATATATTTTTCTAATCTTTTACCATACCTCACATACATCATTGATTTATTTATTTATTGTCTCGGCTGGAATTATTTATATATTTTTTTCACAAGCACAATATTCATATGTGGCACACTTGCACTATTTTGTACGCACTAAGCACTTTCTCCTCTTCACTCGCATCTTTGCACATGCGTTAGGTAGCGCCGTTTCCAACTTTTTCACCCCCACACTACATTTCTGCCCCTAAGTTCCTTAGGGGTCGGTTGGTGGCTGCAACCTTGTATTTCACTGCCTGGTAGTTCTTATCCATAGCGCTGGTTCCCCAACCCCCCGTTTATAACATATCTACTGTAGACTATTCGTATTATTAGAGGGATGTCAGCCGTGGAGCCTCCATATTTCTCCCAGCACAGGTTTCCTCTAAGGAACGCTTTAGAGTCGATGTCAGTAGACTTCTGTTCTTGGCAGAAGGGATTCTCTTCCTCTACAGATCAATGGGAATGCAAGCAGGTCACACGCAAGTCAGAGGGTCAATTGCAAGTCAAAATCCCCTGTCAAGGAATTCTGGATGACTTCTATAGGGTCCAAATCTGATTTTGTATGCAAGCAGAAACCAATTGCTTAAAGTGGAGTTCCGGCCTATTTTGCAACTTTAGTGATTCCTGGAGTGTTCACTATGCTGATCAACAATTGGGCATTTTCAATTTTTTTTCGGGGGTCCCTTACCTTATTTTCAGGGCATTTTTGATTGTACTTCCTCCTTCTCCCCCCACTGAGGCCACGGTCACCGACATCACTTCCGCCTTTGCATTGCATCCTGGGAGCTGTTTGTCATCACTCCCAGGAGGCTGGAATCAGGAAGAACTCCCAGAACACTCCCTGGAATCAGGAAGAAGGACACAGCAGATTACACTGCGGCTTCAGATGCCCACATCCAAGATGGCCACGCTCAGACAGCGTTTTTAAAAGTAAGATTTTGACTAAAATCCAATACTGTAAAGGGTGATAGATTAGTATTATAGGGGTATTTTTAGTTAAAAAAGGTATTTGAGGCCGGAACTCCGCTTTAATTAACCAGTTCTGGCCCGGAAGGTCTTCCGACCCTTAATGACCAGGCCATTTTTTGTGATTTGGCACTGCGTTATTTGCACGGACAATTGCACGGTCATGCGACGCTGTACCCAAATAAAATTGATGTCCTTTTTTCCAACACAAATAGAGCTTTCGTTTGGTGGTATTTGATCACCTGTGCGATTTTTATTTTTTACGCTATAAACAACAAAATAGCGACAATTCTGAAAAAAAAATAGTTTTTTTTACTTTCTGCTATATAACATTCCCAATAAAAATAATTTAAAAATCAAATTTTTTTCATCATTTTAGGCCGATTTGTATTCTACATATTTTTGGTAAAAAAAATCAATAAGTGTATATTGATTGGTTTGCACAAAACTTATCGCGTCTACTATGGGATAGATTTACGTCATTTTTATTTATTTATATCGTTTTTTTTATTAGTAATGGCGGCAATCAGCGATTTTTAGCGGGACTGCGATATTGCGGACAGATCGGACCCCTAACTGTCATTTTTGAGGGGACCAGTGACATTACTACAGTAATCAGTGCTAAAAATATGCACTGTTCCTGTATTAATGCCACTGGCAGGGAAGGGGTTAACACCAGGGGCGATCAAAGGGTTAAAATGTGTCCCTAGGGGGTGCTTTGTGGGCTTGTATTCACTGAATGAACCTGTGTTCCTAAATAAGAGGAACACAGGATCCCTGTGTTCATTGCTGACAGAACAGCGGTCTGTCGTGTTTACAACGGGACCGCCAATCTGTCTCCACGGGGAGTGATTGCGGGTGCCCAGTGGCAATCGCGGCTGCTGGACCCGCTGATTGGCTCCCCCTGTAGCCAAATGGTGCGTGCGCGCTCCCCCACTAGTGGTCCCGCGAAACGACGTACAGTTACGTCGTTTGGCGGAACAGAGCTGACCTGTCACAGGCTGGCGTTCAGCAAGTGGTTGAAGTTAAAGGGTTACTAAGCCCAGGAGCCCGCAGTCGCTATATCTGGTCTCCCCTGGACCCCGCAGTCACTATATCTGGTGTTCCCAGGACTCTGCAGTCACTATATCTGCCCTCCCCTGGAGCCTGCAGTCACTATATCTGCTCTCCCCAGGAGCCTGCAGTCACTATATCTGGTCTCCCCAGGACTCTGCAGTCACTATATCTGGTCTCCCCAGGAGCCTGCAGTCACTATGTCTGGTCTCCCCAGGACTCTGCAGTCACTATATCTTGTCTCCCCAGGAGCCTGCAGTCACTATATCTGGTCTCCCCAGGACTCTGCAGTCACTATAGCTGGTCTCCCCAGGACTCTGCAGTCACTATAGCTGGTCTCCCCAGGACTCTGCAGTCACTATAGCTGGTCTCCCCAGGACTCTGCAGTCACTATATCTGCCCTCCCCTGGACCCTGCAGTCACTATATTTGGTCTCCCCAGGACTCGGCAGTCACTATATCTGGTCTCCCCAGGACTCTGCATTCACTATATCTGGTCTCCCCAGGAGCCCGCAGTCACTATGTCTGGTCTCCCCAGGACTCTGCAGTCACTATATCTGGTCTCCCCAGGACTCTGCAGTCACTATATCTGGTCTCCCCAGGACTCTGCAGTCACTATATCTGGTCTCCCCAGGAGCCTGCAATCACTATAGCTGGTCTCCCCAGGACTCTGCAGTCACTATAGCTGGTCTCCCCTGGACTCTGCAGTCACTATATCTGGTCTCCCCAGGACTCTGCAGTCACTATATCTGCCCTCCCCTGGACCCTGCAGTCACTATATTTGGTCTCCCCAGGACTCGGCAGTCACTATATCTGGTCTCCCCAGGAGCCTGCAGTCACTATGTCTGGTCTCCCCAGGACTCTGCAGTCACTATATCTGGTCTCCCCAGGACTCTGCAGTCACTATATCTGGTCTCCCCAGGACTCTGCAGTCACTATATCTGGTCTCCCCAGGAGCCTGCAGTCACTATAGCTGGTCTCCCCAGGACTCTGCAGTCACTATATCTGGTCTCCCCAGGACTCTGCAGTCACTATATCTGGTCTCCCCAGGAGCCTGCATTCACTATAGCTGGTCTCCCCAGGAGCCTGCAGTCACTATATCTGGTCTCCCCAGGAGCATGCAGTCACTATATCTGGTCTCCCCAGGACTCTGCAGTCACTATATCTGGTCTCCCCAGGACTCTGCAGTCACTATATCTGGTCTCCCCAGGACTCTGCAGTCACTATATCTGGTCTCGCCAGGACTCTGCAGTGGCTATATCTGGTCTCCCCAGGAGCCTGCAGTCACTATAGCTGGTCTCCCTAGGACTCTGCAGTCACTATAGCTGGTCTCCCCAGGACTCTGCAGTCACTATAGCTGGTCTCCCCAGGACTATGCAGTCACTATATCTGCCCTCCCCTGGACCCTGCAGTCACTATATTTGGTCTCCCCAGGACTCGGCAGTCACTATATCTGGTCTCCCCAGGACTCGGCAGTCACTATATCTGGTCTCCCCAGGACTCTGCAGTCACTATATCTGGTCTCCCCACGACTCTGCAGTCACTATATCTGGTCTCCCCAGGACTCTGCAGTCACTATATCTGGTCTCCCCAGGACTCTGCAGTCACTATATCTGGTCTCCCCAGGACTCTGCAGTCACTATATCTGGTCTCCCCAGGACTCTGCAGTCACTTTATCTGGTCTCCCCAGGAGCCTGCAGTCACTATATCTGGTCTCCCCAGGAGCCTGCAGTCACTATATCTGGTCTCCCCAGGAGCATGCAGTCACTATATCTGGTCTCCCCAGGAGCCTGCAGTCACTATATCTGGTCTCCCCAGGACTCTGCAGTCACTATATCTGGTCTCGCCAGGACTCTGCAGTCACTATATCTGGTCTCGCCAGGACTCTGCAGTCACTATAGCTGGTCTCTCCAGGAGCCTGCAGTCACTATATCTGGTCTCCCCAGGACTCTGCAGTCACTATATCTGGTCTCCCACAGTACACAGAACATGGAAATGCAATTCATTTAGTAAATATAAACTGCTAAATGTTGGGAGACTCCGCGCCACGGGCCTATTTGGATATGATATGTGGTTAAGACTGCTGCCTCCCTATAATATAGTCCGAAGACTATATAATGTATGAAAAGAAAGGGGTAGGGGGTGGCGCTGTCTGGTGTTTCAAAGAGGGTGTTACATGTAATATGACTAGCCACATATAACAAGTGTAAAACCAGTATGTGAATTTTCAATGGGGTGGCTTTTGTATCAAAGTGACAAGTGTGTGTAATTCACCGTGTAGGATACTGTATATATAGAAAATTAATGTCAATGATAAATATGTACTAAGTGAAATATTGCACAAACGTGGTGTAATCAATAAATAATCACAGACAATTATAGGTGCAGCCGTGCATAACGTGATATACCTATATAAAGTGACAAGTGCTAAAGTGAATACTGTCTTTGATGATCCAGTAAGAATATATAAAACTTAATAAAAAATAAACAATACATATCAATATATTAAGTGCGACCGTATTTAAAGTGGCTCAGATAGTCCCCAATAATTAAAGTGACCTGTGCAGATTGATGCTCGGTGGTAAAAAACACAATAGGTGACGTAACTGGTAAGTGTACCAAAATGGGGGAAAGAATGGATAATTTAAATGGTGATTGTAAAGTGACAGATGCTAAAAACACCCAAATAGTGTGTTTCGATATCCAAAAAATATATAATAATTAATGAGTCTCTTGCAAGCGAAACAGTGATGGGTGATGGGTGCTCGCTTTAAAGGAAGTGTTGACAGATTTCTTCGTGTGTCCCGTACACACTAATGGATAACCCCGTGGTGGGTGGTGAGGTGAACCGTGACCCCTATGGTAGGTAGCGCACTCACCAGAGATACCCACCCCACACAGGGGTACAAGGTGTGTATGTAAGATTGGTAGATCCTCTCTCCTCTTCCAGGTCCTGGGGGGGACAGCTGGAAAGGTCCCTGGTGATCCAAGGGTTAAAGGATACCGGCTGTGTACTGTGTGGGTCTGGTGGGGTTTCAGGGGTATCCACTCCGGGGGTCCGCAGTATATATAGAGCAAGGGATCAGACAGTAGAGAGGCACATAGTCAGGGCCGGACTGGGAATAAAAACCAGCCCTGGAAATAATTTCATACCAGCCCCAGTGGCGTAGCGTGGAGTGTCAGCACCCAAGGCAAGTAATTTGCGCCTCTAACCAGCGGACATCTCTGGGTCCCTACCACTCATACAGAATTAAAACCCCTTATGGTACATTTTAGGATTTACCACTCTTTATTCTTTCTTTCCCTTTTATCTCTCCCTATCCTAATTTCTTGTTTTTTTTCCATCTCTCTCTCTATCCGGCTTTCTTGTTCTCTTATTCTTTATCTCCCTTTTTCTTTGTTCCTCCCCCACTTTTCCTCTCTCTTTTTATTCCTTCTCTTACTCCTTGGGGGGGGGGGGGGCTGGGAGAGCGGCGCAGGCTCCAGAACAGCCCAGCTGGGAGGCCACAGGCTCTAGGAACAATTCTGATCCCTCCTCCCCTAATACAATGCTGATCCCCCCCCCTAATACACTGCTGATCCCCCCCAATACAATGCTGACGCCCCCTCCCCCAATACAATGATGACCCACCTTCCCCTAATACAATGGTGTTCCCCCCATCCCCCTCCCTCTTAAACAATGCTGACCCCCCTCTCCCTAATACCATGCTGTTCTCCCCCCGGCCCCCTCCCCCTAATACAATGCTGTTCCCCCCTGGCTCCCTCCCCTTAATAAAATGCTGACAACAACCCCCCCTAATACAATGCTGTTCCCCCCTGGCCCCCTCCCCCTAATAAAATGCTAACCCCCCCCCCCTCCCTAATACAATGCTGTTCCCCCCGGCCCCCTCCCCCTAATACAATGCTGGCCCCCCTGGCCCCCTCCCCCTAATACAATGCTGATCCCCCCACTCCCCCTAATACAATGCTGTTTCCCCCCTCCCCATAAATTTGGGGGGGGGGGGGATCAGCATTGTATTAGGGGGAGGGGGCCTGGGGGGGGGACAGCAGTGATTTAGGGGAAGGGGCTGATCAGCATTGTATTGGGGGGGGGGGAGAGCAGCATTGTATGTAGGGGCCCTAATACAATGCTAGTTCTCCCCCCTAAATGCCATACATGAGCCCCCCCTTACCTGGCTGTCTACAACAGGGCAGCTCACTCAGTCAGTGTCCACTCCAGTAATGCCTGCTGCGATGCTGGCTGATGTCTGTGTGGCAGGGAACAGGAAGGGTAGGATGGGATGCCGCCTTCATGCACTGAATGAGGGGGAGACACACATAACAGAAAATGATTGATGGGTGACACACATTGGATGAGGGGGTGACACACATACCAGAAGAGAATTGAGGGGTGACACACATAGATGAAGGGGGTGACACACATACCAGAAGAGAAGAGAATTGAGGGGTGACACACATAGATGAAGGGTGTGACACACATAGATGAAGGGGGTGACACACATACCAGAAGAGAATTGAGGGGTGACACACATACCAGAAGAGAATTGAGGGGTGACACACATACCAGAAGAGAATTGAGGGGTGACACACATAGATGAAGGGGGTGACACACATACCAGAAGAGAATTGAGGGGTGACACACATAGATGAAGGGGGTGACACACATACCAGAAGAGAAGAGAATTGAGGGGTGACACACATAGATGAAGGGGGTGACACACATAGATGAAGGGGGTGACACACATACCAGAAGAGAATTGAGGGGTGACACACATAGATGAAGGGGGTGACACACATAGATGAAGGGGGTGACACACATACCAGAAGAGAATTGAGGGGTGATACACATTGGATGAGGGGGTGACACACATTGGATAAGGGGATGACACACATTACAGAAGAGAATTGAGGGGTGACACACATTGAATGAGGGGGTGACACACATTGGATGAGGGGGTGACCCACATAACAGAAGATAATTGAGGGGTGACAAACATTGGATGAGGGGGTGACACACATTGGATGAGGGGGTGACACACATTGGATGAGGGGATGACACACATTGGATGAGGGGGTGACACACATTGGATGAGGGGGTGACACACATTGGATGAGGGGATGACACACATTGGATGAGGGGGTGACACACATTGGATGAGGGGATGACACACATTGGATGAGGGGATGACACACATAGCAGAAGAGAATTGAGGGATGACACACATTGGATGTTCATGCTGTCAGGGACCAGGGTGAACTCACTGCTCAGGAGATCCACCGCTGCCGCCGCCGAATTAAAACCCCTTATGGTACATTTTAGGATTTACCACTCTTTATTCTTTCTTTCCCTTTTATCTCTCCCTATCCTAATTTCTTGTTTTTTTTCCATCTCTCTCTCTATCCGGCTTTCTTGTTCTCTTATTCTTTATCTCCCTTTTTCTTTGTTCCTCCCCCACTTTTCCTCTCTCTTTTTATTCCTTCTCTTACTCCTTGGGGGGGGGGGGGGGGGCTGGGAGAGCGGCGCAGGCTCCAGAACAGCCCAGCTGGGAGGCCACAGGCTCTAGGAACAATTCTGATCCCTCCTCCCCTAATACAATGCTGATCCCCCCCCCTAATACACTGCTGATCCCCCCCAATACAATGCTGACGCCCCCTCCCCCAATACAATGATGACCCACCTTCCCCTAATACAATGGTGTTCCCCCCAGCCCCATCCCCCTTAAACAATGCTGACCCCCCTCTCCCTAATACCATGCTGTTCTCCCCCCGGCCCCCTCCCCCTAATACAATGCTGTTCCCCCCTGGCTCCCTCCCCTTAATAAAATGCTGACCACAACCCCCCCTAATACAATGCTGTTCCCCCCTGGCCCCCTCCCCCTAATAAAATGCTAACCCCCCCCCTCCCTAATACAATGCTGTTCCCCCCGGCCCCCTCCCCCTAATACAATGCTGGCCCCCCTGGCCCCCTCCCCCTAATACAATGCTGATCCCCCCACTCCCCCTAATACAATGCTGTTTCCCCCCTCCCCATAAATTTGGGGGGGGGGATCAGCATTGTATTAGGGGGAGGGGGCCTGGGGGGGGGACAGCAGTGATTTAGGGGAAGGGGCTGATCAGCATTGTATTGGGGGGGGGGGAGCAGCATTGTATGTAGGGGCCCTAATACAATGCTAGTTCTCCCCCCTAAATGCCATACATGAGCCCCCCCTTACCTGGCTGTCTACAACAGGGCAGCTCACTCAGTCAGTGTCCACTCCAGTAATGCCTGCTGCGATGCTGGCTGATGTCTGTGTGGCAGGGAACAGGAAGGGTAGGATGGGATGCCGCCTTCATGCACTGAATGAGGGGGAGACACACATAACAGAAAATGATTGATGGGTGACACACATTGGATGAGGGGGTGACACACATACCAGAAGAGAATTGAGGGGTGACACACATAGATGAAGGGGGTGACACACATACCAGAAGAGAAGAGAATTGAGGGGTGACACACATAGATGAAGGGTGTGACACACATAGATGAAGGGGGTGACACACATACCAGAAGAGAATTGAGGGGTGACACACATACCAGAAGAGAATTGAGGGGTGACACACATACCAGAAGAGAATTGAGGGGTGACACACATAGATGAAGGGGGTGACACACATACCAGAAGAGAAGAGAATTGAGGGGTGACACACATAGATGAAGGGGGTGACACACATAGATGAAGGGGGTGACACACATACCAGAAGAGAATTGAGGGGTGACACACATAGATGAAGGGGGTGACACACATAGATGAAGGGGGTGACACACATACCAGAAGAGAATTGAGGGGTGATACACATTGGATGAGGGGGTGACACACATTGGATGAGGGGATGACACACATTACAGAAGATAATTGAGGGGTGACACACATTGGATGAGGGGGTGACCCACATTGGATGAGGGGGTGACCCACATTGGATGAGGGGGTGACACACATTGGATGAGGGGATGACACACATTGGATGAGGGGGTGACACACATTGAATGAGGGGGTGACACACATTGGATGAGGGGATGACACACATTGGATGAGGGGATGACACACATTGGATCAGGGGATGACACACATAGCAGAAGAGAATTGAGGGATGACACACATTGGATGTTCATGCTGTCAGGGACCAGGGTGAACTCACTGCTCAGGAGATCCACCGCTGCCGCCGCCGAACCGCCAGGCGGATATGAAGTCATGCTGCTCACAGCTGCTGGTCGCATATCACAAAATCGAACACCGGCCACATTTCATAGCGGCCCCATTGCCGGATATGATGTCATGCCGATGCCGCTCACAGTGGCTGGTCGAATATTAGAGAATTGAGTGCAGCGGGCCGGCCACACAGCGGCCCCAGGGCCGGATATGATGTCATGCCGATGCCGATTCCGCTCACAGCGGCTGGTCGCATCGCATATCAAAGAATTGAGTGCAGCGGGCCGGCCACACAGCGGCCCCAGGGCCGGATATGATGTCATGCCAATGCCGCTCACAGCGGCTGGTCGCATATCAATGAATTGAGTGCAGCGGGCCGGCCACACAGCGGCCCCAGGGCCGGATATGATGTCATGCCGATGCCGCTCACAGCGGCTGGTCGCATATCAATGAATTGAGTGCAGCGGGCCGGCCACATAGTGGCCCCAGGGCCGGGAGATTTCCCGGTATCCCGGTAGGCCAGTCCGGCCCTGCACATAGTGTAAAACTGTAGGTACAGTGCTTTATTTGAATAGGCAGGGTAAAAAGTACTCACAAACATAGGTGATATACAGGCAGGGAATCTGAGTGTCCGGAGCGCTGTGCGATCCAAGCCTCAATGTGGGAACCGGAAGTGATGCGACACGCCTTACCGGTTTCGTATTGGATACGTCCTCAGCAGCTAAATACCTTTTCTCATCAACAGTATATAGCAGGCTTTTGACTTCTATCCTATTCTTTCCAGCCGAGGACTGATTAAAGCTTGTAGGAGGTGTTTTCATTATCACCTGATTGAACTATGAGGCTGCAGGACCCCTGACCTTCTGTCTGGAAAGTGCTGATTGGCCCTGTGCTGATCACATGCACTCTCCCAAGAAACAAAAAAAAACACTCTGTTGCATTACACACCAAACTGAACATGTGCAGAGTGACGCCAAGGCTCTGTTCTATCAGGAGATAGATTGGGGACAGTGAAAGAAGGGGATGATCAGAAAAGACAGGATCAAACAGCCTTTTTACACAATGCGCAGGATTAACCCCTTAGGTTCCACAGTGAGTATAACAAGCATGCTTTACCGCATATACAGACTGATTTTACTGTTGCGGGTTTAGTAACACTTTATCACAAGCCCAAAACGTGTTGACACTGTCCCTATTGTACTAACCTTGTGATTTTAGGGAAATACATCTTAGCTTGTTGTGTGCAGTTTGTTATGGATTACTCCATTTTACTCTATTTTTATGTATCATTTTATTACATTGAGACTAATTAGGCGGTGATAATAAAGGCAGATCCCCCACTTGGCAGTCAATTAGAGAAAGTGCCGGAAAGACCTACATCACGATCTTCAGAACTAGATATACTTCAAAGACAATCATCCCCATCTCTCCCAGCAGAGATTTGTGCCGTACCTTGTGTCAGGCTCCTCTCTCATCGCCCACCAAGACCTTCCACTGACTCATTTATATAGAGATACATTGGGGATTTTCTTCTCATTAGCTCTTCTGATTAAATCCCCAAAGGATCATACATCTGTGTGTGAATGCAATGATGGAGATAAAGGTATAACCACCATTCAAACGCCTATCTTTATGTTGTGTAAGTTAATGTATGAAACCAATTCACTAATTAGTAAGGATACGCAAGACTTTTCTATAAGATTGTAATTTAAACAAAGTGCATGGGAAAGATATAGAAGGCAGAATTACCATAGATTTGGGTGAGTTGAAAAGGCTGCAAAAGGACATCTATTCATACAAAGGAAAGTGGAAAAATCGCACTGGGACCCATACGGTTGTCTTATTGCTATTTTATCTTAAAGTGTTACTAAACCCACAACAGTAAAATCAGTCTGTGTATGCAGTAAAGCATGCTTGTTATTCTCACTGTGGAACCCAAGGAGTGTATCCACTGCATTGTGTAAAAAGGCTGTTTGATCCTGTCTTCTCTGATCCTCCCCATCTTCCACATTTCTCAATCCATCTCCTGATAGAACAGAGCCTTGGAGTCTCATGCACATGCTCAGTTTGGTTTGTATTGCTAGAGGAGACTGGATAAAAAAAATATGGACATTATAGACACATGAATAAAAGAAGGTAAAATAAATAACAGAAGAGCAGGGAAGAAAGCTGTGTGGAGCAAACACACTTCACTTACACACATGGTGCACACTGTAGGCACTGAGGGGCCAGGGGTGTATAAGGGCAGTGTGGGCACTGAGGGGCCAGGGGTGTATGAGGTTAGTGTAGGCACTGAGGGGCCAGTGGTGTATGAGTTGGGAGTGGGCACTGAGGGGCCAGGGGTGTATAAGGTTAGTGTGGGCACTGAGGAGCCAGAGGCGTATAAGGCTAGTGTGGGCACTGAGGGGCCAGTGGTGTATGAGTTGGGAGTGGGCACTGAAGGGCCAGGGGTGTATAAGGCTAATGTGGGCACTGTGGAGCCAGGGTTGTATGAGGTGAGTGTGGGTGCTGAGGGGCCAGTGGTGTATGAGGTTAGTGTAGGCACTGAGGGGCCAGTGGTGTATGAGATTAGTGTAGGCACAATGTCTTTTTGTTCAATGGCTCCCATTACCTCCAGGTGCAGGGCGTGGCTATGGGGACCAAGTGTGCCCCCTCCTATGCCAACCTGCACCTGGGGGTTTGGGAGCGTGACCTCTTCTCCAGGGATGACCTGGAGTCCCTTTTGTCCTGTATACTCCTATGGAGAAGATTCATTGGTGACATTTTTATGATTTGGACAGGTTCTTTAACCATGTTATTGAGATTCTTTGAGGTGTTGAAAGTCAATGACTTCAATCTCAAATTCACCTATACTTATAGCCAAAAATCTTTGGATTTTTTGGATATTACTATCTACGTAGATGATGAAGGCACTTTGGGTTCCACCCTCTTTCGAAAAACCACTGCAGGCAATACCATATTGAGGGCAGACAGCTCCCACCCCCAACCATTGGTATCCAGTATACCATATAGCCAATATTTAAGATTGCGGCGCAATTGTACGAAATCAGAAGACTTTGAGAGAGAGGCAAAAAATCTACAGAGGAGACTTCTATGTAGAGGATATAGTAGGGCTTGTTTGAAAAAATCCTATCATAGAGCCAAAAAATGGAACAGGACTGATCTGATTTTTGGCAAAAAGAAAAAGATGAAAACCAATACTGATGGGGTACGTTTAATTACACGATATTCTGGCCAACATGACCAGGTACGGTCAATTCTTAAAAAGTTTTGGTACCTCTTGGAGGCAGATGAAAAGGTATCTAAATATATTGATGCCTGTCCCCAGATAACTTTCAAAAGGTCTCGCTCCCTAAGGGACCAATTGGTCCATAGCCATTATGCTCCTTCCCATAAATGTAAAAAAACACTCACGGGCACATATTCTTGCAGAAAATGAAATTTCTGCAGATATTTGCCCAATTTGAGTGAAATTATTCTTCCAAATGGAAAATTGTCTAGACCAAATTTCTATGCAAACTGTCAAACAGTGGGAGTTGTCTATATAATGTATTGTAGTTGCCAAGCTTTTTATATAGGTAAAACAAAAAGGCCTTTTTTCAATAGAATTCGTGATCACGTCAAACTTGTTAAGAACAAAAAGTTCGAAAGTCCCATTAGTCGACACATTGGTTTATATCATGGCTTCAATGATAAGATGATGACCTTTTTTGCTTTGGAACACATTCCACTCAGTGAACGAGGCGGAAGTGTAGACAGAAATTTATTACAACGTGAAACCAAGTGGATATTTAATCTATCGGCTATTCAGTATCCTGGTATAAATGAATCCATTAGTTTCAAGCCCTTTCTTGGCTAGGTAGTGTCAATGGTATTATTGCTGGTTTAGCATAGCGTTTTGGGTGTTAACCAGCACAGTGGACTTTGAACTCTTGTTTACAAAGTCCCTCAGTTTAGGTGCCTTCAATATTATGGCACGTATATACATTTAATAAAATTTGCCTAACAGCAATTGTATGTTTATCTTTCAGATGTAGTATATCTACTCATCAAAGAACAAGAAAAAACCCCCTCTGGTTGTTTCTCAGGTTATTATTCCTGACCCTTGCCGCTAGGTGGATGCGACTAGGGGTGGTGGACCCCCCAGGTGAGCACATTGGGGGAATTTGGAACTGAGTCCCTTTTCCGGCCTCTGATCTTGTTGCCCATATGGGCACCCGCGGTGCCCTACATTCATTTTCCGGGTACAATTGGTCCAACCAGGTCTAGTAGCAGCACCGCCTTTAAACTCCCTGGTGATCTATAATGGAGCTTTACTACACTTCTTTTCCGTTTCATTAACCTTTAATATAATCTCAATTATTTACTAGTTGGGTTAATCAATTTCGTTGTGACCTTAATGTTTCACCAGATTTTCCCAAGTCTATAGGCATTACAGGTATTTTTACAATCCTGTCCTTTCGTGATATTGTCAGTGCTGTTTATGGATCTCTTTTGGATTGCCCATTACGATCCGCTACCTCCTCTGTGTACATGGCGGCCGGACCGGATGTTGTTATCCCCGACCTTCCGGTTTCCGGCGGAACCATGTGATGTGGTCGCGTCTTGATGACGCACTTCCTGTTCGGTCTCCATTGGACCACCGGGCACATCCCGCTCTCACTCCCTCGGTGACGTCAGACGCCGAGGGAGTGGAGAGGGTGTATAAATGCCAGCGCAACTTGGTCAGTATTACACTAGACCACCGGGGAATGACACACGAACGTCGAGACTATTTGCGGTAATGAAATTCTCTTCATCTTTTGCCCCTCTTTTTACTCATCTTTGGTTTATGAGATGCTGACCATCATCCTTCCATGCTTTTTCTCTTTCTCTTCCTGTGCAGTCTCCCTCATTGAGCGCACTATTGGAAAATTCCTTCAATTTGAATGGCGGTGCATTTTCTAAATACTGCATGATAATCCATGTGCCCAGTTTGCAATTTTTGGGTAAGTATTCATACCCTCAAATCGGACAGACTCACAATGTGTTTGTCAATTTCTTTAAATTTATTAATTCCTTTTTGTCTTAAAGGGATACCTCCCACTTGGGGATTTTAAGGGAATATTGCCTTCCCTCCCTGCTTCTTTGATATTGGGGTACCCAGTGAATTACCGGCACATTCTATTTGTCCAAATCAGGTGAATATACTAATAATCCTGCAACCTGACAATTAGTCTCCAATAAGGAGGTCTTGTAATCTGTGGTTGAATTGTATTTCCACGCTATGGTCTCTCATCTTATCTTTAGCTTGGCTGTCACCCTCTCTATGGGTCAACTTTAAGAGGTTGGATGTCTCGGTTCCCCCCTTTTCTGCTTGCTTTGGCTGCATCACCTGTGTTGCCTCCACCTCCGGCATAAGAAAGGGTTCAGGTCATTTGAAGGTACATTCCTTTGTATCAATACTCTTTAAATATGCAAACCAATTGGGCACTCAATCTAGGACCATTGTGATATGCCCTTTGTACATACAATTGCTGTGTTCTTTATGTATTTCTTTTTGTCACTTAGAAATGTTCACTCTCGAGAAATATCTATGAAAACTCCTGAAGAAGCTATTATGAAGATGGCGAAACATGTAGAGTTGATATTTTCGAGTGCATTTTCTTGATTTTACCAATTTTAATATTGATGTATTGTCTTGTCCTCACTTTCTATGTTCAATAAAATGTACAATTTTTGAGAATTCAGATTTTTCTCCATTATTTGCACCTTTAAAGTCCAATTCTCGCCCCCTTCATTGTAGTTACCATTAATTATAGGGATGTGGTGCTTTTTACTTCATCTCTAGCAATATTTTTTCAAAATTGTGTAAAAAGGCTGTTTGATCCTGTCTTCTCTGATCCTCCCCAACTTCCACATTTCTCAATCCATCTCCTGATAGAACAGAGCCTTGGAGTCTCATGCACATGCTCAGTTTGGTGTGTATTGCTAGATGAGACTGGATAAAAAAATATATATGGACATTATAGGCACATGAATAAAAGAAGATAAAATAAATAACAGAAGAGCAGGGAAGAAAGCTGTGTGGAGCAAACACACTTCACTTACACACATGGTGCACACTGTAGGCACTGAGGGGCCAGGGGTGTATAAGGCTAGTGTGGGCACTGAGGGGCCAGGGGTGTATGAGTTTAGTGTAGGCACTGAGGGGCCAGTGGTGTATGAGTTGGGAGTGGGCACTGAGGGGCCAGGGGTGTATAAGGTTAGTGTGGGCACTGAGGAGCCAGGGGCGTATGAGGTTAGTGTGGGCACTGAGGGGCCAGTGGTGTATGAGTTGGGAGTGGGCACTGAGGGGCCAGGGGTGTATAAGGCTAGTGTGGGCACTGAGGGGCCAGTGGTGTATGAGTTGGGAGTGGGCACTGAGGGGCCAGGGGTGTATAAGGCTAATGTGGGCACTGAGGAGCCAGGGTTGTATGAGGTGAGTGTGGGTGCTGAGGGGCCAGTGGTGTATGAGGTTAGTGTAGGCACTGAGGGGCCAGTGGTGTATGAGATTAGTGTAGGCACTGAGGGGCCAGGGGTGTATGAGGTTAGTGTAGGCACTGAGGGGCCAGTGGTGTATGAGTTGGGAGTGGGCACTAAGGGGCCAGGGTTGTATGAGGTGAGTGTGTGTATGAGCTGGGAGTGGACACTGAGGGGCCAGGGGTGTATAAGGTTAGTGTGGGCACTGAGGGGCCAGGGGTGTATGAGGTTAGTGTGGGCAATGAGGGGCCAGTGGTGTATGAGCTGGGAGTGGGCACTGAGGGGCCAGGGGTGTATAAGGCTAGTGTGAGCACTGAGGGGCCAAGGTATTATGAGGTGAGTGTGGGCGCTGAGGGGCCAGTGGTGTATGAGGTTAGTGTAGGCACTGAGGGGCCAGGGGTGTATGAGGTTAGTGTAGGCACTGAGGGGCCAGTGGTGTATGAGCTGGTTGTGGGCACTGAGGGGCCAGGGGTGTATAAGGCTAGTGTGGTCACTGAGGGGCCAGGGGTGTATGAGGTGAGTGTGGGCGCTGAGGGGCCAGTGGTGTATGAGTTGAGATTGGGCACTGAGGGGCCAGGGGTGTATAAGGCTAGAGTGGGCACTGAGGGGCCATGGGTATATGAGGTTAGTGTAGGCACTGAGGGGCCAGGGGTGTATAAGGGCAGTGTGGGCACTAAGGGGCCAGGGGTGTATGAGGTGAGTGTGGGCGCTGAGGGACCAGTGGTGTATGAGTTGGGAGTGGGCACTGAGGGGCCAGGGGCGTATGAGGTTAGTGTGGGTACTGAGGGGCCAGGGGTGTATGAGTTGGGAGTGGGCACTGAGGGGCCAGGGGCGTATGAGGTTAGTGTGGACACTGAGGGGCCAGTGGTGTATGAGTTGGGAATGGGTACTGAGGGGCCAGGGGTGTATAAGGCTAGTGTGGGCACTGAGGGGCCAGGGTTGTATGAGGTGAGTGTGGGCGCTGAGGGGCCAGTGGTGTATAAGGTTAGTGTAGGCACTGAGGGGCCAATGGTGTATGAGGTTAGTGTAGGCACTGAGGGGCCAGGGGTGTATGAGGTTAGTGTAGGCACTGACAGGAATGGGTTGTACAGAGTGCAGGGTTCAGGAATGCTTTGCACAGGGTGCAAGGTTCAGTAATGCATTACATATAGAGTGCATGGTTCAGGAGTGCATTGTAGAGTGCAAGGTTCACTAATGCGTTACATACAGAGTGCATGGTTCAGGAGTGCATTGTAGAGTGCAAGGTTCAGGAGTGCATTGTACAGGGTGCAAGGTTCAGGAGTGCGTTGTAGAGTGCAAGGTTCAGGAGTGCATGGTGCAAGGTTCAGGAATGTGTCGTACAGGGTGCAATGTTCAGGAATGCGTTGTACAGAGTGCAAGGTTCAGGAATGCGTTGTACAGGGTGCAAGGTTCAGGAATGCGTTGTACAGAGTACAAGGTTCAGGAATGCGTGGTACAGGGCGCAAGGTTCAGGAATGTGTTGTACAGGGTGCAAGGTTCATGAATATGTTGTACAGGGTGCAAGGTTCTGGAATGCGTTGTACAGAGTGCAAGGTTCTGGAATGCGTTGTACAGAGTGCAAGGTTCAGGAGTGCATTGTAGAGTGCAAGGTTCAGGAATGTGTTGTACAAGGTGCAAGGTTCAGGAATTTGTTGTACAAGGTGCAAGGTTCAGGAATTTGTTGTACAAGGTGTAAGGTTCAGGAATGTGTTGTACAGGGTGCAAAGTTCAGGAATGCATTGTACAGAGTGCAAGGTTCAGGAATGTGTTGTACAAGGTGCAAGGTTCAGGAATGCGTTGTACAGGGTGCAAGGTTCAGGAATTTGTTGTACAAGGTGTAAGGTTCAGGAGTGATTGGACAGGGTGCATGGTTCAGGAATGCATTGTACAGGGTGCAAGGTTCAGAAATGTGTTGTACAGGGCGCAAGGTTCAGGAATGCGTTGTGCAGGGTGCAAGGTTCAGGAATGCGTTGTACAGGGTGCAAGGTTCAGGAGTGTGTTATACAGGGTGCAAGGTTTAGGAGGGCGTTGTACAGAGTGCAAGGTTCAGGAGTGCGTTTCGTATAGGATGCAAGGTTCAGGAGTACGTTTCATACAGGTTCAAGGTCCAGGAGTGTGTTGTACAGAGTGCAAGGTTCAGGAGTGCGTTTCATACAGGATGCAAGGTTTTGGAGTGTGTTTTGTACAGGGTGCAAGGTTCTGGAGTGTGTTTCGTACAGGGTGCAAGGTTCTGGAGTATGTTGTACAGACTGAAAGGTTCAGGAATGCGTTGAACAGAGTGCATGGTTCAGGAATGAATTGTACAGGGTGCAAGGTTCAGGAATGCATTGTACGGGGTGCAAAGTTCAAGGAGGGCGTTGTAGAGAGGGCAAGGTTCAGGAGTGCATTTGGTACAGGGTGCAAGGTTCAGGAGTGCGTTTCGTATGGGGTGCAAGGTTCAGGAGTGCGTTTCGTACAGGGTGCAAGGTTCTGGAGTGCGTTTCGTACAGGGTGCAAGGTTCTGGAGTGCATTTCGTACAGGGTGCAAGGTTCTGGAGTATGTTGTACAGACTGCAAGGTTCAGGAATGCGTTGAACATAGTGCAAGGTTCAGGAATTAGTTAAACTGCAAAGACACCAATGAATTAAACATAGCACACTTGATTAGCTGCACACAGGAGCCGAGGGAACAATGGCGGCATCAGATGGAACATAAATGACTGCAGCCTACAGCAGGACATGCAGCAGTGTAACATCTATCCAACACAGACACAGATTGATGGGAAATTACGGGGCAGCCACAATGAGAGTGATTGGAGCTGTCAAGTTGAAGCACTGATAATGGTGGTGGGCGGGGCCAGTATGCAGCCTCCGCCCCTTTGTCCAGTGCATAGAAAAACAGCCGCTGGCCGGGGAGGAAGGTGGCAGGGGGCGGGACCAATTGTAACTGCTGTATGTGCACCCACAGCAGTGTATAATTCAGGTTTATTATACACCGCTGTGGATGCACATACAGCAGTTACAATTGGTCCCGCCCCCTGACACCTTCCTCCCCGGCCAGCTGCTGTTTGTCTATGCATGGAATGAAGGGGCGGAGCCCTGCATACTGGCCCCACCCACCCCAGACATCAGCGCTTCAGCTTGACAGCTCCAATCACTCTTTGTGGCTGCCCCAGATTGCCCACCAATTACTGTATGCAGGATGTTATATACTGCTGAGGTATGTAGCCCCGAGTTTCCGGCCAACCCCAGGCCTTGGGAACTCGTGGCTAATAATTTTAAATAAGCAATACCAGAACTGGGGCTTTTTGTGGGCCCACTCAGAGCTTTAGCCCCGGTCAGAATGCCACTGCCTACTACGCTGAGATCTGCAGGCACATCTTAACCCGTTATGCTGCCGGGTTCGCGGACTCTGGCTCTGTGACTGGCCAGGGCCGCAATGACGTCACTCCCGCTTATGTGGCAGGAGCAGCAGATTACGACACAGGGATCGGAAAGGAACAGCATGGCTGGCAGTTCCTTCAGAGTGCATGCGCCAGTGAGGTCACTGGCTGCATGTAATGTAAATATCACCTAAACGGTGAGATATCTATACTTATCTATAGGTAACAGTAATGCATGGAACTTAACTTCCACTTTAAATTTGTGGATGGAGGAATTATAACATTTTTTTTTTTTTCGTTCAACTTACTGGTTGAAAAAAAAAATGTATAATGTATGGCTTGCCTTAGAGTAGAATTGGGTGGCCCGCTTTTCTCACTTTAATTATTTGATCCATGACAGAACAGGATCTAGTAATGTGCATGTGGATGCATCATCCAAATTCCCTCAGGAGATGTTTTATTAGAAAGCCTGGATGGTGCCCCTAGTTATGCAGGTCATTGGAAAACCCAGGTAAGTGAGAGGGGCAGCATTGCCGATAAAGGGTCACCGACATGCATGTCCAGCAACCATTTTATGGGCAGTAAATGTGTGTGCAGCACTACTCCCATGGGAGCTGCTGAGTGTGGGTTCCCCTGGGTTGCCATTAGCAAGGGTAGAAAATTCTGACCTGTTTTCAAGTGTTTTTACCTCAGACAAGGACCAGTCCAGTTTCTTTGTTTTTTATGTTTTATTAGGAACTTGGATAGGAGAAGGGTTGAGTGGGATACTCCAACTGAACTCAACTATGCACAATAGGCAGGGACGATATAGAAAGTACTGATTGACGCTGGTTAACGCTGACTGAGGCTGGTTAACGCTGATTGAGCTAGTCACAGCTAGGCTGCTACTTCACTTTGCCCTTGGCTGTGAAAGAGTCCTTTTTAGCTCTCTGAGGTATTCCTTTCCTGAGGTAGCTGTCCTTT
The DNA here is from genome assembly GCF_965119305.1 of Pelophylax lessonae. Classification (NCBI taxonomy): domain Eukaryota; kingdom Metazoa; phylum Chordata; class Amphibia; order Anura; family Ranidae; genus Pelophylax; species Pelophylax lessonae. The sequence continues at coordinate 725,964,852 of NC_138769.1, read as the reverse complement.
AATGAACACTGTACTGCTGAGCAACTTCAGGGCCCTTCCTGGTGCCCCCTTTACCCCCTAATCTTCGGGGCTTGACAACTTGGCACCCCCCTTAACTGTATCACTCTGGGTTAGCTGGCATCTTGATTCCTTTGACCCCTCTGGGGTGGTTCCCTCTCTTAGGCAGACCCAGTGGTGGGATTCAGCCGGTTCGCACCGGTTCCATAGAACCGGTTACTAAATTTTTGCAAGTTCACAGAACCGCATTGTGAATTTGACCATCTTTATATCCTCCTCCTGATCCACTGACCACTCTGCTGCTCTCTCTGTCGGCGCTGTCTTTCTGCAGGGAGGCGGCCGGAATCCACACACTGCACTGGTTGCTAGGCTAGAGCCGCTTAGTGTCTGGCAACCAGTGACGTCACCCCTTTCTCCTCCAGGCCGCCGTCTCCCAGACAGTCCCTGACCCTCTGCCTATTACAATTTGGCTCTAGTAGGAAAGGGAGGACCCGGGGCGCAGAGCAGTGTGCCCCGAGCCCACCCATTGTGTGACAATAGCGAATGAAAATTCGCTCTTGTCACACGGATCCTCCTTCTCCTCTGCCAATGCCATTGGCCGAGGAGGAGGCGGGACGCGGGAGGACTCGAGGAGATGCGGGGACTGAAGAGAAGAAGCCGCTGCTACAACAGGTAAGTCAAGTGCACTGGTCTGGGGGACTTGGCAAGTTGGCACGCTGTTCACTCTGCATTGAAGGGGGCACGATGATCTCTGCATTGAAGGGGGCACGCAGCAAGCACGCTGGTCTCTGCATTGAAAGGGGGCATGAATGATGATCTCTGTATTGAAGGGAGCACGCAGCATGCTGGTCTCTGCATTGAAAGGGGGCACGAATGATGATCTCTGCATTGGAGGGGGCACGAATGATGATCTCTGCAGTGGAGGGGGCACGAATGATGATCTCTGCATTGAAGGGGGCACGAATGATGATCTCTGCATTGAAGGGGGCATGCCGCACGCTGGTCTCTGCATTGAAAGGGGGCATGATGATCTCTGCATTGAAAGGGGGCACGCTGGTCTCTGTGCATTGAAAGGGGGCACGCTGGTCATTCTGCATTGAAAGGGGGCACGCTGGTCACTGTGCATTGAAAGGGGCACGCTGGTCACTGCATTGAAGGGGGCATGCTGGTCACTGCATTGAAGGGGGCACGCTAGTCTCTGTGCATTGAAAGTCGAACTGGTTACTAACATTTTTGAATCCCACCACTGGGCAGATTCTTAAGTACTCACGATACTGTTTTTCCAGAAGTATTCTGCCCAGCAGCTCCACTTGGTCAGCACACTGGATCCTTCTGCAGCACAGCTCAACCCCTGGTCCCTAGGTCGACTGCCTGGACTACCTTCCTCACTTCAGCAGGAGGAGAGACAGCTGTCCACCTCCTCCTGGGGCTTTGCTGCCGCCACAATACACCCCGTCACATGCCCCCTCAGGATTTATGCCCAATCCCAGGATGCATTGCAGCAATGCCCACCCACTGGGATAGTCTTAAACCCTGGTGTGCTGTTGGCTAGATTTCCTTCACTGTCCAACAAGGTCCCTCATTGGATACAGTGGGGAGACTCCCCAGACTCAACAGGTCACACCTGGAAGCATTTGACAGGCTAACTAACAGATCAGACCCTCCTGATAAGCAGAACAGGGTCACGCATATGTTTTTGCCTAGCACCTACCTAGGAAGGTGCTACATGTGGGACAAGGACATCCTCATGAGGTACAGGGTAGGTGTACTCCACAGAAGCAAGAAACTGTGGGGTCAAGAAGCTTGATCCAGGTTCGGGGCTACATAGTTGGTATGAGAAGTACTGAGCTGCAGAGGGATCTGATCACTAGTTGTGGGAAGATCCCAATAAAAGTTTAGCCCTGGGTAAGAGTGCTCCCGAATACCCCTTCATGGTAACGCACATACTCAATTTAAGCTGTGAGGGTATTGTACAAAGACCGGAAATGTATGTTAGCCTTGTATTGCTCTGTTTTTGAGGTTTATTGTATGTATGAGGACCTGGCGTGATTCCAGATCAGTCCCTTGCTAGGCATGTGTTCTTTGAATGCTGCATTAAAGGTTATGATCTGATCCTCTTAAATATACCATTGGAAGCATTTTGTTTTATCTGTTTAATAAGTGCAAAAAATACCTGGTGATCTTATCAGAAATTCAGAGCTGTCCTCCTGTGTACACTTTCTGTGTTATCTCAAACAGCTCTCCTAGTTTTTAACTTAGACTACAGAATAATTAGTGTCTATGTTAAAGAGATCTGAGAGTGGGAGCAGTTGAGTAGTTTAGCAAAAGACCAATGGGCAGGGCTGACACCACTCAGTCTACAAAATTTCTGTGTGTTGTCAGCCCACAACGGGACTTAAAGGCGACTTAAAATACAAGCGATGTTACCCTGACTCCTCCTCTCTCCCTTTCTTACAATATTGTTTTTTTTTAACTGGTGTCATTTGTTTGTGATGCAAAGCAGCAGTTCCTCAGCCCTCGCTCCCATCTTTGAACATGCACAGGAAAGCACATGCATGTACGCCATGGGAGGACTGTTCCAGGAGGGCAATTGCCCTCTGGGCTGCTCTAATGCCCCATAAAATGGCTGCATTGCTTCTGCCACAGAAATGCCTAAAGGATTCCTGGTGAAGAAAAGTAAAAAGTCCCTGCCGGTGACCTACTGAGTGCAGGTTACAGACAAGGACAAAGCGCCCACCATGGATGGTGTAAACTGTGTCTGAGCAGAAGCTGGTTCCATGTCCCACTGGAGCCCCAACCGAGCTGTCCCAGGGCTGGAACCCGATTTCGACCTATGAGTTGAGAGTACCTGGAGCAGAGCTTCATCCTGGAAATGGGGGTCAGGAAGAGGCTGGGAAGAGGAACAGTGGGAGGGGGGCCGAGTCGCTGCACCATGGGGTTCTGGTTTGTACTTGCCCCCTGGGCCGAAAGTTGCCCTCTGGCACATCTGCTGTACGCTGATGTGCCAGAGGGCTCTGCCATGAACCGAAGCCCAGGCAGGGCCCTTTGGCACATCTACACATGTGCTATAAGAGTGGGCACCAAAGTTCTGTTTGTAGTGAGTACATTTCTGGAGAATCTTGACATGTTCTATAAGTCTATATATATCAAAGCAATAAACCAGCAACCCAAAACTCTGGAGTACCAGACTTATACAAACTCCCTATCAGCTGCAAAAGGCTAAATTATAATCTAATGATCGAGCCGCTAGCTGAAGCCATATGCTCAAATTCACACATTACAGGCTTTGACATTCAAAAATCCTCCCACAAAATGATTCTCTTCGCAGATAACATCATTCTCATTCTTACCAATCCTGAGAGATCCCCACCCCAAGCTTTTCAAACTTTAATGGAGTTTAGTCAAATGTACTATAAGGTTAATGATTAGAGTTGAGCGGACACCTGGATGTCCGTGTTCAGCGGGTTCGGCCGAACTTTAAAAAAAAGTCCGGGTCCGTGTCCCGGACTTTTGCCGAACTTTTACCGGACACCGAACCCCATTGAAGTCAATGGGACCCGAACTTTCAGGCACTAAAATGGCTCTAAAACACCAAAGGAAAGGGCTAGAGTGCTGCAAATGGCAGCAAAACGTATTTAAGAGCATGGCAAGTGCTCTGCAAACAAATGTGGATAGGGAAATTAATTAAAACAACAAAAAAAAAACAGAAAAATAAAACAATGTTCTTCATCTCTGAAGGACAAGGCCCATATGGAGTAGGAGGGAGGTTGAGGTGGTGGTGGATGTGGCGGTGTCATAGGCGTGTGCACAGGGTGTGCCGGGTGTACCTGGGCACACCCTAATCACCTAGGGCACATTAGCATTATCGCTCTGTTTGCCAGTGAGGAGATGGGAAAGATCTCCCTCGGACCTGCTCTGCTCTATTTCACTTTGCCAGCTTTGAGAGTAATGTATCGGGGCCATGTACATGTAGGCAAACACATGCATTTAAACTTTGGGGTGCACACCCTAATGCAATAGGCTGCGCACACCTATGGGCGGTGTAGGTTGAAGCGGCAGTGGAGGAGGACCAGGGCCGGATTAAGAGCATCATGGGCTTGGTGCTGAGGATTTTGAAGGGCCTTAAGGGCCATGCCTTGGCATGCACCCAGAGGAGGAAGGGTGCAGCCATGCATGCCTAATTCAACATGGGATGCTGTCTCTGAAGCCCATAAACACATCCATGCATCGGCAACTGTCCCTCCTTGTCCGGCCTTCGTGCTGTGTGGGGAGGTTCTGAGGGAGCTGCCTGGGAAAGCGAGCATAGAAGCCAGACTTCTGTGTTTACAAGTGACAGAAGAGCGGTAACAGTGAATATGGCCAACCCGGGGCCTATATAAAGGTAGGGGCCTGGAGCTGCAGCTCCAATAGCTCCTACGTTAATCTGGTCCTGAGGAGGACGGGGTAGCCAACACTGCTTCTTTTCAGAAATTTTAAATGAGGGTACACCCCAAAAGAGTGAGAGAGCAAAAATAGAACAATGGCTGGGTAAGGTCGGTATCCATCGCTATTCTGCACAAGATACGGAAAAGTCCCGTGGGATCCATGCCTGGTTCATTTTAATGAACGTGAGCTTGTCCACATTGTCTCTGGACAGGCGGCTGCGCTTGTCTGTGATAACGCCCCCAGCCGTGCTAAATACCCCTTCAGATAATACACTGGCTGCAGGGCACGCCAGCACCTCCAAGGCGTAAAGGGCAAGCTCAGGCCATGTGCCCAACTTGGAGACCCAGAAGTTGAAGGGGGCAGACCCCTCATTCAGTACGTCTAGGCGTGTGCACACATACTGCTCCACCATGTTGGTGAAATGCTGCCTCCTGCTAAGACGTTCCATATGAGCTGCTGGTGCTGCTGTTTGTTGTGGCGTGCTGACAAAGCTTTTCCACATTTCGGCCATGCTAACCCTGCCTTCTGAGGTGCTGGCGGTGCCCTGGTTGCGTTGGCGAGCTCTTCCTCCTCCTCCTCCTCCTCCTCTGCCTTGTGCTTCCACTGTGGCCCCGCTGTCAGGTGGGAATGCCAGCAGCATCGCGTCTACCAGCGTGCGCTTGTACTCGCCCATCTTGCGATCGCGCTCCAGTGAGTGAATTAAGGATGGTACATTGTCCTTGTAACAGGGATCCAGCAGCGTGGCCACCCAGTAATCAGCACAAGTTAGAATGTGGGCAACTCGGCGGTCGTTGTGGAGACACTGCAGCATGTAATCGCTCATGTGTGCCAGGCTGCCCAGAGGCAACGAAAGGTTGTCCTCTGTGGGAGGTGTATCGTCCGTGTCCTCTGTATCCCCCCAGCCACGCACCAGTGATGGCCATGAGCTGGCCTGGGTGCCACCCTGCTGTGAACATGGTTCCATCTCCTCCTCCAGCTCCTCCTCCTCATCCTCCTCATCCTCCAGAACTGTGCCCCTGCTGGACAATTGTGTCCCTGGCGTTTGTGTGTGCAGGAACCCACCCTCGGAGCCCCATGCGAATGACTGCCCTGAAAGCCTTGGAAATGTTACCTCTTCATCATCCTCCTCCTCCTCCTCATCCTGTGCCACATCCTCTTCCATCATTGCCTGAATTGTTTTTTCAAGGAGGCATAGAAGTGGGATAGTTAAGCTGAGAACGGCGTCATTGGCACTGGCCATGTTGGTGGAGTACTCAAAACAGCGCAACAAGGCACACAGGTCTCGCATGGAGGCCCAGTTATTGGTGGTGAAGTGGTGCTGTTCCGCAGAGCGACTCACGCGTGCGTGCTGCAGCTGAAACTCCACTATGGCCTGCTGCTGCTCGCACAGTCTTTCCAGCATGTGCAAGGTGGAGTTCCACCTTGTGGGCACGTCACATATGAGGCGGTGAGCGGGAAGGCCGAAGTTACACTGCAGCGCTGACAGGCGAGCAGCAGCAGGGTGAGAACGCCGAAAGTGCGCACAGACGGCCCGCACTTTCTGCAGCAGCTCTGACATATCGGGGTAGTTTTTAAGGAACCTCTGCACCATCAAATTCAGCACATGCACCAGGCAAGGGATGTGCGTCAAACCGGCTAGGCCCAGAGCTGCTATGAGATTTCGCCCGTTATCGCACACCACCAGGCCAGGCTTGAGGCTCGCTGGCAGCAACCACTCATTTGTCTGCTGTTCCATGCTCCTCCACAACTCCTGCGCGGTGTGTGGTTTGTCCCCCAAACAGGCAAGTTTTAAAACTGCCTGCTGTCGTTTACCCCTGGCCGTGCTGAAGTTGGTGGTGAAGGTGTTACGCTGTCCGGATGAGGAGGTGGTAGAGGATGAGGAAGCGGAGTAGGAGGAGTTAGGAACAGGAGGCAAACTGAAGCGCCCTGCAATCCTCGGTGGTGGAAGGACATGCGCCAAATTGCTATCCGCCTCAGGCCCATCCGCCACTGCATTTACCCAGTGTGCCGTTAGGGAGATATAACGCCCCTGACCGTGCTTACTGGTCCACGTATAGTTAGTTAGGTGGACCTTGCCACAGATGGCGTTGCGCAGTGCACACCTGATTTTTTCCCCGACTTGGTTGTGCAGGGAAGGGATGGCTTGCCTGGAAAAGTAGTGGCGGCTGGGCACGACGTACTGTGGGACAGCCACCGACATAAGGTTTTTAAAACTGTGCGTCTCCACCAGACGGAATGACAGCATTTCAAAGGCCAAGAATTTTGAAATGCTGGCATTCAGGGCCAGGGATCGCGGGTGGGTAGGGGGGTACTTCCTCTTCCTCTCAAGTGTTTGGGAGATGAAAAGCTGAACGCTTCCACGGGACATTGTGGAGATGGTTGGTGACCCAGGTGGTTGTGTTGCTGACAGATCCTCTGTTTGCGGGGTGGCAGGTGCCGGTATCACTACAGATGTGGCTGGAGCGGCCGAGACTGCAGCAGAAGAGGAAGCAGGATGAGCCAGAGACGTTTCTTGGTTTTGAAGGTGTCTACTCCACTGCAGCTCGTGCTTTGCACTTAGATGCCTGATCATGCAGGTTGTGCTCAGGTTGAGAAGGTTTATGCCTCGCTTCAGGCTCTGATTGCACAGGGTGCAAACCACTCGTGTCCTGTCATCAGCACATTTTCTAAAGAACTTCCACGCTAGAGAACTCCTTTGAGCTGACTTTGGTGCTCTTGTTCGTTCCCTTGCTGCATTGGGCAGTAGCAGGCGTAGTGTCTAGGGCACGGCCGCTTCGCTTCTGCACCCTGCTCCCTCTTCTGCTGTGCTGGTGGCTCTGTGCGACCACTGCCTCTTCCTCCAAACTACTCAGGTCACCTGCATGACCTTCATTCCATGTGGGGTCGAGGACCTCATCGTCCTCCACATCATCTTCCACCCAGTCTTCACCCCTGCCCTCCTTGTCGGTCTCCACAATGCTGAACGCCGCAGCAGTTGGCACCTGCGTTTCGTCATCATCGGAGACGTGCTGCGATGGTCCTTGCATGTACTCATCTTGAGAAATAAGTGGTTGGGCATCGCTGCACTCAATCTCTTCCACTTCTGGGGCAGGGCTAGGTGGATGGCCCTGGGAAACCCTGCTGACAGAGTCCTCAAAAAGAACAAGAGACTGCTGTATGGCTTGGGGCTCAGACTGCTTGCCTGATTTGCAAGGGGGTGAGGTGAAAGACGGTTGGACATCGGCTGCAGGTGCCAACTCTGACCTTTCTGCAGTAGACTGGGTGGGAGACAATGTGAAGGAACTGGAGGCACTGTCAGCAGCAAACCAATCTACTATCGCCTCTCTGTGTTCTGGCCTCATCACTTCTAGAGGCGTATGATGCCCTACCAAATACTGATGCAGGTTCTGTCGCCTACTCACACTTGAGGAAGGTGTTTCACTTGTGCGTGTAGCTGGCACAGATCGACCACGTCCTCTCCTTGCAACAGGAGCTCTACCAGCAGCACCACGAACCAGGCCATGGCCCCTATTTGACGGTCTCCTCATATTTCTGTAATTTAAGATCTTGCCCTAGAAAGGTGTTTATTGAATAGCGGAACAAAACAACAACAGTATCGCACGGGTGTATCTCACAGTCAAATATGCAAAGTATGACGCAAATTTAATTTTTTTCACCCCAAAAGGGTGTATATTGAATATAAAAATGGGGATATTGCTGCGCTAAAATGTAAAGATAAAAACATACATGAATAAAAAGTCAACAGACCAAATGAAAGCAGCCAGCACCTGATCTAGAATCAGAAATACCAGATCTAAATAGCAATATAGAATGGGATTGGTGCAGCGCTAACACAATTGAATCCACAGTCCATACAAATGTTCAAATGGATCAAATACAAAAGTGCAGTAAACAAAAGTTCATCAGAGAGTGCTCCAATAAAGAAGGGAAACTGTCCACCACTTCAAACTTGGAAAAAGCCCCGAGTGCAGGAACCGCCACCAAGATAATAAATGGCCTCTTACCAAATTGCAATGACCCCCATTACAAGGATCAAAGACAGCCTGTGTGATCAAATCAGTGCCCAGATCGACATGTATCGATTCCCAGTGTTCCCTCAGCAGCTCCGACCGGAACAAGTGAACATAAGGAAAAGAGGGACAACTCCAATAGTGAAGTACGTTCACAGGTTTATTCAGTAAAAGCAGAGTGGCAACTCACGTTTGCATGAAGAAATCACAGCATGTCTCGGAGCTATACTCTCAGAACCTTTGTTTCCAACCAATAAAATGGCCGCCGTGTCTCCTTGCTGGCCTCAGCACGACGAACCGCAGGCTCCTCCTCCGACCGGTTTCATCAACACGTGACTTCGTCAGGGGGTGTGGCCTATGGCAGAACGTCTTTCCTTATATGCTGGGTGAGACAGGGCGGAACTCGCTGCGTCCAATCCGGAGCCAGCAGGAAGTGGTCATCCCAAACCATCAACAGGAAGGAGACCAACGACCCGGAACAGGATGTGTGACCTTTGAATGTCAACATCCGGAGCTAAACCCGGAATTGGAGACCGCAAACAGCGATAAACCGATCAAATATTAACATGATTGCACAAGAGATATATGTGCCTTATATTTCAAAGGACTTCTAGTGCATATTTGATCTTAAGAAAGAAACCTTATTTAAAAGAGCTTCAAAACGGGGGAAACCTATAGGTAACCAGGGGAACAGTGCTCTACTCTAGCCGTGCTAGACTTTGCAGGGAAACACCGCCATCTAGCGGCCAGAAACAAAAATTCCCGAGAGTGCTCCATTACATAACTTACATTGACATGAAGGGAAAATTATAAATGTAACTAAAAATGTGAACTAAATATGATACACAATATAAAAGTTTAATAGCATCACAAAAAATATAGAATAAAAACATTTAAAACTATCCCACAAATAAAAACAAAATAAAATTATGATAACCAACAGTGCAGAACATACTGAAAACCCCTTCATCAGGCAATATTGATAAAGGAATTAATATCCCAATCAATATTTAACCCGTGAGGGGCGTAGGTCTTCAACCGATAAATCCAGCTGGTCTCTAGTTGTGAGACACCTCTGGTACGGTTACTGCCCCTCCAACTGCCTGAAAATTTATCAATGCCTAAAAAGACAGTGCCTTTGGGGTCATTCCCATGACATTCATCATAGTGTCTAGAGACACTATGTTTTGGGAATGCCTTCAGTATATTCGCCACATGTTCCTGCAACCGCACGTGTAACTTTCGTATCGTCCTACCCACATATTCACGGCCACAAGGGCAACGTAGTAGGTAGACAACGTGCCGTGTGGAACATGTGATGAACGGCTTGATTTTAACATTACGTTGTGTGGCATTGGAAAAGAACGTCTCAACCCTCCTAGACCTACAAGCATTAACCTTGCAGATGGCACAACCTCTACATGGATAAAAACCACCCCTCTCCTGAAAAAAAGAGATGGTCTTAGGTGGATCCACAATGTTGGGGGCCACTTGAAGCCTCAGCGGAGGCACACCCCTAAAAATGACTTTAGGAGCTTCAGGTAGTACAGGGCCCAGGAGGCTGTCGTTCTTTAGGATGTGCCAATGCTTCCTGATCAATTTTTTAACAGAGAAATGCTGAACGGAGTATGATGAAAAAAAGGCAAACTGAAAATCATCATTACTCTCACGTTCTCGTGGTACCAACAGGTCAGCCCTATTACGGGAATCTGCCTGCATAAGGGCTGTTTCAAGATCCTGTTCTTTATACCCCTTCTCCAAAAACTTGGACTTCAAGGAACTAGCCTCCCGCAGGAAGTCCGCTCTATTGGAACAGTTCCTCTTGAGTCTGAGGAACTGACTGACAGGAACGGATCTAAGCCACGACACATGGTGGCAACTAGATGTGTCAATAAATCCGTTCCTGTCAGTCTCCTTGAAGAAAGTAGAGGTTTCGAGGGAACTACCAACCACTTTAATTTTAAGATCTAGAAAATGAATTTCAGATCTACTGCATTCGTGCACCAATCTAATTCCTCTGTCATTGTCATTCAGTGCAGAGATGAATGATTCAAGGGACTCAGAGTCACCATCCCATAGGAGGAGGATGTCATCGATGTACCTCCGCCAGAGAACTATCTCTGGTCTCGGAACGTCACCGATGACATCCTCCTCCCATTTGGCCATGAACAGATTGGCCATACTTGGCGCAAACTTCGCGCCCATGGCCACCCCCTTATTTTGTCTGTAATAAGTGCCATTGAAGCAGAAGAAATTATGGGCCATAGCATAATCCAACAGGGATAAGATGAATTGACTCTGAAGACCTAACAAAGTGCTCTGACCCAAGAAATACTCAACAGCCTCCCTTCCATGCTGGTGTGATATAACCGTGTAAAGGGATGAAACATCAGCAGTGGCCAAGATGTAGGTGTGCTTCCACTCTATATCCTTAAGTATATTAATGACTTGCATGGAGTCCCTCAAAAATGAGGGGGTCTTGGTCACAAGGGGCTGGAGAAAGAAGTCTATGTATTTACCCACCCGGGAGGTAACCGAATCAATGCCACTAATGATTGGCCTCCCGGGTGGGTTCACCGCATCTTTATGCACCTTGGGTAGATAGTACATTATTGGCACCCTTGGGGCGGATGGTACCAAAAAGGATTTCTCCTTCTTGGTAAGGAGTTTGCGCTGAAAGCCATCCTCCACCAAGTCGACAAGTTCTTTTTTGTATGATGTGGTAGGGTTACCCCTCAGGGGAATATAAGTGTCCCGGTCTGACAATAACCTATTCATTTCCACATTATAGGCCACAGTATCCAGAATGACTATTCCTCCCCCTTTATCTGCTGGCCTCACAATTATGTCCTTACGCTCCTTTAAGGAGCGAAGTCCCCGTTCAAACATATGTGTTTGATGGACTTTTTTGAGGCTAAGCTTATCCAAGTCCTTGGCAACCAAATCTCGGAACACAGTCAGAGTGGGAGCCAAAGGACCTGGGGGGTTGAATAGTGAGGCATTGGAAAATGAAGTGGACTTGATGCCCATATTATATTCCACTCTAGGGGTGATGGGGTTCCCCATCATATGCCTTTTAATGCTCATTTTACGCACAAACTTTTGAAGGTCTATGAAAGTGTCGAATTTGTTAAGAGGTCGGGGGGGAGCAAACTTGAGTCCATGATTTAACACATGCTTCTCTTCAACCGAAAGAGAAGCTGAACTCAAATTAAACAAACCCCGATCCCTCAACGCCGACTTCTTTTTGTTGCGGACCCTCCGCCCCCCTCTAGTCCCTCTCTGCCCTCCTTTTGCCTTTTGTTTTTTGGGGTGCCCCCGTGAAAAGGGGTATTAAGCTGGTTCCATGAGCCTTGCCCCCCAGGAGGGTTAGAGTAGGCAGATGGAGGCTGGTGGTATCCCTGTGAAGTCTGTGGCCGTTGGTTCCCTCTATTCTGATAATAGGGTCCCTGTGGCTGAAAAGGAGGTATGTATTCCTCTTGTTGCGGGTGTGTGGTGATATATTGAGCGGCTCCCTGATAATCCTCTCGGAGTGGTAAAAATCTATTTCCAGAGGGTTGTTGGCTATATATTGAATAGCGGAATAGAAAAAAGGATATAAAACGGTGTAACTCACACGTACAAACACAGACTAGGCCCCGATTAAAATTTTTTGTACCCTAAAGGGAGGATGAGGAAGAGGAGTAGGAGGAGTTGGGAACAGGAGGCAAACTGAAGCGCCCTGCAATCCTTGGCGGGGGAAGGAGATGCGCCAAACAAATTTAAAAGGTGTATCTCACACGTACCGATACAGACTATGCCGTAATTTAATTTTTTACACTCCAAAAGGGTGTATATTGAATAGCGGAATAGGAAAAATTTTATAATACGGTGTATCTCACACGTACAAACACAGACTAGGCCCCGATTTACAATTTTTTGTACCCTAAAGGCAGGATGAGTAAGAGGAGTAGGAGGAGTTGGGAACAGGAGGCAAACTGAAGCGCCCTGCAATCCTCGGCGGTAGAAGGAGATGCGCCAAACAAATTAAAAAAGGTGTATCTCACATGTACCGATACAGACTATCCCGCAATTTAATTTTTTACACTCAAACAGGGTGTATATTGAATAGCGGAATAGGACAAATTTTACAAAACGGTGTATCTCACACGTACAAGCACAAACTAGGCCCCGATTACAATTTTTTCTACCCTAAAGGCAGGATGAGGAGTAGGAGGAGTTCGGAACAGGCAGGAGGCAGACTGAAGCACCCTCAAATCCTCGGCAGTATGAGATGCGCCCAAAAAATTGGAAAGGTGTATCTCACACGTACCGAGACAGACTATCACGCAATTTAATTGTTTATACCCAAAGGTTTTGATTAAATAGCGGAATAGAAAATATGATCTAAAAAAGTGTATGTATCTCACACGTACAAAACCACACTAGGCCCCAATTACTATTGTTTGTACCCCTAAAAGGCTGGATGAGGAGTAGGAGGAGTATGGAACAGGCAGCACCCTCAAATCTTCAGAAGTATGAGATGAACCCCAAAAACCTGGAAAGGTGGATCTCACACGTACCAACACAGACTATCCCGCAATTTAACTGTTCCCCAAAGGTTTTTATTGAATAGCGGAATAGAAAATATGATCAAAAAAAGTGTATGTATCTCACACGTACAAAACCACACTAGGCCCCAATTACTATTGTTTGTACCCCTAAAGGCAGGATGAGGAGTAGGAGGAGTTTGGAACAGGCAGCACCCTCAAATCTTCAGAAGTATGAGATGAACCCCAAAAACTTGGAAAGGTGGATCTCACACGTACCAACACAGACTATCCCGCAATTTAACTGATCCCCAAAGGTTTTTATTGAATAGCGGAATAGAAAATATGATCAAAAAAAGTGTATGTATCTCACACGTACAGAAGCACACTAGGCCCCAATTACTATTGTTTGTACCCCTAAAGGCAGGATGAGGAGTAGGAGGAGTTTGGAACAGGCAGCACCCTCAAATCTTCAGAAGTATGAGATGAACCCCAAAAACTTGGAAAGGTGGATCTCACATGTACCAACACAGACTATCCCGCAATTTAATTGATACCCAAAGGTTTTTATTGAATAGCGGAATAGAAAATATGATCAAAAAAAGTGTATGTATCTCACACGTACAGAAGCACACTAGGCCCCAATTACTATTGTTTGTACCCCTAAAGGCAGGATGAGGAGTAGGAGGAGTTTGGAACAGGCAGCACCCTCAAATCTTCAGACGTATGAGATGAACCCCAAAAACATGGAAAGGTGGATCTCACACGTACCAACACAGACTATCCCGCAATTTAACTGATCCCCAAAGGTTTTTATTGAATAGCGGAATAGAAAATATGATCAAAAAAGTGTATGTATCTCACACGTACAAAACCACACTAGGCCCCAATTACTATTGTTTGTACCCCTAAAAGGCAGGATGAGGAGTAGGAGGAGTTTGGAACAGGCAGCACCCTCAAATCTTCAGAAGTATGAGATGAACCCCAAAAACTTGGAAAGGTGGATCTCACACGTACCAACACAGACTATCCCGCAATTTAACTGTTCCCCAAAGGTTTTTATTGAATAGCGGAATAGAAAATATGATCAAAAAAGTGTATATCTCACACGTACAAAACCACACTAGGCCCCAATTACTATTGTTTGTACCCCTAAAAGGCAGGATGAGGAGTAGGAGGAGTTTGGAACAGGCAGCACCCTCAAATCTTCAGAAGTATGAGATGAACCCCAAAAACTTGGAAAGGTGGATCTCACACGTACCAACACAGACTATCCCGCAATTTAACTGATCCTCAAAGGTTTTTATTGAATAGCGGAATAGAAAATATGATCAAAAAAAGTGTATGTATCTCACACGTACAGAAGCACACTAGGCCCCAATTACTATTGTTTGTACCCCTAAAGGCAGGATGAGGAGTAGGAGGAGTTTGGAACAGGCAGCACCCTCAAATCTTCAGAAGTATGAGATGAACCCCAAAAACTTGGAAAGGTGGATCTCACACGTACCAACACAGACTATCCCGCAATTTAACTGATCCCCAAAGGTTTTTATTGAATAGCGGAATAGAAAATATGATCAAAAAAAGTGTATGTATCTCACACGTACAAAACCACACTAGGCCCCAATTACTATTGTTTGTACCCCTAAAAGGCTGGATGAGGAGTAGGAGGAGTTTGGAACAGGCAGCACCCTCAAATCTTCAGAAGTATGAGATGAACCCCAAAAACTTGGAAAGGTGGATCTCACACGTACCAACACAGACTATCCCGCAATTTAACTGTTCCCCAAAGGTTTTTATTGAATAGCGGAATAGAAAATATGATCAAAAAAAGTGTATGTATCTCACACGTACAAAACCACACTAGGCCCCAATTACTATTGTTTGTGCCCCTAAAAGGCTGGATGAGGAGTAGGAGGAGTTTGGAACAGGCAGCACCCTCAAATCTTCAGAAGTATGAGATGAACCCCAAAAACTTGGAAAGGTGGATCTCACACGTACCAACACAGACTATCCCGCAATTTAACTGATCCCCAAAGGTTTTTATTGAATAGCGGAATAGAAAATATGATCAAAAAAAGTGTATGTATCTCACACGTACAAAACCACACTAGGCCCCAATTACTATTGTTTGTACCCCTAAAAGGCTGGATGAGGAGTAGGAGGAGTATGGAACAGGCAGCACCCTCAAATCTTCAGAAGTATGAGATGAACCCCAAAAACCCCAAATATCATTCAGCTCTGCTGCAGGCCACAATTTAATTTTTTTTAATCAAAGGCTGTATATTGAATAGTGGAATAGAAAAAAGTGTATGATTTTTGAAACCACTCAATAATAGCACATGTGAACTGAACACTGAACACAGTGTATGATCAGAGTCAGCACAGCACAGCTGAAGGAAAAATGCTGCACACAGTGACTGATAGAAAAATACTTTTCTCCCTCCTCCTCAGTGGGCAAAAAGATTGTGTTCACTGCACCCCAAAAAGATTGTGTTCACTGCACCCCACACACAGCAAAATGGATGTGGACCACTGACACCTGCCTATCTCCAGCCTCTCCCTAAAAGGATTGATAAGATCGTAGATCGGGTGACTGCAACCCCCCCCCCCCCCCCCCACACAGCAATATCGATTGTAGTTTGTAGAACACACTGTCTGACCCTAAAAATCAGCAGACTCTCTCCCTAAAAGGATTGATAAGATCGTAGATCGGGTGACTGCAAACCCCACCCCACACAGCAATATTGATTGTAGTTTGTAGAACACACTGTCTGACCCTAAAAATCAGCAGACTCTCTCCCTAAAAGGATTGATAAGATCGTAGATCGGGTGACTGCAAACCCCACCCCACACAGCAATATCGATTGTAGTTTGTAGAACACACTGTCTGACCCTAAAAATCAGCAGCAGCCTCGCCCTAAAATGCCTACAACTCGCCCTGCCTAACACACACCGACCTGTCCCTCAATTCTATGCGGACACAAATGAGTTTTGTAACGGCGCTACCTTAAAGTGAATAAGTGCTTATTGTATGTGCCAACTTAAAACAAAGTGCCAATAAAAATTGTGTCATAAAAAACCATATAGTTTAATAATAAAGTGCACTAGTGATTTTTGGTGTGACCAAGTTAGCTGGTTAATAAACTGGGCCCATAAGGTGCAACTCAGTAAAGTGCAAGTGCTGTGCTGCATATACTAGACGAGTAAAAATAATGGGTACCCAATGTGCATTTATTTAGTGATAACAGTTGACAGAAAATAAGTTAAATTCATAAATAAGAAATTGCATAAAACAGTGAACATAAATTCATCCGTGCTGTGCGTGGAGTTTGTAATACCACTTAAGTGAAAAAAGTGCTGAATTGAATGAGAGATAGTGATAAATAAAACAGGGGTTGCAATTCTGTTGTACATCCACTAGATGTCGCCCCTAGATATACGACCTGTACTTGAGGAAAAAAGATGGTCGGTTTCTTCCGGGGTTTTCCAGTGGGTCAAAACCAGGCTTTTTAGTACCTCAGGTTAGAAGAAAGAAACCCCATGATGTAATGTATATCTGCAGGCATTTTCAGTCCAGGATCCAAAATTAAGGTTCCAACAAGTAATTTTCATTTAGACACTATCCAGCCATCGGCACTGAGCTGCACTCCATAATACCAGAAGGAAAACACCGGCACAACATTCCACTCTGCCCGCTCTTCCGTTACTTTTCCTCCAGCACCTACCATTGCAACCCCTGTTTTATTTATCACTATCTCTCATTCAATTCAGCACTTTTTTCACTTAAGTGGTATTACAAACTCCACGCACAGCACGGATGAATTTATGTTCACTGTTTTATGCAATTTCTTATTTATGAATTTAACTTATTTTCTGTCAACTGTTATCACTAAATAAATGCACATTGGGTACCCATTATTTTTTTACTCGTCTAGTATATGCAGCACAGCACTTGCACTTTACTGAGTTGCACCTTATGGGCCCAGTTTATTAACCAGCTAACTTGGTCACACCAAAAATCACTAGTGCACTTTATTATTAAACTATATGGTTTTTTATGACACAATTTTTATTGGCACTTTGTTTTAAGTTGGCACATACAATAAGCACTTATTCACTTTAAGGTAGCGCCGTTACAACCTCCTTTCATACATATTTCACACTTTAACCCCTTGTGGGTTTGGTTGTTGGCAGCTTACACCTTCACTATTGTCTAAGGTCTTCACTCCATAGCGCTGGTCACCCCTACCTTTCTACAAATGAGTTTTGCCTGCCTGTCTGTCCCTAATCAGCAGCCAGCATGTTGATGTGTGCTCTGTCCCTGAACTAAACAGCAGAATGACGCCGCAGCTGCGCTGCCTCGAACTTATAAAGACTTGGTCACATGCTTCAGATGGCCAATCACAGCTACTAATACATTTGTAGGCATGGCTGGGATGGCTTAGGCACACCAGTTAAACGCTTGTTGATTGGCTGTTGAAAGCCCGCCATGAAAAGCGCGCCAATGCATGCAAAACCCGGAAATAAAACGACCGAACACGGATTTTTACCCGAATATACAGTAAAGTTTTCGGGTCCGTGTTCGGGTAACAAAAATCCAATTATTCGGTACGAACACGAATAATACAGTCCGTGTTCGCTCAACCCTATTAATGATACAAAATCACTGATCCTAGACTTGGGGGTAAACTCCGATCCCATTCATGTTACATGTTACATAGTTAGTCAGGCTGAAAAAAGACACAGGTCCATCTGGTTCAACCAAAAAAATAAAAACAGTATTGAAAAACCCAACCATACAATCCCATATACACAATCCTATACCCGCAGTTGATCCAGAGGAAGGTGAAAAACCCCAGCAAAGCATGATCCAATTCGCTAAAGCAGGGGGAAAAAAATTCCTTCCTGATCCCCCAGAGGCAATCGGATATTCCCTGGATCAACTTTACCTAAATATTTGTATCCATTTATATTAAGTACACCCAGGAAAGAATCCAGGCCTTTTTTAAAGCAATCTACTGAGCTAGCCAGAGCCACCTCTGGAGGGAGTCTATTCCACAATTTCACAGCTCTTACGGTGAAGAAACCTTTCCGTTCCATATTTGGAGATTAAATCTATTTTCCTCTAGACGTAAAGAGTGCCTCCTTGTCCTCTGTGTTGACCTTAAAGTGAACAACTCAACACCAAGTTCACTATATGGACCCCTTATGTATTTATTCATGGTGATCATATCCCCCTTAATCTCCTCTTCTCAAGAGAGAATAAATTCAGTTCCTCTAATCTTTTCTCATAGCTGAGCTCCTCCATGCCTCTTATCACTTTGGTTGCCCTTCTCTGCACTTTCTCCAGTTCCCTGATATCTTTTTTAAGAACTAGTGCCCAAAACTGAACTGCATATTCCAGATGAGGTCTTACTAATAATTTGTACAGGGGCAAAATTATATCTCTCTCTCTCTGGAGTCCATGCCTCTGTTAATACAAGAAAGGACTTTGCTTGCTTTGGAAACTGCAGCTTGGCATTGCATGCTATTATTAAGCTTATGATTTACCAGAACAACCAGATCCTTCTCCGCTATGGATTCCCCCAGTTCTACTAGTATGTATGATGCATTCATATTCTTAGCTCCCAAGTGCATAACTTTACATTTATCTACATTAAACCTCATTTGCCACATAGTTGCCCAATGAAACAGTGCATTGAGGTCAGCTTGTAAGTTGGAGACATCCTGTAAGGAAATTATTCCACTGCAAAACTTGGTGTCATCTGCATAGACTGAAATGGTACTTTTAATCCCAGACCCTATATCATTTATAAAGATTATGTGGAGCTCTGAGAGAATCCAATCCCTGGGCATCACCCTCACGGCCTCTGCCAAAACTAAAGTTCTGTCAAACTACAAAACCTTGATCTCTAAGCTCAAGCTTTTAGCGCAATTCAAATTATCCTGGTATGACAGGTTGGCAGCTCTGAAAATGAATATCCTTCCACTAATACTATACCTTTTTAGGTCCTTGCCCATATCTGTAACGAACCACTATTTCAAAGCCTTGTTGGGTATCATTCTGATGTTTTTATGGCAAGGGAAAAATGCCAGATGCCCACAATCAGGTCTGATTAAATGCAAATCTGTAGGTGGTGCTGGTTTTCTGAACCTAAAAGATTACTACTGGGCAACTATATTAGATCAACTTAAACATTGGTTCCCGTACAATAGGCATCCACCTTGGGTAGAGATAGAGTCGTCCCTTACCCCAAAAGGGGACCTCTATTTGTTGCTCCTGAGCGATAGTTAGCAGGGAAAAGAACTCTCATCATTACCCCTACCCATGCAAGCTTAGATTTTGGCACGGAGGCACCTTAACTCCCCCATACCAGAACAAAGAACATCTATTATTCTTCCCATCCCAATTAATATCTTTGAGTCCCTAATTCTGTCCCTCTCTACTAATGCCCTACTCCGATATGGTATCTCACAAGTATCAGATCTACTTAATGGAGACACCCTCTACAGGCTGGCAGAACTGGAACAAAAATACTGCATATCTGCTCAGCTAAGATTCACGTGCTTTAGCATACTCCATTTTCTTGCTAAACATCTCCCGCCTAAATTCAATATCCCTCTTAAAGCCTGGAATTTCTATAATCAAACAATACCCAATATAAGAGGTATCTTCTTTATCTTCCGGGATAAGCTTAAGTTTAGTAAAACTAAAAGCTACGCTACTATGGGAACAAGACCTCCATATTCCCATTACACCCTCTAAGCAGCAAACTGCCAAAAAAACAATTTTTAAAGCCACTCACTGCACCAACCACTCTGAACTAGCATTAAAAATTACCATTAGATGGTATTAGACCCCAGGTAGAGTGGCTAGCTTCTCCCTTCCCTATGCCCCCTATGCTGCCATAGTTGTGGACAGGTAGGCAACCTTCTACATACTGTATCCTCTGGAGATGCCCTAACCTCACCAGTTTCTGAAGGCAGGTCTTCCAACTACTTGCCCAATGCACCGGGGTCTTTAAAAAACCTGATCTTGCCCTAGCCATACTCAGTATTGTAATAGAACTCTACCCATCTCCGTTTCACTTTGTGGCTACCCACATATTGTTTGCAGTCAGTCTGTTAGTGGTACGGAATTGGAAATTAAGTCTGACTCCAAACTTCTCTGACGTGGTGAGGATGGTGGACCAAAACTACACCTTCGAATGTCTCTTGGCAATTAATGCCCTTCGGTACTTCACCTTCACCAAGTCATGGAGCATATGGAAAGGGAATAATGCAAAGTTTTCTCATTAGGTTACCCAATGTAATGTATTTGCATAACAATGTACACGATGATCTTTTATGCTTCTGAGCTGTACTGGAATTGTTGTACTCAGTGTTTGTCTTTTCTTTGCACTTTTTGATAAACCAATAAAAATCTATTAAAACAAAAGGCTCAATTAAAAACTTATGTAATGCAACATTTCACAACACAAGAATTTTTGAATTTGACATTTTTTTATTCCTAAATAAAGAAAATAAACAGAAACCATGTTACATTCCCTTTAATTCTTTTACTGTGGGATTCATTTTTAAATTTTCACATACATTCTAATATAGGCATTTTTGACATGTACGTAAAATATACATAAAAACTCCAAAACAATATATTTTTGAAGCAGGGAATCCGTAGAACAAATGGTTATTGCATGTTTTATGTTGCATGATGTTTGTGCAATTATTGAAAAAAAATCCATATTTTCAGTTAAAAAAAATGCATTTCAATATGCACAAATATGATGTAGGCTCCAGTTTTTCAGTTAAATATAAAAGATGAGAGTTGACTAAATAGTTACCAAATATGCCGTGCCTGAAAATTGCTTCAGCAAAAAACTGTGATGCTCCAAAAGGTCAATAGGAGATTCTTTTAAAATATTACAGGTCACCAATTTAGAGTTCATCACCATAAATAATGACTCTAGAATAATTCCTCTTATTGTGGTGTGTAGGGTGATACCCAATATGTGTTTTATCCATGTGTTTCATGTACGCATGTGCATTTTGACAATTTTTTATTAATACGTTTTTTTAAACATATTTTTTTTTTTTACTTAAAGTGGTTGTATACCCCATTCATGAAGTTTGATTTAAGCACATATATTTGTAGTGTTTACTTATCACCCCAAAGCTCTAAATGCCATTTTTATCTGGTGCTTTGTTCCACAAGCTCTCCGACACAGGAGATAAAAGCAGCTGAAAATTTGTGTCGGGGAGGGAGCTTAGAGGGAGATAAGCAGAGAGCTTG
The DNA here is from genome assembly GCF_965119305.1 of Pelophylax lessonae. NCBI lineage: Eukaryota > Metazoa > Chordata > Amphibia > Anura > Ranidae > Pelophylax > Pelophylax lessonae. The sequence goes on along the minus strand of NC_138769.1, from coordinate 725,943,598 downwards.
TCTATTCAGAATATAGCTCTGCATGTTCCTTCATTCCTCTGCCTATGTGGAGTGGGGGTGTGTGCCTTTCCTCCAATCAGCTCTCACACAGTGTAAGCCAAGACTCCCCATCCACTGCTGGAAGAGGAAGAAAGATTTTTTAACACAACCTGCACTTTCCAAAGAGTGTAGGAAGGGAAAGGCAGCAGATATACTTGTAAAACCTATGTAGGAGGGTTTGATTTATCTCTCTGTATCATCTGCGGCTATTCACTTCAATTGGTATATGTGAGGGTTTACAACCACTTTAACCTCATTACCATCGCAAGAGGGCTAATATGTCCTATATGTGATGGTACAATACAGTATGTGTGAAAGGTATTTTTTATGGAGGCAATAATTTCTCCTCTGTATCCTGCCCAACATGATCAGGAGTACCCCCATCTGCTGCTTACCTGGTGCTTCCGGCTGGTAATTAACAGTCTTGAACCCAGAAGCCCTCAGAGCGGAGCACTTTAGGGGGTCATATTGTGCAGAGGAGATTAGGAGATGAGGGATGCATACATCTACCACCTCCATCAGCTTTCACCTCTTCTCCTCCCTAATCACTTGTTTGCACTCTTACCTTTAGAACTATTCAGAAATCCTGAGCTTCACCCCATTTTTTGTCCAGCACAGTCCAACAACCCCCGTTAAACTTCTCTTTTATCACTATATTTGGAGAGCACAAACAGGATGTAATCTGCATTAAATTTCCAAAAATCCCCTTATAAAGTAGACTGATCTTCTCAACATCACTGGAGGTCTTTTTTTTTTTTTAAGCCCCTTGCCCACTAGATGTTTAGCATAACAGCAAGAGGGGCCTCTGTGGGGGGGGGGGGGGGTGGTTGTCATCTCCTGGTTGGGGGCTGAGTTGGCCTTTAACGGGGTTGGGGTTTCTATAAATACGCCTAATACTGCTTTTTGGTGTGGGTTTAGTTGCATGAAAGAAACCTAATATTAAGGAAGTGAGGTCAAAGGCCAATGGAATTTTTGTCATTATATTTAGGTAAAGGAAGCTTGATACCACATTTTTTTCTGCAGGCAATACTATAGGAGAAACATATGTAGCACCCTCTAGTGTGCTAGAAGTGTAAATATATTTCTAGTGTATATAAATGTGTTCAGGCTTAGCTGGTAGCCAAGCCTGTGTGTTTTTTCCTAGGTTGGGCAGAGATCCAGGGAGAGCTGGGTGACTCACAGAAAGCATCACTGAGACCTCCTACCTACCTCTCAAACTTACTAGAAACTTCCAGAAGAATGAGAGGGGAAGTAAGGTGGAGCTGCCTGGAGTATTCATGAGGGCCCTGACCAATACCCAACAGATGGGGTGGCAGGGGGAAGGCCCCTCAAATACTCAGGGTCAGCCCAGCTTAGGGCAGTAGTGTTCAGGTGGAAAATAGAGATGGAGTGTTAAGCTGTTGGAGGCCTTTGAGTGTAACCCCCTAGTCTGGAGATGGGGGAAAGGGGTGAACTTAGGCCTGGGCTCGGGTGCAGGAGGGGCCCCTCTTCACGACACACAGGGGGATCCTGACCAGGAAGCACAAGAGCAAAAAGAACAGCAAGAGAACACTGCTGGGCAAATCTCTAGGGAGGAAGACAGCCAGGTGGGCTGATGAGTGCACAGTCAGAGGACTGAGAGGCATGTCTGATGGGACTGGGTGCAAGCAGTAATGGATGGATGCAGAGTCAATCTGAGAGGAATGCGGAGAAGTTAGCCAGGAGGGCTATTGAAAGAGGCAGCTGCAGCCAGGTGGGCTGGTAGTGCCTAAAGAGGTGGTACTAGGGCCAGTAGCCACAGGAATAGGACAGCTAAGCACTGGGACTTCTTTTCTGCTACACTACCAAAGGGGCTGGTGGTCCTTGCCTGCAAAGGGCATTTGCTCTGGATCTGACTGAGTCTATGTTGGATCAACCTTACAGTGCTAGCTGGTCCTGGGAGATATAGTCCTTCAAGCCAGGTTGTGCTGGAGGTAGAAGGAGAAGGGTATATACTGTGTTTATATAGCTGTGTCCCTGGAGAATTCTTTCTGTGCTGATCAAGTAGGCATCCCATAACTCTATCCCCTATCCAAGTTCAACACCCCTAAAAAAACAAAAAAAGAAAACCAAAACTGCAAGGACTGATTCCTGACTCCGTGTGTGTGGAAAATGTTTGTGCCTGGCCATGCAGGGAGGGAGATACCCATATTTACTGTCATCTCATACGGGGGGTAGCGCTACACATAATTATAGAACCTTTTTATTCTAGACACCCAGGGTGAGAGATATTGAAGTACTCAATCTCTTTCCACAATGATCGCTAAGTGTGGGAAGTTAGTTAGCATCCTATTTAGTTATGTAACTCTAATTCATTATCTGTTTATGCAGTAATTGCCAAAAAAAAATTAGAATTGCATGGTAAAAACCACATAAAATTATATAAAAGTCAATTAACGGAGAGACTGATCTGATGCGAGGCAGAGACTGATGGTCATAGCCCCTAAATCCCCCCTGGATGCTGGGGTATTTATGAAGTCCCTGGATGTCTGAATATGTTTGGCCTCGATCAAATACATTAAAAAGAACAATCAATAAATAGACATGGAGTCATACAGGAGCATGTGCAGCCAACAGGGTTGAAGCTTCCTGTGCCTGTACTTCCGTATTTCACACCTAGGCTGAATGACATTGTTTGTGCTGCCCCCTACCCGCAGACTCCTGGAACACAACGTCCTTAATCCCAGAAGTTTTTGACCAACTCTGAATTCTTGTTGGTCTACACCAGGGATCCTCAAACTACGGCCCTCCAGCTGTTGCAGAACTACACATCCCATGAGGCATTGTAAAACTCTGACATTCACAGGCATGACTCGGCATGATGGGAATTGTAGTTCCTGAACAACTGCTGGGCCATAGTTTGAAGACCCCTGGTCTACACCCTTCACCCCCACTTTGGCAATACCTCCCTTACCTTTGTTCCATAGTCACCTTTTCAACCTTTCTTCTTTGTCTTTTGAGCACTATTTTGGCACACCAAGATATACTTATCTTGGACGAGATACCTACCCTCTTCTCACTGCTCACCTTCACCCAGTGTATCTTTCTGATACTCAGCTACCCTGATCTCGTTTTATTTATATTTTTTTATATTTTCTTTTTTGCACCCTTGGTCATGGGCTCATTTATTTTACCTCTATATCACGTCTGGTCATGGGCTTATTTATCTGACCTCTATATTATAATGTTACCAGTTATACCTATTATCTTTTTTTCATCTAAATACAGCCCTATTTGACCCTCAATGGAAACCCACATATCAATTGTGGACCCTGCACCTGGGCCTTGTGCGGAGCATTCGCCCCCTCAGTTCCCTTCATGGACGTACCTCTGGTTGACCATCAGCCTCCCTGACAGTTTTTTCATCTTATTATAAGTGAGTGTCCATAAGCAATCTTCCTGTATGTACCCCTTAATGGATGCAACACCAATTATGTCATATTTTTTAGTGAGCCTGCTCCTGATGAAGTGAAATGTCTTTCACGATACGCGTCGAGCCCAAGAGGCCATTCAACTCATTGCTAACATCCAGCATGCATCCAATTACTTTTTCTACCTATATCCCATTGTCTGTTGGTATATTTCTGTAACTGTCTGTATCATGTATTTATATCATTATTACGGTCATATCATGTTATCATTTGTATAGTATGTATATCCCCCTTTTGATCCAATGTTTTATCTACTATACTGATATTATGTGCTATTGCATTTGTCAATAAACATGTGATGATTAATCATATGCCTCTAAATGCTTACCAGCAGTTGTATATGCATTACCACTATGTCATCATGTGTATACTGGCCACATCTCATACAAAGTCCCACGTTTTTATATTTTGAACACTATGTGTTCCCTTAGTTCTGTCCAATGTTTACAATATTAGGGATGGAGACTCCGTTGCACAAGTCTAATACAGTATAAAGTCCCATTCCCCCTTTTTTCCCCTATTTTTTCCAAGTTCCCTTCCCTCCCCATTTTTCCCTCAAATCCCACCTTTTGCTCTGAATTCTTGTTGTTTAAATTGCCTATAATCTGGCAATGTGTAGGTAAGCCAATTCCTCTGCTAGAGTGCTGGGTGTGCATGCATGGGATGTGCGGCGCAGTAGCCTAGGGATCAGCACAGCAAACCAAGGAGAAAATGGCTGAATAATTCTATGCCCTTAATGAAGATGGTGGCAAGACAGAGAATTAAAAAAAAGGCAAGATAACAAAAGCCTGCATGTAATGTATTTGGGCGCGAGGTTCTTCGTTAAAGAGGAGCTTCAGTCATTTCTTTAACCACTTCAGACCCGGAAGATTGTACCCTCTTCATGAAGAAGCCATTTTTTGCTATTCGGCACTGTGCTACTTGAACTGGTAATTGAGCGGTCATGCAAGGCTGTACCTAAAACAAAATTTATATAATTTTTTTTCACACATATAAAGCTTTCATTTGGTAAAAAAAAAAAAAAAAATTCACTAAAAATAAATGTTAGATATCTTGTGGTCTAACACCTCTCTACTTAACGAACATATGAATTAAGAGTTAGTTGCTAAGGGGCCAGTACCTGCCAGCATCCTAGCAACCATTGACTCATCTCTGCCCTGCTCATTCATCTGTCAGCCAGGGATTCCCATCTGACAGGTGAATGTAAACAAAGGAGCTGGGAACCCCTACAATACATACTTGGACCTTTGCATCTGTTATGAATTTTAGGAGAGAGCCAATGCCCACTCAAAAAAAAAAACAAAAATTGAGTGTGGTCCCCTCTAAATTCCATACCAGACTCTGATCTGAGCATGCAGTCTGGCTGGCCAGGAAAGGGATAGGGACAAGCATGTGCCCCCACCTCCTGAACCATACCAGGCTAGGAGCATTAAGAGACAAGTCATCACAGAGTCACTGAGTGGATAAAGTGAATCATTTATTGAACAACAAGTAATGCGTTTTGAGGCTATTTACCACCGCTTCATACAATTGGTCTGGTGACAAGTTTGTCAGAGCTGAGAGCATACGGACTGTTCAGCCTGCAGGAAACATGTTCCACATGCTCTCAGCTCTGGCACCACATAATTTGTCTGAAAAAGCAGCAGTTAGCCATTAAAAGTGTTACTTGGTGTTCAATAAGTGATTCCATTTTTCAGTCCAATGACTCCCGAAATGCTCCCAAGGTACCTCTGCTAACTTACAACTTTTCCCACAGCACACTGATACTGACCAACCCTAAGTTCTCCCCAAGCAAGATTCCCATGACATGTAGCATTTGTGGTCTTCATACCTAACACAAGTGATAATAATTTTATTGCCTGATATGGTGTGTATAAATTATAATTCTTTTTTTGTGCTGTTCAATGTTGGAGGCCTGAGCTGTTTCAGAACCTTTTGAATTTTTAATTTGCTTAGCCAATAAAAGTTATCACCTTCTCACTCTGTTCTAATTCTGGGATTGATGACTGTACAACTCTTTACCACTGCTGAATTTTCAAAAGAAACCACATTTTACACAAATTTTCAAGTCCAAATCTGGACCAACATCAATTTTCATACCAATAACGTTTTTACATGACATTTATGGCTGGAAATATCGTACCGAAAAATCTTGAACAAATTTAATTTCTGCAATTTATGGATCATCTTCATCTTCAGAGCTTTTGTCCGTATTCCGTATATAAGAGGGTTAAAGAGTGGAGGGGTAACAAGACCAATTACAGAGATCAGACTGTGCGCGGTGATGGGGAGATCAATACCGTTTAGTCTATAGCGCATAAAGACAAACAACGCTCCCGTTATAAAAACAGAGAAGCTTAGTAAATGGGTCATCACGGTGTGAATGGCCTTCTTGCGGGACTCTTTTGAGAGCTTGAGACAAATTAGAAATATATTCATGTAGGAAAAAATGATAACTGAAACTGTCAAGGACAGATAAACACTCCAAACGGCTTCTCCGTGGACTTTATTCATCGTAGAATCTACGCAGGACAAAACCAACAGCGACATCTTATCACAGAAGATATTTTGGATTTGTGTTCCACAAAAATGAAGCTGCGATGTAAGAAATACACCAATGGAGACAGCCATCACTGAGAACGCTAGGCTTCCAAAGATAAACTTTAATACTGTGTCATTGGTCATCAAGGTGACGTATCTCAAGGGGTGGCAGACAGCCAGGTACCGATCATACGCCATGATGGTAAACGTGCCTATTTCAAAATAAGCAAAAATGGTGATACAAGCGAATTGGATAAAACAGGCATCGTGGGAGATGTTCTTCGAAGAAGTGAACAAGTCTATCAGCAACTTTGGAAAGAAGGAAGAACTCCCAAATATCCCATTGAGGACCAAGTTACAGATAAGAATGTACATTGGTTCATGTAGACTTGGCTCGGTCACAACCACAAATATGATCATAATACTCAGACCCAAGATGAATAGATAGATAAGAAAAGAAAAAGCGCAGTACACATATCGCAGCCCTTCCATCTCAGAAAGTCCCAGAAGAATGAAGCTGGTGGAGACATTTTCCATTTAAGTTTTTGTGTTTAGATCAAAAGTTCTTGTACAGGTGCCCAGCCAGAACCTGCTTATTGAGGTTAAAGGGATCCTGTTTTATAAGGGAAAAGTCCAGTAAGTATTTTAGTGTAGGAATTCCATGAAATATATTTTCAAACACTACAAAAAATGTGTAAGCAAATGCACCATCTTTGTCCATGGCCCTAATAATGACTTATGGCTACCAATTAAAACAATTACTAATAAATCCAAAGCAGCCATTCTGAACCAGTTTTGTGGAACCCTAGAGTTCTTCCAGAGGTTGCAAGGGGTTCCTGGAGCAATTACAATTTCTGCTTATTTGATAAGTAACCATTGATACCAATTATCTTTTTAGCTATCTGTAAGGGGAGCATTCTTCTCACCACCAATGTAAGGAAAATTCTTCCCACTGACCTCCAATGCAAGGAGCATTCTTTCCACTGACCTCCAATGCAAGGAGCATTCTTCCCACTGACCTCCAATGCAAGGAGCATTCTTCCCACTGACCTCCAATGCAAGGAGCATTCTTCCCACTGACCTCCAATGCAAGGAGCATTCTTTCCACTGACCACGAATGCAAGGAGCATTCTTCCCACTGACCTCCAATGTAAGGAGCATTCTTCCCACTGACCACCAATGTAAGGAGCATTCTTCCCACTGACCACCAATGTAAGGGGCATTTTTCCCACTGACCACCAATGTAAGGAGCATTTATCCATTGACCACCAATGTAAGGAGCATTCTTCCCATTAATCACCAATGTAAGGAGCATTCTTCGATTGACCACCAATGTAAGGAACATTCTTCCCACTGACCTTCAATGTAAGGGAGCATTCTTCCCACTGACCTCCAATGTAAGGGGCATTCTTCCCACTGACCTCCAATGTAAGGAGCATTCATTCATTGACCACCAATGTAAGGAGCATTCATCCATTTACCACCAATGTAAGGAGCATTCTTCCATTGGCCACCAATGTAAGGAGCATTCTTCCCACTGACAACCAATGTAAGGAGCATTCTACCCACTGACCTCCAATGTAAGGGACATTCTTCCCACTGACCACCAATGTAAGGAGCATTCTTACCACTGACCACCAATGAAAGAAACATTCTTCCCACTGACCACCAATGTAAGGAGCATTCTTCCCACTGATCACCAATGTAAGGAGCATCCTTCCCAATGACCACCAATGTAAGGAGCATTCTTCCCACTGACCTCCAATGTAAGGGACATTCTTCCCACTGACCACAAATGTAAGGGACATTCTTCTCACTGACCACCAATGTAAGGAGTATTCTTCCCAATTTTGTTTATTAAAAGTCTTGCAATCAATAAGCATAAAATCAATATACATAAATAAATATATACATATTTACATGAAAAGGGGAAAAAAAAATACATAGCAAATTCTGCTCTCAAATAAAGACTGCCTTTACAGCAAAAACAAAACTCACATCATGAAACACATCATTACCGGGAAAAATAATCTTAATTAGACTCACACCACCACACCAGACATCAAACCTGCGAGGTCAAGAAACAAAAACCACTCCCATTATGCATGCAGCCCTTCTTCAAAAATGAAGATATTAACTAACAAAAGCTAAGGGTGTGAAAGAAATAGCATAGGAAAAAAGCTTTTCACCCAGAGATGGACAGTTCACCAAAAGCAGGTCTGATATTCCTCCACGCCCTTATCCAGACCGCTCGAGGCTCCCTGCCCTTCTCAAGACCCCGAATCTTCCCAACCTCACCCAGAATATCGTACACCACCACCTCGACAGGGAGGACTTTCTTCCGCAGGGTAATCTGGCACCGTGCATTCCACGTGAAGTAACGGACAACTATACTAACTAGAAAAAGTGTATCCAAATCAAAATCCCAGCGAGTCGGGAATGCCCCATACACCCACTCCGCATAACTCATGCGATAGAGAAAGGGGATGCCTAGAGCCCTCCCCACCCTTTTATACACCTCTATGTTAAAGGGACACTGGAGCAAAAAGTGGTCCATAGACTCCACTTTACCAACACACTCCGCTCTAGGACAATCCCGATCATCCACAGGGCGATGCTTCAGGTTCCCTCTCACATAGAGCCTTCCATGGAAAGCGAGCCAGGCTTGATCCCTAAACTTCAAAGGGATTCTTCCTAAGTTAATTAAACGCAACCCCTCCCTCATTACGGGGCCTGGGCAATCCCTTAAGGTCAGCGACACACTGAAAGCAGAGCCCAAAATCCTCTTCTCCAGAAGCTTTCTGGGGAGGGACTTGATATCCCCCACTGTCACCTGCCACTGCCTAAGTATTTTCAGACACGGGGCAACATAAGCCGGAAGCTTGCCATGTCGGACTCTCAGACTTTTCACTGGCCCGCCATCTTCCCAGCATCGCAGAAAAGGCCTAAACCAAGATTGAAAAATACCCACCCATCCCGGCGGGGTCTCTGCTAACATATTACCAAGATTATACTTTAAAAAAAGCAGAGAAAAGAAAACTATAGGGTTGACCATTCCTAGACCACCTTCCCGCCTGGACAGGTAAGTTACATTGCGTTTAATCAGGTTCAGCCTATTTCCCCATAACAGTTGGAAAAAGCAGCTGTACACCCTTGCATAGAGAGATTCCGGCAAGATACAGACAAAGCTGACATATAAAAAGATTGGGATCAGGTAAGTTTTAATCAAGTCAACCCTTTCCCTCAAGGAAAGTTTCCATTTCTTCCAGCTTGCCACCTTGGCATTGGCATTCAACAACCTGCTTTCCCAATTTCGATGACCATAGTCACCAGGACCAAATTTGATGCCCAACACTTTAATTTCCTGCTGGGGCTCTGGGAAGGCATCCGGAAGTTCGAAGCTTTCACCCTCCTCACCCATCCAGAAAACTTCACTCTTTTCATGATTGATTTTAGAGCCAGAAGCCTCAGTGTACTGCTCTATCACAGAGACCACCTCCTGCGCCTCCTCCATCCCAGAGATAATAACAGACACATCATCGGCATAGGCCACGACCTTCAAAGGCGGCACACCAGCAATGCCCAAAGGCACCCCACACAACGATCCACTCTCTAACCTTCTTATGAAGGGGTCAATTGCGAATACATATAGCAGGGGGCTCAAAGGACACCCCTGGCGCACCCCAGAGCCAACCTCAAAAGGCCGTCCAACCCAACCATTAACAAGTGGGAAGCTCTCAGCCCCTTTATATAATGTTTTCAGCCAATCAATAAACCTCCCCTGCAGGCCGTATCTACCAAGTAGCAAATACAGGTACTCATGATTGACTCGATCAAAAGCCTTCGCCTGATCCAATGCCAGCAAGTACTTTCTCCATCCAGCAGCCCTGCATCGCTCCAAAGCCTCCCGGACAGCTAAAATTGCTGAAAAGGTACTTCTGCCCTGGACCGAGCAGTGCTGATGATTGGACAACAAATCGCCTGCTACTGACGACAAGCGCCAAAAAAGAATCTTCGCCAAGATCTTTCTATCAACATTGAGAAGACTGATGGGGCGCCAGTTCTCAATTATTGAGGGGTCTTTACCTTTTGACAGAAGAATCACAGCGGATTGCCTCATGGAGGGAGGGAGAGAACCCTCATCTAAACAGCTGTTATAAACCTCCGCTAAAAAGGGAGCCAGAATGGACTTAAAACACTTGTAAAATTCAGCTGTCAACCCATCTGGCCCAGGCGACTTTTTGGTAGCCAGCTTCTCTATAGCACAAACTACCTCATCCGCTGAAATTGGTTCTGTCAAATCCATCAAAGGCAATGTATCATTTCCCAATCCTGGAGTAGAATCCAGAAAGCTTTCCATCCTGTCCCGACTAAGGTCCTTTCTTCCCAGAAGGTCTGCGTAATATGACCTGAAGATCTCCAGGATCCCTGATCTGGACTTCACCAGGGAACCCGTACTATCCCTCAGACCTATGACCGTCTTAACTGCTATGCCTTGCTTACAGTTCTGGTAAGGATCAGGCGAGTGATATTTCCCATAATCTCTCTCCAGAACCAAGGAGGCATGCCGGTCGTATTGACACTTCCTAAGAAGAAGCTTTACCTCCGAGATCTCCCCTGGATCTCCTCCATACGAGACAAGACGATCAAGCTTCCTCCGCAAATGCTGGTAGGCAATATACATACCAAGCTGCTTCTTCTTACTTATGGCCTTGAAAAGTCCAATCGCCCTTTGTTTCACAAGCTCCCACCACTCTGACTTACTGCTGCAAAAGTCCAGAATAGAAACCTGTGCCTGAAAAAAATCCTCAAAGGATTGTCTTACCTCTACATCTTCCAGGAGAGCCGAATTCAGTTTCCAGGTACCCCTTCCCCTGGGTGGAGTGTCCGAGGCATTCAGAGTCACAGACAGCATACAGTGGTCAGAGAACTCCACCGCCCTCAACTCAGGAGCCGAGAAAGCAGAGTTCTCCTTTAAAAAAAACCTATCTATCCTACTCTGACTATTCCCTCTCTGAAACGTGAATCCCGTGCTGCCAGGGCAGTGCTTAATGTGCACATCTACCAGGCCTGCTTGTCTAACCATATCTCTAAGAAAAACGCTATCATAACCCAGCCTGTCTATGGAGACCCTCCTGTCTTCAGGCCTAATTATGGTGTTAAAGTCACCTCCAAAGACAACCTGCTGGGATGTAAAAAGGAAGGGCTTGATCTTTGTGAAGAGGCATTTCCTGTCCCATTTTGACTGCGGTCCATAGATATTGATCAGGCGCAGGTCCTGCCCCCTAACAGAGACGTCTAAGACCATGCATCTCCCCATTTCTACCTCAATTATCCGCCGGCACGTTACCATATCGGTTTTAAAAAGAACCGCAACTCCGCTGCAAGGCTCAGCCGCAAGAGACCAAAAGGAGGGACCGCATCTCCACTCCCTTTTTGCTAGATGGACATCGGCCAAAGTATTGAGCCAGGTCTCTTGCAAAAATAAAATCTCAGCATCAAACTCACTGAGCAAAAATAAGGCAATATCACGAGCTCTTGCAGATTTCACGCTGGCGACATTAATGGTCGCCACCTTTATCAGAGCGGGCACTGCCATCAGGATGATTGGGGTAGTCGTTTCTTAACCTCCACCACACTCTCATCACCCGAAACAGCTCTCTTTACACTATGTGACTCCCCCTCATCCATAGATGATAAAGTAGATAAATCGGATACTAACTCCTCCCCTGATAAAACCGAAAATGTGTTGCCAAGAGGAACCCCTCCTGGCTCTAACTGTAAGGAAGAAGTGACCGCTTTACTGGTCTTCCTCTTCTTCTTTTTCTTCCTCTTTGTCCTCTCCCACCCCTCATCATCCGAATCCTCCACAACAGAGGGTGAGACATGGGACATGGACACCCCTCCCTCAACCCCATCGACCCCACCACCATCCAGCACCCCTGCACCCTCTTGGCCGCGTTTGCGGTGTCGAGAGACAGGGACTGGAGGTGGAGTAGGCCGAGGGGGAAGATCCACTATACCCGCCCCCCCAGCAGCTTCCGCTAGTCTGGAGGATCTACGCACAGTAGATGTAGGAACAACAGGAGGGACAGACTCAGGGACCACATCACTAGGGGAAACAGAATCTGACACAACAGACACAGACTCAGGGACCACATCACTAGGGGAAACAGAATCTGACACAACAGACACAGGAGGGGCAACAACAATTTCCTCTCTAACTTCAGCTGCTTCATCTTCTTTATCAAGCCTCTGCAGCTCAGTCTCCAATCCTGGCAAGTTATGCAGTGCCTCTGGGCACTGGCTATATGGATGACCCAGCTGCTGGCACAAATTGCACCGAATCTGGGTGCATTCTCTGGCCAAATGGCCTAAATCCTGGCACAGTGAGCACTTCTTGTGGGTGCAGGACGATGCAAAGTGGCCTTTATCACCACATTTATTACATACCTTAGGCTGACCTTGGTAGAAAATGGTCAGCCTATCCCTACCCAGAAAGGCTGAGCAGGGAAGGTGCTGAACTACATCGCCCAGCACCCCCAATTTTAGCGACACTGTCCAGGCCCCTGTCCATATCCCATGCTCATCAAGGACCTTCCGCAGTGGAGTGAGGACCTCGCCATATCGGCGTAGCCATACTAATAAATCAGCCTCTGGTATGGATTCGTTACGCACCAAAATGGTCACTGATTTTATCAGAGGCTGCCTTGAAATCACTTTTGGCACCAAACCACTCCACTGCTGAAGGCCCTTGCACCTCCTAAATCTCTCCCAGAAGAGATCCAAACTTTCAGGTTTTACAAACGATAAATCGAATTCATAACTCCCCACCGGGCAAATTAAAGCAAAAATATCACAAGCTTTAAACCCCATTTCCAAAATCAACTCAGCCACCCTCCCCCTTACAGGTGGAGTTCCATCCCCCACCCACCTCAACTGTACCACATTCCTCCTCCTATACCCACCAAACCTCCCTGAATTTTGACTAATAACAGAATTCCCACCACCCACCCTGGTGTGACTCCCCAAAGCTGAAGCATAGCTTCCAACATTCCTCCCAGCAGAAAATCCATCAGTTTTTTTTAAATTATCTGACACACACTTAGCAGATAACGATTGCACAGATTCGGGATTGATCTGTGCAATCGAATCTTTCCTCTGCTGAGCAGGAGGAGAAATGTCATTTTTATTTTTCCCAGCATTACTAACCCCTTCACCACCACCCACCACATTCATTGCTTTAACATTGTCATTTTTTATACTTGCTGGGATACTTATTATTGCTGTTGTCTTCACAGCAGAATCCATAGCTGCTGCACTGGTAAAAACTCCAGCTGTCATCTTCTCTTCCACTAGGACAGGGTTTTCAGCTGTGGAAATAGCATTCTGTTTTAACACAGCAGCAGGTAAAGCATTGCAGGATATTTCCATTGCTACTTCCATTCCACTTCCAGAACTAAGTTGATCCCCTCCCCCATCAGCAATCAGCACTGGAAGACTGGGAGGCTCAGGTGAACATGAAGCAGGCTCTTTGGAGCTGGCAACCATTTTGCTTGCCGTGGGACTACTGGTCTCAGCCAGACCAGCAAAATCCATGCCTGGGGTGTTTAATGCAGGTCCATCCACATTCGTCTGATGGTCCGGGGCTTGCATGTCTGTCGGTTTCTCCACAGCGGTAACTCCAATAGGTAGCTGTATGCAGAGCTCTTTCTCACCTGGGACACCATCCACTACAGCAGATGGGGCAGACATGTTGGATGGCAGCATGGTGTACTGGGATTTCTCCACCATTACTGGCTTTGCTGACTTGAATCTCCTCTGCCCATCCTCAGGGATTTCTGATGGATCATCAGAAAATACAAACCTGTCTGCTTTCAGGGGTGACTCCATCTGCTGGATGAATGTCAGGGATCCATGTCCACTCTCAACCCCCTGGCTGGTTGCCGCTGGTGATTCCCAGTTCTGGCATGGGGGGAGAGGTGCAGAGGCAGATGGAGCCTGGTCATCCATTAACTGAGCCTGCTGATCCACAGAGCTTGCTGATGTCTGGCTGGTAAATCGCCTCTCATTATCAAACTTTTCTTTAAATGCTCCACTTCTGTCTTTCAGCCTTTCCAATAATAAAGTTTGTTCCTTTACCTTTTCTTCCAATTCCTGTAACTCAGGCTTCATGGCTGTGCGATTTTTACTCCAGGCCTGGAAATACTTGGTTTTGAAGGATTTGTGTTCAGCCTTCAAAACTTTAAGTTTTTCTTCCGCTCTCCCAATCGCCCTAAAACGATTGATAATCTTCTGGCTGAAGACATCCGCATTCTCACCAGGGCCTGGACCCACAGACAGGTCCTCCACCTCCTCCTCACTAGGCCCCGTGTCATCAGGGGGATCCCTCCCAGGGCCTCCCCCAGGATCAGGCATTGTTCCTGGGCCAAGCTAGCAAGCAAGGCCCAGGCTTGAAAAGGGCTGGTTCTCTGAGAGAGCTCTTTGGGTGTGTCCTCCTCCTTCTTCCCACTGACCTCCAATGTAAGGGACATTCTTCCCACTGACCACAAATGTAAGGGACATTCTTCTCACTGACCACCAATGTAAGGAGTATTCTTCCCACTGACCTCCAATGTAAGCAGCATTCTTCCCAATGACCTCCAATGTAAGGAGCATCCTTCCCAATGACCACCAATGAAAGAAACATTATTCCCACTGGCCACCAATGTAATCCATTGTGTTGCTGTAGATATAGTCATTTTTGGCAGGGGGTTCCATGAGATCTGAAAATAGTTTCAAGGATTCCTCCATGTTAAAAAGGTCAAGAAAAGCTGATCTAAAGGCAAAACTTCTTTTTTTTTTTTTAGTTATGGGAGGTGTAGGGAATGCTTAAAAAGAACTCTAAAATCAATAGGTCTTTTCAGCAAAGCAGAAAACAGTATCCTGGAACACAAGTGAAGTGGGATTTAGAGCTCTGTCTGCTCTCTGAAAATGAGAATACAAAAAAATCATATTTCATTTTTAAAATTTAAGAAAAACTGGGCTGGTTCCATGCAAATGGCTGTTATTTGTTTCTATGGGAGCTGCTGCCTCCACTAGGACAACTATCTAGGTAGAGTCTGTAATAGGGAGTTAAGGAGTAGTGGGTGTGGCGCTGCTCTTCTAATAATGTTATGTGTGTGTAATTCCCTTTAAATATATACCGTATATACTCGAGTATAAGTTGACCCGAATATAAGCCGAGACCCCTAATTTTAACACAAAAAAGTGGGAAAACTTATTGACTCGAGTATAAGCCTAGGGTGGGAAATGCAGCAGCTACTGGACCCAACTGGACCACCACGAGAAACAAAACAGGGGCTGCGGGCATGGTACAGGAGATGGCGCAGGTCATAGTAAGGGCATGGCACAGGTCAGGGCACAGGTCAGGGCACAGGTGATGGTACAGGCATGGCACAGGTGATGGTATAGGCATGGCACAGGTGATGGTACAGGCATGGCACAGGTCATGGTACAGGAGATGGTATAGGCATGGCACAGGTGATGGTATAGGCATGGCACAGTAAGTACTGCATGGCACAGTATGAACAGGCATTGCACAGTATGTACAGGCATGGCACAGTAGGTATAGGCATGGCACAGTATGTACAGCCATGGCACAGTATGTACAGGCATGGCACAGTATGTACAGGCATGGCACAGGAGATGCAGTGCTGCGGGCATGGTACAGGAGAATGTCCTGTACCATGCCCGCAGCACTGCATGAGGATATGCAGGGGCTGTGGAGGAGTCTCACTTACCTGACGGTGAGGCGCCTTCGATTTAAAAATCGCACCGCCCAGTGCGAATACGTCACCGCAAATGCGCCGCCGATGCTCGGGAAAGCCCGAACACGTTCGGCTATTCCCGGGCATGCGGCACATGCGCAGTGACACGTCGGCGCCGAGCGGCGCCATTTTTAAAAAGACAGTGAAGCCAGTGACTCAAGTATAAGCCGAGGGGGGCTTTTTCAGCATGAAAAACATGCTGAAAAACTCGGCTTATACTCGAGTATATACGGTATATATATTTTTTTATAAGAGTGCCTGGTGCTCTGTGGTTTGCAATGTGGTAACCATACAAAAAAACTACACATTTATATTACCAAAACTAAATCAGTGAAAACATATATACAGTATCTCACAAAAGTGAGTACACCCCTCACATTTTTGTAAATGTTTTATTATACCTTTTCATGTGACAACACTGAAGAAATTACACTTTGCTACAATGTAAAGTAGTGAGTGTACAGCTTGTATAACAGTGTAAATTTGCTGTCCCCTCCAAATAACTCAACACACAGCCATTAATGTCTAAACCGCTGGCAACAAAAGTGAGTACACCCCTAAGTGAAATTAATTGTCCAAAAAAATGCCGAATTAGCAGTTTTCCCTCCCCGGTGTCATGTGACTCGTATAATTCACAATTTTTATCCTATTGGATTTATTGGTTTTGAGTGCGGTCCTTATCACCTGTTGGACATTTTTTTTTCATTTATATGTTTTTAATAAATTTTTTTCGACAATACATAAAGTCATAAAAGGAAAAAAAAAACAGAAAAAGAAACAACAAATAACAAGTAAAATTAGGTTTATACCTCTATACATCTGTGTCAAAACCAGCTTTACTGCACCTTAATAGTTCCTAAACCAAAGGGAGAAAAAAAAAAAGGGTAAGGGGGTCTCTCATTGTAATATTATTATCAAAACATTAAGTGGAAAAATTTCCCAAAAAATTATCGTGCAGGAAAAACTTGTGAGGAAAAAAAAAAGGGGGGGGTCTCTCGTTGTGATATTATTATCAAAAAATTAAGTGAAAAATTTCCCCCCCCCCAAAAAAAAAAAAAGGGTAAGGGGGTCTCTCATTGTGATATTATTATCAAAACATTAAGTGGAAAAATTTCCCAAAAAATTATCGTGAAAGGAAAAACTTGTGAGGAAAAAAAGAAAAAAAGGGGGGTCTCTCGTTGTGATATTATTATCAACAAATAAAGTGAAAAATTTCCCAAAAAAAAAAACAAAAAAGGGTAAGTGGGTCTCTCATTGTGATATTATTATCAAAACATTAAGTGAAAAAATTCCCAAAAAATTATCGTGAAGGAAAAACTTGTGAGGGAAAAAAAAAAGGGGGGTCTCTCGTGATATTATTATCAAAAAATTAAGTGAGAAATTTCCCCAAAAAAAAAAAAAAAATGAGTGCCTCATTATTATCAATCCTTTAAGGGGACAATTTCCCAAAATTGAAGTGAATAAAAAAAGGGGGGGGGGGTAAAGGTCTTCAAAAATATAGATGATAACAATAGGAACCTACATATTAACCGCTTGCCGACCGCCGCAAGTAGATTTACTGCGGCAGTCAGCCCCGGCCAGGCAGAGTGACGTTAATTAACGTCACTAGCCTGGGAGGGTCTGGGGAGCGAGCGCGCGCCCGCGGAGGCGCGCTCCCGCTCCCGCGCGGTCACGGACCCCCCCGCGCGTGTGACCGGCGGACCCGATGTCCGCCGGTCACTCGGCGATCGTCGGGGGAGAGGGAGAATGTCAGGCAGCTTGTGTAAACAAGCCACCTGTCATTCTCCTCAGTGTAAAAACACTGATCAGACGGATCTACTATGTAGATCCGTTGATCAGTGTCCTTACAGCTCAAGCCACAGCCAATCACAGTAGAAAGCACGCCCCTAGGGACACACATAGCCCCGCCCTTTAAAAAAAGTTAACCCCTTCACTGCCAGTGTATTTTTACAGTAACAGTGCATATGTATAGCACTGATTACTGCAGTAATGTCACTGGTAACCCCAAAAGTGTCAAAAATGTCAGTCAAGGGTCCGATCTGTCCGCCGCAATGTCGCAGTACCGCAAAAAAAAACGCAGATCGCCGCCATTATGCGTTAAAAAAAAAACAACAAAAATGACAAAAATCTTTCCCTTTGTTAGTAAACGCGATAACTTTTGCGCAAACCAATCAAAATACGCTTTTTGCGATTTTTTTTACCAAACATAGGTAGGATAAAACAAATTGGCTGAAAATGTTAAAAAATCTTGATTTTTACATTTTTTTGGGGAATTTCATATAAAAAAATGTGAAAAATATTGTTATTTTTGCAAAATTGACGCTCTTTTTTTGTTTATAGCGCGTGATCAAAAAATCGCACAGGTGATCAAATACCACCACAAGAAAGCTCTGTTTGTGGGAAAAAAAGGACGTCAAATTCGTTTAGGTACAGCGTCGCACGACCGCGCAATTGTCCGTTAAAGTCACGCAGTGCCGAATCGCAAAATAC
The DNA here is from genome assembly GCF_965119305.1 of Pelophylax lessonae. Lineage (NCBI taxonomy): Eukaryota > Metazoa > Chordata > Amphibia > Anura > Ranidae > Pelophylax > Pelophylax lessonae. Next base: position 725,925,270 of record NC_138769.1, on the reverse strand, counting down.
CCCCTGGTCGTTTAGCAGCCAAATCCTCCGGGGCTTAAGTGGTTAAAGAACATATTTTTTAGAAAATGTAACAAATCTGATACACAGTAAACTACCAAAAATAACATCTGTTGGACATAAGAGTTTAAAGTTGGCCGGGGCCAAGTACCAATATGAAGGTTTCCATGTACTATATACATTAATGAAAATAAACTGACTGCCTAGGTTGCCTATGTGAAGACCACCTAACCTAACCTTCCTCTGTCTCTGTTATAGGTTAGTTGGGTTCCTACCTTAGTTGGAATCAGGCAGTATAACACATTGTAGGATTGCCATGCGTACCTGGGATCTCCAGAGGTGCAATCCATAGCTGTACTCAATCTCTGCTTTTATATCCTTGCTATGTTTACTGCTTTGTATAAATGATAATAGAATCCTTGGAGAAGATACTCCCAGAGGATACAGACTGAGAAGAGGAAAACAAATGACATATTCCCACTTTTAGGAAACTCTCTTCACTCACACTGTAGTTTCCTGATACAATACATTCCGAAGTACCATTCGAAACAGGAAAAAAAATCTCTTTTCTAGTAGTCATGTTGGCCAATGGCAATATGGCCCCTGTGTCTTACTCCTAAGCCTAAAACTCACTTTTCTTAACCACTTAAGCCCCGGAAGATTTTACCCCCTTCCTGACCAGGGCCTATTTTGCGATTCGGCACTGCGTGACTTTAACGGACAATTGCACGGTTGTGCGACGCTGTACCTAAACGAATTTGACGTCCTTTTTTTCCCACAAACAGAGCTTTCTTTTGGTGGTATTTGATCACCTGTGCGATTTTTTGATCATGCGCTATAAACAAAAAAAGAGCGTCAATTTTGCAAAAATAACAATATTTTTCACATTTTTTTTAATGAAATTCACCCAAAAAAAAATGTAAAAATCAAAATTTTTTAACATTTTAGGCCAATTTGTTTTATGCTACATATGTTTGGTAAAAAAAATTGCAAAAAGCATATTTTGATTGGTTTGAGCAAAAGTTATTGCGTTTACTAACTAAGGGAAAGATTTTTGTCATTTTTGTGGGACTTCGACATTGTGGCGGACAGATCGGACCCTTGACTGACATTTTTGACACTTTTGGGGTTACCAGTGACATTTGTACAGTAATCAATGCTATATATATATATGCACTGTTACTGTAAAATTGACACTGGCAGTGAAGGGGTTAACTTTATTTGAGAGGGAGGGGTTATGTGTGTCCCTAGGGGCGTGCTTCTAACTGTGATTGGTTGTGGCTTGAGGTGTAAGAACAGAGATCAATGGTCTTACATTGCAGAACCGTGTGATCTCAATTCCTACACAGGGGAGAATGACAGGCGGCTTTGTTTACATTAGCCGCCTGCCTTTCTTCCGCTGTAACGGACAATCGCGAGTGACCGGCGGACATCTGGTCCACCGGGCACATGCGCGGGGGGGGGGTCCGTGAGCGAGCGGGAGTGCGCCTCCGGCGGTGTGCGCTCGCTCGCTCCCTAGAGCCTCACAGGCTAGCGACGTAGACCTACGTCGCTTTGCCTGTGAGGGGCTGACTGCCGACGTAAATCGTCGTTAGGCAGTCGGCAATAGTGATGTCGCGAACATAAAATTCGCTGTTCGCGAACGGCGAACGCGAACATCGGCGAATGTTCGCGAACCGGCGAACATTGCGAACCGCCATAGACTTTAATAGGCAGGCGAATTTTAAAACCCACAGGGACTCTTTCTGGCCACAATAGTAATGGAAAAGTTGTTTCAAGGGGACAAACACCTGGACTGTGGCATGCCGGAGAGGGATCACACAAAAAAAAGTTCTTAAAAATTGTAATTTTTTGATAGAGAGCCAATTATTGGAAAAATTAAAAAAAAATAAAAATAAAAAATTTCTTTGGATTTAGCATCTGGGGGGTCTAAAAAGTGTACCTGTGAAGTTTCAGCTCTGTAGCATGTCCGGAACCAGAAAAAAATATGAATTAGGGTTAGGGCTAGGGTTAGGGTTAGGGTTAGGTTTAGGGTTAGGGTTATTTTTATGACTAGGCTTAGAGGGTTAGGGTTAAGGTTAGAGGGTTAGGGTTATGGTTAGAGGGTTAGGGTTAGGTTTAGTGTTAGGGGCTAGGGTTAGGGTTACGGTGAGATACTTAGGGTTAGAGTTAGTAGCCCTACCCCTACCCCTCTAACTCTAACCCTAAGCACTAAAAATAACCCTAACCTTAGCCCTGACCCTAACCCTAACCCTAGCCCTAACCCTAACCCTAGCCCTAACCCTGATTCTATTTTTTTTCTGGTTCTGGACATGCTACAGAGCTGAAACTTCACAGGTACACTTTTTAGACCCCCCAGACAATAAATCCAAAGAAATTTTTTTTTTGCTAAGTTTTTTTTTTTTTTTTCCAATAATTGGCTCTCTATCAAAAATGACAATTTTTAAGAACTTTTTTTGTGTGATTTAGTGTCTAGGGGGTCTAAAAAGTGTACCTGTGAAGTTTCAGCTCTGTAGCATGTCCAGAACCAGAAAAAAAAAAGATAATTTTTCAGTAGAACAGGGATGGTGGGAACCCCTTTTACACCTATATGATCTTTTTTTTCTAGTTCTGGACATGCTACATATATATATATATATATTAAAAAAATACTCAAATACCAGCCCTAGGAAGGGCTTTTTGGGGTGCTGTGCTTACAGCAGGAGTGTACCAAGAACACTGGCTAACAAGACCGGGAACACTGACTAACTGTCCCTAGCTATAACAGCAGCAGCAGCAGCACTTTCCCTGCTCTCAGTAACACAGAAATTATCTAAAATGGATGCTGCCCTTGCTTATTTATAGGAGGTGGGAGGGTATGGGAGGGAGGTATGCTGATTGGCCTGGAATGTGTCTGCTGACTGTGATGTTCAGGGTCAAAGTTTGCCTCAATGATGATGTATAGGAGGCGGACGGAACATCGCATATGTTCGCCCGCAGCGGCGAACGCGAACGTTCGAAGTTCGCCGGGAACCGTTCGCCGGCGAACCGTTCGGTACATCTCTATTCGGCAAGTGGTTAAGCTAAAATTACTATAGTGCATCCGGAAAGTATTCACAGCGCTTACATTTTCCAACATTTTGTTATATTACAGCCTTATTCCAAAATAGATTAAATTAATTATTTTCCTCAAAATTCTACAAACAATAACCCATAATGACAACATGAAAGAGGTTTGTTTGAAATCTTTGCAAATTTACTAAAAATAAAAATAAAAACGAAAAATCCCATGCACATAAGTATTCACAGCGTTTGCCATGACACTCAAATTTGAGCTCAGGTGCATACTGTCTCCACTGATCTTCCTTGAGATGTTTCTGAAACTTGATTGGAGTCCACCTGTGGTAAATTCATTTTATTGGACATGATTTGGAAAGGCACACACCTGTCTATATGAGGTTCCCACAGTTAAAAGTGCATGTCAGAGCACAAAGCAAGTCATGAAGTCTAATGCCTCGTACACACGCAACGATTATCAGCCGACCGATCGGCCGTCTTTTGACCAAGTTGTGTTTTGTTGGTTGAAATGTGCTCTAGACTGTACACAAATTTTCTCGGCCAACAAAAATCTACTTCAGAAGTGATGTCATGTGCTGGTTTACTTTCCGTGTGTTTTTTCTTCTCTGAGCATGCCCAGTCTTGCTCATCAGATTTTTGTCTGCCGAAATCTGTACTGACTGACGAAAATCGGCCTTTGTGTTGACGGCCAACAAAAATTTTATAGCCTGCACACCAGATTTTATTTGGACGAAAAGTCAGAGTCGGTTGTCGAAAGCATCATACTAACAAGCCGAAAATCGGCTGATCGGACGTTGGCTGAAAATGCATGGCCAACTATCGACGCGTGTGTACGGGGCATAAGGAATTGTCTGTAGGCTTCCGAGACAGGATTGTATCAAGGCACAGATCTGGGGAAGGGTACAGAAAAATGTCTGCACCATTGATGGTCTCAATGACCACAGTGGCCTCCATCATCTGTAAATGGAAAAAGTTTGGAACCACAAGGACTCTTCCTAGAGCGGGTCACCCAGCCAAACTAAGCAATCGGGGGAGAAGGGCCTTAGTCAGGGAGGTGACCAAGAACCCGATGGTCACTCTGACAGAGCTCCAGCGTTTCTCTGTGGAGAGAGGAGAACCTTCCAGAAGAACAATCACCTCTGCCGCACTCCACCAACAAGGCCTGTATGGTAGAGTGGCCAGACTGAAGCAAAAAGGCACATGCCTGGAGTTTGCCAAAATGCACCTGAAGAACTCTCAGACCATGAGAAATAAAATTCTCTGGCCTGATGAAAATAAAAGATTGAACTCCTTGGCCTGAATGGCAAGCGTCGTGTCTGGAGGAAACTAGGCACTGCTCATCACCTGGCCAATACCATCCCTACAGTGAAGCATTGTGGTGTGGCAGCATCATGCTGTGGGGATGTTTTTCATTGGCAGGAACTGGGAGACTAGTCAAGATCGAGGGAAAGATGAATGCAGCAATGTACAGAGACATCCTGGATGAAAACCTGCCGAAGGGTGAAGGTTCGTCTTCCAATAGGGCAATGACCCTAAGCACACAGCCAAGATAACAAAGGAGTGGCTATGGGACAACTGTGTGAATGTCCTTGAGTAGCCCAGCCAGAGCCCTGATTTGAACCCAATTGAACATCTCTGGAGAGATCTGAAAATGGCTGTGCACTGGTAGAGCCTGAGAGGTCCTGCAACCTGATGGAGCTTGAGAGGTCCTGCAAAGAAGAATGGGCGAAACTGCCCAAAAATAGGTGTGCCAAGCTTGTAGCATGATACTCAAAAAGACTTGTGGCTGTAATTGGTGCCAAAGGTGCTTTACCAAAGTATTGAGCAAAGGCTGTGATACTTCTGTACATGGAATTTTTTTCAATTTTTTTTATTTTTAAATAATTTTCAAAGATTTCAAACAAACTTCTTCCATGTTGTCATTATTGGAAATTGTTTGTAGAATTTTGAGGGAAAAATGAATTTAATCCATTTTGAAATAACACTGTAACATAACAAAATGTGGAAATTTAGTGAATACTTTCCCGACGCACTGTAACCAGGTCTTCCTATATAAACATACCTAGAGCTTGTGCATCTGCTAAAAAAAAAAAAAAAAAAAGGGCAAAAATGTGATACAGCTGTTTGTACATAATGCCTTCATTTGCTTGGTCACATCCCTACATCCAACGCTTCCCAAGCAGTCCTTCATACCTTTGAGCCCTAATGAAGGGTATGTTCTAACGCCACAGGTGTCAAACTAGCGGCCCTCCAGCTGTTGCAGAACTACAAGTCCCATGAAGCTTTGCAGTTACAAGTATGACTCCTATAGGCAAAGGCATGATGCAACAGCTGGAGGGCCGCCAGTTTGACACTCTAATCCAACCCCTAAACTGTATAAAAATACACAGATATCTCGCTTGTCCGTTGACTGATAATTCTAAGGCTCCAAGCTTTTTTGAGTTAATATCCCCTTGCCAAATGCGTGCTCTCTCCCGAGCCGACTCTCTGCGTCTATAAGACATTGAGAGCGTGGCCCCACCCCCGTTCCTGCCTCCTGCCTCCCGCCTTCCACCTCTCTGACTGTGATTGACAGCAACTGGAGCAAATGTCTCCTGATTCTGCATCTCAGCCAATCAGGAGGGAGAGACCCAGGGGAGCCTCAGATCTCATGTACATCACTGGATCAAGATCGGGCTTAGTAAGTATTGGGGGGGGGGGGGGGGGTTGCTGCACACTGAAGTTTTTTTTATCTTTATGCATAGAATGCATGAAGGTAGAAAAACCTTCAGCCTATACAACCATTTTAAGGTTACAGTTGGTCTGTATGACAAGCTATTACAAATCTTTGATATAAAAAAAAAATACAGGAATGCATTTATATCCATTATGCCACAATTTTGTATGTACCAAACAAATATCATTGTTTTCAGGTACATACAGTATTTAAGAAAATACCTATAGACACAGAAATCCGGGGAAGGGGTGGTGAGTGATTTATCACCCTTAGGAAGATTTTGCAAACATCACAAACTGATGTAACTTACATTCTAACCTCAGTCACCACAATGTAGCCCACAATAACCCCAAAGGGCCCCCACTTTTGTGTAGTAGAGAATAGAGATACACTATATTATCAAAAGTATTGGGACGCCTGCCTTTACACACACATGAACGTTAATGGCATCCAAGTCTTAGTCCGTAGGGTTCAATATTGAGTTGGCCCACCCTTTGCAGTGATAACAGCTTCAACTCTTCTGGGAAGGCTGTCCTTGAGGTTTAGGAGTGTCTATGGGAATGTTTGACCATTCTTCCAGAAGTGCATTTGTGAGGTCAGGCACTGATGTTGGACGACGATTGTGCAGGCCAGTCAAGTTCCTCCACCCCAAACTCACTCATCCATGTCTGTATGATTTTGGCTTTGTGCACTGGTGTGCAGCCATGTTGGAAAAGGAAGGGCCATCCCCAAACTGTTCCCACAAAGTTGGGAGCATGAAATTGTCCAAAAGTTCTTGGTATGCTGACGCCTTAAGAGTTCCCTTCACTGGAGCTAAGGGGCGAAGCCCAACCCCTGAAAAACAACCCCACACCATTATCCCCCCTCCACCAAATGATTTGGACCAGTACACAAAGCCAGGTCCATGGATGAGCGAGTTTGGGGTTGAGGAACTTGACTGACCTGCACAGAGTCCTGACCTCAACGCTTCTGGAAGAACGGTCAAAACATGGCCTTGCCTTCACTGCATAAGGACATGGGGGGACAGCTTATAGCTATGCAATACTAATTATGAGAAAATCTGTACAGTGAAGGTTGCAGTTCAAGCCAATATTGGAATAAAATACATGTTTTCTCAGTTTATGCTGTGGGGCCTCCACTGAGCAAAGCTCCCAACTGTACCTCATTAAAAAACAAATCATTTTTCCTCCCTTGGTTTGTTGAAAAGGCTGTTATAAAAAAAAAAAAAAAAAAAATGCTCGATTAACAAACAATGGGGGGGGGATTTACTAAAACTGGTGCACACAGAATCTGGCGGAGCCTCTAAAATATTGTATTTGTTACTTAGATAACCCAGCATAAAGGAAAAGTAGTGATGTAAAAAGGCTCGGTAAATATTACAATTATTTATTGCAAAGTCATTCTTCATGTTCTTAATAAATATAGACTTGGCAGGGGTCTGCCCTTTGTGCATTTACATATTTTAGGCCTCCCTGGTTTAGACATCCAAAAGACCCTAAGACTGCTGTTGGGTGCCGCCATCTTGGATGTGATGTCAGGAACCCCAGCAGACACAGAGCTGGCACTCAAGAGACACTCTTTAGTATTCCCTCCCCTTTATTCCTCCCCATTAAAGGTTATGTAGGGAGGTAAAGGGAGGGGCACAGACAGTAATTGGACATCCTCAGAAGAGGAGAGTGCTATGATGTGCAAGGAAGGAGGGGCTGTGCTAGGGAACTGACTCTCCCTGAAGTAGACTGTGTTTTTATGGAAAACAATGTAAAGTTAATGACAAGGTCTCTTTAAGCAGAGCTCCATCCACAGATCAATAATAGTAGAGACTAAATATGGTGGTAATAGAGTTCTCTCATTAAAGGATAAGTCCATCCTAACGCTAAAATCTCTACATCTACATTCTACAGACATCCACGATCTAAGACTAACCTAGCTAGCCCTGTAAAGAAGAAATCAGTATACATACCTTTTTTGAAGCCGCACAGGTCTGATCCTACGCTGAGTGCATAGGAGGCAGCTGACAACGGAAGCCGCATAGTAAGTTCATTGGTGATGTCACTTCCCCTTCATTTCACACCCGTTGTCGGCTGTGTCCTCTGCAGAGCTTCCGCAGCTGGAGACCGGACCTGATTGGCTTCAGAAAAGGTATGTACTGTATAGCGGCTTCTTCCTGATAGGTTTAGACAGGTTTGTCTTAGATTATGGATGTCTGTAGATGTAGAGATTTTAGTAATAATAATAAGCCGCGCTAGTATTGAAAAAGTGCTTTAACCACACAAAACCACATATATTAAAATGTTAAGAATCCCAAAAAAAGGTCCTTAAGTCTCTGGATAAATTCCAATATAAGATAAAGTGTTCATAAATTCCACTAGGTAAAGGTGAACATCCACTAGTATTGCAGACTGCTTACCATAGTGCTTCAAATTATGCGCCCGATATAAGGGTTTCGCACCCAAGAGCTCCAGAGGGATATCCTAGAACCAGGTCAGATTCGCTGTGTTTCAGGTCTTGTAGCATAAGATGACTCAGCAGACATTAGACCACGCACATGGAAAAGAAAATGGAATAGGATCCCATAGCGTAAAACTGATATGTGATAAACTAAATAGTGTGCAGGAAAAGTTCCTCTAAAAAGGTGAAATTAAAATGAAAAATATTCCACACCACAAGTGCAGGAACCACCACCAGTTGTGCAATCTGCTTACCAGATAGACTTATTAAATCGCCAAATAAAGTGTATAGGAACACCCAAAGTTCCTCCAAAAGGGCAGTGCCTCCACCAATATTACTAACTGCTTACCAGACAAAAAATATTAATAGCTAGTGAGGAAGTATAATCGGTGATGTAGAGGGATGCCAACTCCACACAGAAGACCGTCACCCCAATCCACAAACTGCTTACCAGATGGATAATACGGTATAACCGGAAATAAGTATCAATCCAGCAATTCCATATACTCCAAGGTTCCAACTTGTTCTCCAAATGATGTGGAAATTTGTGATCCCAATGGGAGCATCAATCACAGGGTCATATAAATGAAGATAAAATGCCCCATAGTGTAAAACCGTTAACTTTAATATAAAACCAAATAGAAAGAAACTTACAACCATCAAAATGGGGAACGCTTTGATCAGAAAAAGGCAAGCTGCCGGACGGTCGGCTCTTCCGCCCGTCCTCCGTCTCACTCTGATGACGTCAGCACGCCGCGACCGATGTACGTTTCGTCAGAAATGACGTTTTCAAGGTGAGATTTTAGTGTTAGGGTGGACTTATCCTTTAGGGCTAGGCTCACACTGATGCGGTGCAATTAGAATCAGTTTTCTAGTGCGATTTTATGGAGCATGTGCAGTACAAGTCAATGTGGTTCAGATGCAATTTGGATTTATACCCTGGTCTCTTTCTCAGGAACATAGCAGGGGCTTGCAGAAAACGTACTGGAATTGTGCTGTCTTTGAACAGATAAGAGTTTTATATGTGGTTTACATTCAACTCTATGGAACTCAAAATCGCACCGCACCTCTCTAAACACGCACAAGATCCTTTTTAAAAAAAGGCATCGCATTCGCACTGCATATATGTGAATGGCCTCCATAACATCCATTCTCCATTCCAAGCACAATCGTATGAGTTTGAACCAGGGCTAAATGGGCTACATGCAACTATAAAGGTAGGGTCTGTCCATCCTGCACATTAACCTCAAGAACCTGAAGTAGAAAGGGCATATTAGTGTAGGGTGTGGGTCTTCAGGCAAACCCTGAAGAAAAGAATGTGCAGCCATTAGGTTCCTCTTTCCTCTGCCTTGGCAAGAGGGGGGTTCTCTTCAAGAGAGTCCCCAAATTCATACTTATTGGTCAGCTTCGGCTGATCATGAGGAAAAGGGTCCATTGGACTTTTAGCTAGGTGGACTTACATAGTTACATAGTTACATAGTAGGTGAGGTTGAATAAAGACAATAGTCCATCCAGTTCAACCTGTGTAGGTGTGTGTGGCTGTAATCATCTCACATAGCCCTGAATGTTCTGATCCTTGAGATGTACGGCTAAGAGTCTTTTGAAAGCCACCATACTTCCCGCAGAAACCACCTCTTGTGGTAGAGAATTCCGCAATCTTGTAGCCCTAACAGTAAGGAACCCCCCAAGTTGCCTGGGGTTAAAACACTTCTCCTATAATCGCATTGTATGCCCTCGAGTCCTCATGCAATCCCTTCGACTGAACAGCTTTTTTTCTAAGCTGAGATCCCCATTGAGATATTTATAAATTGCTATCATGTCCCCCCTCAGGCGTCTCTTCTCCAGGGAGAATAAATCAAGCGATTGCAGACGCTCTTCTTAATTAAGGTCCTCCAATCCCCTAATTAGTTTAGTTGCCCTTCTCTGGACTCTCTCCAGCTCCAACACATCCCTCCTGAGGACTGGCGACCAGAACTGGACAGAATACTCCAGATGCGGTCGGACCAGAGTTTTGTAAAGTGGAAGGATTATAATCTTATCTCTGGAATACATCCCTTTCTTTATGCATGCTAATATTCAGCTGGCTTTGGCAGCTGCCGCTTGACATTGCATGCTATTGCCTAGTCTATCATCAACCAAGACTCCCAGATCTTTCTCCATTTTTGATTCCCCCAAGGGTTCCCCTCCTAACGTGTATTGTGCTTTTATGTTTTTAGTGCCCAAGTGCAACACCTTACACTTCTCCACATTAAACCTCATTTGCCAAGTCGTTGCATACTCCGTTATTTTGTCCAGGTCATTCTGTGGTATATCTGCTTCATGCTGTGCAGTTATTGCCCCGCCCAATTTTATGTCATCTGCAAAAAAACTGATATAGAACTACTGATCCCGTCCTCAATGCTGTTTATGAATAAATTGAACAAGGTTGGTCCCAGGACTGAGCCTTGGGGGACCCCGCTTACCACCTCAGACCAGTCTGAGTATGCGCTGTTTATTACCACCCTTTGGACACGCCCTTTTAGCCAGTTCCGTATCTTGAGTGTGCCTTTCCCCCGTTACTAGTCCTGCACCCCAGGCAGTCAGGGAAAAGTTGTTCTTCTTTTGGAGGAGACCATATGACACAACCTAGGTGCACTTTTTGCTATGTGTTCAAAAAAAAATAGTAATATAACTGATTCCCTCTTCAGTTGTGAAGGTCAAGCTTCCCAAGAGTGTATAGGTTTTGTCACTGCAACCGGAAGTGACACATCACGCATTATCGGAAGTGACGATCCAGGGACATGGAGCGAGGTTGGGTGAGACAAGGCTGTTTCAGTGTTCGGTCCGCCGCATCCAGGATATGCTAGCAATCCTGCTGTCATTTTGATTGCGCTATCATATTATGTATAATGTTGATTTGGTTAAAAGTTATTGCACTACTGGTATTTCCTTTTGTTTTATACATTCACCACACATGTGGATCAACATTAAAGATTGGACACCTGGTGTGGAACATCATTAACCCTAGAGGGGGTGCGTGCTTTGTTGGCTAAATATGAGAATATTTGGAAACTTCATTTGGTGAGTGGACATCTAAAGGGGAAAGGTGTCACCAGTGCACGTGGTGTGGTGGACAGTCGCTGAAGGATATTGCATTGTTATGGACATTTATGTGTTTTTCTTTTATATTTTTTTATGGGATTCACTGTTGTTTGATTGCTACTTTGTTTCTTTTCACATTGGATTCATTCACTTGTCATTCACGGTGAGATTTAAATATAGCACCACTATCTACTTCACTTTTTAGATATGTAGCACCCTCCTAGGTATGTGCTAGAGAGTGAGTAGAGTTTTTGGCTCTATCTGACTATCAGAGGAGCAGTAGGCAAATTCTGAATTCTCTCTGCTTGGGAGCAGGATCTGTGAGTCAGGTCTGCTCAATGTGCTCAGTGTGTGATTCATTTGGTCTGAGGGATTGTCCCCACTGATCCAATGGGGCGGCACATTGGATAGTGGAAGAAACCTGGCCAATAGGTACACAGGCTTTGATACAGCCCCAGGGATTGGCACAGATTGCTGTCTTGGTGCATTGTTGGGTGTAGTATAAAAAGCCAGGAGCACATGTGCTGCAGGGTCTTTGGCTGGTGAGCAGAGTCCCGGAAGGAGGGTAGCAGCTGCCTCCTCTTCTGCAGTGGTTGATGTATGGTCACAGGCAGTCGGCCTGGTGAGCCAGAAGTGTGACGCTGAACCCAGAGGTCCAGGAGAGCTGACTAGGAGGAGTTGAGGCACTGGAGAACCTGGAAAGCAGTATCGTGAGTACAGAGGATCGTGCCTAAGGGCCTGACCAGGACGGGGGCCACTCCGGAGTAGAGTAGTCAGAGGACGGGTGTCAGCTGGTGGATAGAAAGGGGGTACTAGGCGAGTGCCCTGATAAGTACTTAACCACTTGCCGACCGCCGCACGACTATCTACGTGGGCGGTCAGCCCCTCACAGGCAAAGTGACGTAGGGCTACGTCACTAGCTTGTGAGGGTCTAGGGAGCGAGCGCGCGCCGCTGGAGGCGCGCTCCCGCTCCCGCGTGGTCACGGACCCCCCCGCGCGTGTGTCCGGCAGACCCGATCGCCGCCGGCCACTCTGCGATCGGCGGGGGAGAGGGAGAAAGTCAGGCAGCTTGTGTAAACAAGCTGCCTGTCATTCTCCTCTCTGTATGAGAGATGATCACATGGATCTACTATGTAGATCCGTTGATCACTCTGCATACATTTGAAGCCACAGCCAATCACAGTTATAATCACGCCCCTAGGGACACACACAGCCCCTCCCTCTCAAATAAAGTTAACCCCTTCACTACCAGTGTATTTTTACAGTAACAGTGCATATATATAGCACTGATTACTGTAGAAATGTCACTGGTAACCCCAAAAGTGTCAAAATGTCAGTCAAGGGTCCGATCTGTCCGCCGCAATGTCGCAGTACCGCAAAAAAAATCGCAGATCGCCGCCATTACGCGTTAAAAAAAAAACAACAAAAATGACAAAAATCTTTCCCTTTGTTAGTAAACGCAATAACTTTTGCGCAAACCAATCAAAATACGCTTTTTGCGATTTTTTTTTACCAAACATAGGTAGCATAAAACAAATTGGCCGAAAATATTAAAAAATTTTGATTTTTACATTTTTTTTTGGGGGAATTTCATATAAAAAAAAAGGGAAAAATATTGCTATTTTTGCAAAATTTACTCTCTTTTTTTGTTTATAGCGCGTGATCAAAAAATCGCACAGGTGATCAAATACCGCCAAAAGAAAGCTCTGTTTATGGGAAAAAAAGGACGCCAAATTTGTTTCGGTACAGCGTCGCACGACCGCGCAATTGTCCGTTAAAGTCACGCAGTGCCGAATCGCAAAATACCCTCTGGTCGTTTAGCAGCCAAATCCTCCGGGGCTTAAGTGGTTAAGGAACATTCCTTCAGAATCATCTAGTGGCAGGATGAAGCTGCGACCTGGCCGCATTCTCAGATAGAAGTCCTCAGCATTGTGAATAGTTCAAGTGTTGGAGTATCCCACTCACCCCTTCTCCCATCCCAATATCAAATAAAGCAACAAAAACAACAACAACCCCTAGACTGTTCATTCACTGAGCCAAGAAAGTAAAGTGTTAAGATTATGCACGCAGTTTCTACGGGTAACCCACGGGAATCCAAAAGTGTAAAAAACCAGCAGCTCTCAAGGGGGCAGTGCTACAGATATATATTATGGTCGATATGTTGCGAATGATTTGGTGATGCCAGGCATCTGGCACAGAAGAGGAGTGTACTGCTGCTTGATTGCCAAGCACAGGAGGATTTCATATACTTGTAGAGCAATGTTCCACCAATTCAAGTTGACTGAAGGATTGCCCTTGAAGGCAGAACTGGACTCCACCATAGCAGTGCCAGACCTCCACACACACATCACTATCATACATTGAGACTGCCATATTTGAGGGATAACTGAAGGTAGGAATCTGCTAAGAAGTTTGCTAAACACTCTGCTATGTACAATAAAAGTTTAGAGGGGATTTTTTTGCTCAACAAAAATGAAAATACACTTAAACATTCACCTTTTCCTTGCTCCTGCTGTCTTCGGAGAGTTATTTCTGCTGTTAGACAGACGTCTTTGTCATCATCAAAGAAATCCTTTAGGTGCCTGTTTCTAGCTCACACTTGGCTTGAGGTATGTAGCAAGGAGTAGGCACATCTAAAGGAAAAATGTTAAAATAGTTCTAAAGGCTGAAGGGTTTTTACCTTCATGCATGTAAAAAACCCTCCCCATACAGTAGTTACCTGAGATCCCTCCGATCCAGCGATGTTCCCCATAGTTTGGGCTGATCCGGGACTCTTCCTCCTCATTGTCTGAGACAGCAGGCAGGAGCCCATTGGCTCCCAGTGCTGTCAATCACAGCCAGCGAGCTGATAAAGAGAGAGGGGGGGGGGTGTAAGCCATGGCTCTTTGAGTCTTATGGAATTAATGCATAGAGCAGTGGCTCAAGAACAAGCACCCAGCGGTGCCCCCAGGGCAATTGGCTTTCTCTGGGGAGCACCAAAAGTTGCAAAAGTGACAAAAAGTGAATTAAAGTGATTTGTAATAAAGTCCAAAAACACATGAACAAAAACAAAATAAAAATAGGGTCCTCTCAGCAGAACCAAGAAACTACATAAAAATAGGGTCCTCTCAGCAGAAACCAAGAAAAAGGCTCATGCACAGAATCCCATGAAAGGATAAAACCTGTGAAAAAAAGGTCCAGTGTAATGGTGTGCAGGAACATCAACTAATATATCTTGAGGTGAAGAAAAGTGATCCAATGAAAGTGCTGCAAGATCTGCCACTACACCCTAGTGAAATGGACATGCCGCTGCTGTTACAGCAGCAAACACGCATTCCAGTTAAAATGGACTGTCCATTGACACTCCTCTTTAGTATGCTGCTAAGATAAATAAAGCTCACCAAGAGTTGGTGTACACATGCTGGAGGTCTCTAGTAAGAAATGGACACAGGGTTGGAGACACAGGATTGGAGACAGGTGTGCGCAGTCATTCCAGGGGTGTCCAAACTATGGCCCTCCAGCTGTTCAGAAACTACAATTCCCATCATGCCTAGTCATGTCTGTGAATGTCAGAGATTTCCAATGCCCCATGGGAATTATAGTTCCTTAACAGCTGAAGGGCCATAGATTGGACACCAATCTAAGCAAAGACCTGACCATAGCTCAGGGCTCCTGTTTGTTGACAGTTCCTGTTAGGAGATGGAGAGAGGTGCTCTGCTCCGTAGATAGCACTCCATGCTAGGGTAGAAATTTTACATCCATAGTGCTGAGAGAGTTGAAAACAACTTGCCGAGTCCAGGGGACTGAAGGAATCTGGAGGTCTTAAAGGAATAGGAGAGCCTGAGGAGCCCGGAGATCCCCCTTTGAGAGGCCAGGAGTGGGTCAATGCAGCAGGGTTCTATAGCTACAGGGAGCGAGGGAAGCCCAGAGAACCAGGAGAGCTCTGAGCCACCAGTGGAAAGAGCATTGGTTCTGTTGAAAAGAGAGCCAGATGGCTCAACTTTTTCTGTTATCTGTTTTGCTGGTGAAAATCCCCTGCATGGGCAACTGTTCTGTTTGGAATCTTTCCTAAAGTTTGTTTTACCACTTGCTGTTGCTGACCACCCCACGTATATACACTACGGGGCAACGGCTCTTCTGTGCAAAATCATGTATCCGTACATCATTTTATGCTTAGAAATCACTCCCTAGGAGCACATTTAACCCTGTGGTCACCCTTGATGTTAACTCCTTCCCTGCCATTGACATTAGTACAGTGACAGTATTTTTTTTTTTTTTTTAAGCACTGATCACTGTAAAGGTGTCACTGGTCCGTATGTAAATGAAGGGTTAGGAATGAGTATTCTTTTTTTTTATACTTTGGTCTGTATTCTTACTACCTGATGTAAAAAAAAGAACTGTTAATAAACCACAATAACTCAAGCTGAAATGTACACATACAGTACAAGGGAATGTGCTAAAGCAGTGACTCCATACTCTCAGTGACTTTTCCCTATCTGATGGTTTGGTCTGGAGATTCAATCAGACAGATCTTGACTGATGGTAGAAACTATAGTGCTTTGGAATCCTTTTTCATGTGTTAAATTTGTACTTAAGAACACATATTGTGTGTGTGTGTGTGTATGTGTGTGTGTGTGTGTGTGTGTGTGTGTGTGTGTGTGTGTGTGTGTGTGTGTGTGTGTGTGTGTGTGTGTGTATATATATATATATACCGTATTTATCGGCGTATAACACGCATTTTTTCCTCCTAAAAATGGAGGAAAAGGTAGCTGTGCGTGTTATACGCCAATATAAAAAAAAATGTCCAGAAAGCAGCACCGAGAGGTAGAAGGGGTCGGGCGGCGCCGAGAGTTAGAAGGGGGCGGGAAGCGCCGAGGAGAAGGAAGGACGTGCTGTCATCGGAAGTCCCGCCTCCTATGCCGACGTCAATCACAGGCGCCGGGACTTCCGATGAGAGCGCATCCTTCCTTCTCCTCGGCGCCGCCCGCCCCCTTCTACCTCTCTGCGCCGTCCGCCCCTTTCTACCTCTCGGCACTGCTTTCTGGAGATTTTTAGTGATGTGTATAGTGGCGCTGGCGAGGCTGCAATTATAGGTGCTGGCGAAGGCTGCATGTATGGGCGCTGGCGAAGGCTGCATGCATGGGCACTGGCGAAGATTGCATGCATGGGCACTGGCAAAGGCTGCATGTATGGGCACTGGCAAAGGCTGCATGTATGGGCACTGGCAAAGGCTGCATGTATGGGCACTGGCAAAGGCTACATGTATGGGCACTGGAGAAGGCTGCATGTATGGGCACTGGCGAAGGCTGCATGTATGGGCACTGGCGAAGGCTGCATGTATGGGCACTGGCGAAGGCTGCATGTATGGGCACTGGCGATGGCGAGGCTGCAATTATGGGCGCTGGTGAGGCTGCATGTATGGGCACTGGCGCTGGCGAGGCTGCATGTATGGGCACTGGCAAGGCTGCATGTATGAGTACTGCAGTGACGAGGCTGCATGTATGGGCACTGCACTGGCGAGGCTGCATTTAAGGACACTGCGCTGATGAGGCTGCATTTGTGGGCACTGGTAAGACTACATTTAATAAAAAAATTTTGGTGCGTGTTATACGCCGATAAATACGGTATATATATATATATATATATATATATATATATATATATATATATACAGTGGGGAAAATATTTATTTGACCCCCCTGCAGATTTTTTAAATTTGCCCACTTACAGAAAACTTGCCGCATTGAGGGGCCAATGGTTGGGGCCATGTATTATTAAATGTTGGATGAGAACCTTCTTCCCTCAGCCAGAACACTGAAGATGGGGTGACAATGACTCAAAACATACTGCCAAGGCAACAAAGGAGTAGCTCAAGAAGATGCACATTAAGGTCATGGAGTGGCCTAGCCAGTCACCAGACCCTAATCCTATAGAAAATTTATGGAGGAAGCTGAAACTTCGAGTTACCAAGTGACAGCCAAGAAACCTTAAGGATTTGGAGAGGATCTGTAACCTAGAGAATTGCTACCCTCTCACTAGACCTTCATAAAGCCTTTGATAGCCTAAATTGGGACTATTTATTTTCCCACTTTAGAAACCTTTCGATTTGGCTGTACCTTTATCTTACTACTAAAAAAGCTCTACAGCAACCAGTCAGCTCATGTTTCCATTAAGTGTTTTAAGTCACTTCCGTTTTCTATCCGACGTAGAACACGACAGGGCTGCCCAAGTTCTCCATTGCCTTTTTGCATTGGCGATAAAACCTATAGCCATGGCGATACGATCCCAGCCTAGCATACATGGTATAGGTTGTGGACAATAGGAACATAAGTGTTCCTTGTTCACCAACGATGTCCTCATGTATGTCACCAACCCTCAAACTACTCTACTTAATCTATTAACTTTGTTACACCAATCTTCCCAATTCTCAGGACTTTCCTTGAACACCCAAAAAACAATAGCCTTTAATATTTCTTTACCTCCCTCGATGGTGCAGAGCTTACCAAAGACCTATAGCTTTCAATGGGTACTACATTCCCTTTCTTTTTATAGGTATCCAACTGACTCCTTTTGGCACTCTCTATTGGGCTAATTATCCTCCACTTTTTTGGCTACTTTAGGAAGATCTTCGATGGTAGGCAGACTATCCCCTATCTTGGTTTGGCAGAATTAACTCTATTAAAATTACATTTCTACCCAGCATACTTTATTGCTTTAGAACTCTATCCATTGCTGTCCCGAAAGGAGACCTGCAGCATTTACAATCAGAAGTTCTTATTTTTATTTGGGGTAATAAAAAAACCCAGAATGAATAAACTGACGTTGTATGTCTTAATACCAAGTGGTGGATTTGGCCTCCCAAACTTACAAGCTTATTATCAGGCTGCCCAAATAACTCAGCCGACCTATACAAGGCCAAGGGATCTATGCCTCTTTGGGTCTCTATTGAAATTCTCTCATGCTACCCTTATGCCATTGGTTCTCTAATGTGGCTTCCGGCCCGTCTTCGCCCCCCTATTTTTTGCCTTACCCTGTTCCACTCAATGGCAGTTTGGGGTGGAGTAAAACATCAGAAACCCCTGTCATCTCCACATATCCCACTGGTTCCCTTGTTTTGCAATCCTGAGTTCTCTCACAGAATGACACCGATGCCATTTCTATGGTGGCTTAATAAGGGGCTTTTTAGGATAGGTGACTATCTCAACGGCAACCAACCACACTCTTTACAACATTTCAAAGATACGCTACAAATGCCCTGGAGTGAACTATTCCAATACAATCAGCTTATTTCTTTTATACAATCTAAACTCAATTTACTGAAGAGATCCTTTATAAATTCTGAAATGATTTGTCAAAAGAAGAACTTCTTCCGGGGTATGCCACTCTTACTGATCCGACTACCAAACTCCCTTATATGTCTCAATGAGAACAAGACTTGAATATCACTTTTGACTTATCTGACTGGCAAGATATAACCTATGAATTATCCAAAATATCCATTAACACATCATTATTCCAAGCAAACTATAAAATGCTCCTATGTTGGTATCTAGTTCCGACTAGAATTGCGAATATGCATCCATCTGCATCCCCCATCTGCTTCAGGTGTTGGAAACAATGTATCATGTCTGGTGGCAATGTCCGGTAGTCACTAGATTCTAGATTCAAGTATTTAATTTGATACATTCAGTGACAAGGATTAACATCCGTAGATCTCCGAAACCTGCACTTTTTCAAAAACTTCCCGAGGAGGTTCCCAAAAAATTTACAAAACTCATTACCTATATATATTTAGCAGCCAGAATAACTATTGCTAAATTTTGCAAAATGTGAAGGATGTGCTAACTCTCTTGGGAGCAGCAACTAGAAGTCCCTGGACTAGGAAGATAAAATGAAAAATGTGTGTGCGAGTGCGCTTCCCACTAGCACACACATTTTTCAACTATTGCTAAATACTGGAAGCAATTTTTGGATCCCCTTTAGTACATGAAGAATAAAATGAAGTGGATAATGGTCAATGATAGACTTACCTGTATTCTCCAAGAAATTTGAGGTGACATGGGATCCATGGATAAAATAAATACGAAATTTTGACCAGACTTGTATAAAGTACTCAAAATTTCTACTTGAGTAAAAGTACAAGTGCTCGATCAAAAAGTGACTTGAGTAGATGTGGAAGTGCTCGCAGAAAAAGTTACTTAAGTAGAAGTACTAAAGTATTCAACATTTTTTTTACTTAAGTATTGCAAGTAGTTTTTTGAAAAAATTTGCTACTTAAGTACTAAAAGTAAAAAGTACCAGTAGTTTTGAAAAAAAATTTCTACTCAAGTACTGAAAGTAGAAGTACATTACACATGTTATGTAGTTATTAAAGAAAGAAGTCAAAAGTTTGAACATCATATTGTTTTTTATTAATTCAAATGATTAACCTAAAGGACAATCACAATTCCTTAGGCTGTAACTTTTTGTAAACAAAAAACAGATAAAGTATGTCCCTCCCTTCCCCTTTTAAAGCCAGGGGTGGTCTCCTTCCTGAGCTTCCTCACTCTCACAGCCAGGCAGATCACTTGAAGTTGAAGGGCCAGGGGTGGAAGGAGGTGTTTTTGGTTCGTCCATCTTTTCAGCTGATCAAAAGGCAGAACAGGAGCATGCTCAGTCTTCTTAATCGCGGTTTGATTTGATTTGCTCAATTGATGATGATGTGCCAGGCCAGCTTCATCAAACCTACAACGCTTAAAGTGAAAAATGCATCAAAAAATACTAACAAAGTGGCTGTGCTAAAAATGCTAATAAAGTGCCTGCAATTATATATATTCTTTTTGTATTCAAAATCATCACCCACAGTATCAAAAATAAAGTGACATGTCTGTGCTAAATGCAGTGCAAATTATTCCCACAATGTAAATGTAATTTATATAAAATATATATGACAATACCACAATAAAATACGTTGTGATTGTGAATAAGTTAGGTGCAAGTTTAAGTGTGTAAACTAAACTTTATAAGGAAAAGTCCATAACTGAATTCCAGTGTGCAATCTAAGAAGTGCTGTCACTTGCTGTCAGATGCTTCCACCTTTCTTCTGTGATCTGCTCAAGTAAAGTGGTGGACTGGATAGCCTCTCTCTCTGCCTCTCACCTTAGTAGCACTGGCACTGCACTGGTTCAAAAAGCTGTCTATATTATTTTCATTATAAGAACTTGTCAGAACATGTTTCCACCACCTGTCCTTCACACTAGTAGTGCTCATTTGCTTTGCTCAAGTCAAGTGCCACTGCCAGTGGCCACTGCAGTGCAGGCACAGCCGCACAGGCAGAGGCAGGCCGCAGGAAGCACAGGCACCACCACAACACAACACTTATGGTCCATGGACCATGGATGGTCGGATAATCATCATAGCCGTCAGTCTCACTCTTCTTGGTTCAAAAAAGCCACCCATGACTAGTGTGTATATAATATATTAATATTTTATATTGATTATTTGATTCTCAAATGGCACATTTGCCATGGCAAGGATTAGGCCCTCTCCACGGTCCACCTCACTCACCTCATAGAGAAGAAGATGAGATAACGAAGAAAATGCTCCGAGTCCTGCTCCCGCGTCCGGCCGCCCGCGTCACAACTCCTCTCAGTAAGGGTCCTAAGGGGTGGAGTCTGAGTGACACACAACACGTCTAGAGGCAGAGACCTCGAGCGGGAAGACGGCAGCATGGCTCCTCCTGTGCGGTCTTAACTTGATGATCATGACAGTGATTCCGCGGGCCGGGCGCGAGCGAGGCTGTGGGATTGATTGAATTGAGTTGTGCTGCCTACTGCTACACGCTACCTACTACTAAATTGTGAGTCAGTATATTTTATTTCATTTTTATATATAAAAGCGGTATTGTTGAGCACTACTAGCCACTAGATCTCCTGGCTGTCACTTTGTCACATGTTGGGGAATCACAGCGGCTCGGCTCCAGAAGTGGCGGGTGTCCCCATCATCCTGCCAGGGCCGCCAAGAAGTTCATCACCTAAGTTATTAATATCTTATGAGGAGAGGACCTATGAGATTGAGAATTGAAATAATTAAATATATATGGCTTTTTGAACCAGTGCAGTCAGTGCCAGTGCCACAGTGCCACCCAGACGCTATCCACCAGTGCCACCACCATTAAGTGTGTTGGTCGGTCACTCGAGCACTGAAGGAGGTGGAAGCATCTGACAAGTGAAGTGACACTTTAGATTTACACACTGGAATTCATTTATGGACTTTTCGTTATAGATAGGTTTACACACTTCAACTTGTTGCACGCACCTGACCTAACTTATTTCATAACTTATTTTATTGTGATTTATTGTCATATTTTATATGAATTGAATTTACTGTTACATTGTGGGAATAATTATTTTCACTGCATTTAGGCTTTAGCACATTCATGTCACTTTATTTTTGATACTGTGTGGAGTGTGGGCAGGGCACTGGGGGCAACAATGATATTATATCGATTGCACAGGCACTTTATTCGCACAGCCAAGTTGTGTTTGTTTGTAGTTTCTTGATGCACTTTAAGCGCTGTAGCACAATTTATTTGTTTGTTTCATATTTTCTTTTTATTGGAAAGATTTGGTATAGCAGCTTTTATTATACACAGCCTTTATTTTCGTATGCGCTGATTTACAAATGACATTATACACATTTTTTTTGAGCTTTATGCAACCTGCCATCTACTGTTCTGGCAGTGGTAATTTTTTTAAAAGTAACGAGTAACTATGCAGCACAAAAAAAAAATACTTGAGTAGAAGTATCGAAATCATCAAAAAAATGTAGTGAAGTAAAAGTAGAAGTAGGAGAAAAAAATTCTACTCTAGGAAAGTACAGATACCGCATTTCGGTACTTAAGTACAGTACTTAAGTAGTTCTACTTCGTTACTATACATGTCTGATTTTGACTGACTCTTCCTTCCTATCTCTTCTCTTTCCTGATCTATTCCCCTTTTCCTACCGCTTTTCTTTCTTACAATCTTTTTTTTTTCTCTGTGTTTGTTCGATTTCTTCAATAGTTCCAAGATATATTGGTAGAACATATAGTTTTATATTTATGATAAATACAGGAATGTACAATGGGATTCCGCTATACCTGTGTTGTGTTTTTCCTTTTTTTTTCTATTCTCTTATCCCTCCTCTTTCCTTTTCTTATATTTTATATATTTTCTTGTTACCCCCAACTGATAATTCTATTGAGATTACTCAATGCTGGGATTTCCCGGTTCACGGTTAGGAGATTCTATGTTTACGAATAATTGAAGAAAACACATTTCTGTGTTTGTACTTGATTTTATACCTGTTTGCACTATTGTTCAGAATTGTGCCTTATTAAGCATTGTCCTATTACTTCAATAAAAATATTGAGAAGATCTGTAAAGAAGAGTGGACCACAATCCCTCCTGGGATGTGTGCAAACCTGGTCACCAACTACAAGAAATGTCTGACCTCTGTGCTTGCCAACAAGGGTTTCTCCACCAAATACTAAGTCGTGTTTTGCTTGGGGATCAAATAGTTATTTTACGCACTGAGCTGCAACTCAATTTATAACATTTGTATCATGTGTTTTTTTCTGGATTTTTAGTTAATATTCTGTCTCTATCACTTATAGATAAAAGAGTGTACATGTGGGCGCTTCTGTGGGGTAGAGCCCTGGATCCAACGGATTATGTAGATCTGCATGCACTCGGGCAGCACCTGAGAGGAGAAGCGGCTCTGTAGAAATATGGAGAAGAACAAGGCGCCTCTAAGTGCAATATAGACCATTTATTGGAGCATAGAGAGATTAAAACAATTTACAGGAAGTTAAAATCAAAACAGCATGTTTTAGAGGCTTCTTAATCTCTCTATGCTCCAATAAATGGTCTATATTGCACTTAGAGGCGCCTTGTTCTTCTCCATCATTTAAAATACACCTATGATAGAAATTATAGACCCTTCAATTTATTTGTATGTGGGCAAACTTAAAAAATCTGCAGGGGATTAAATAATAATTTTTTCCCCACTGTATATATAAACTTGTAATGAACAAATAGCAGGTTGCACTTTCAATTTCAGCCTAGCAAGGGAGGAGGGGAGGAGTGAAAAAAAAAAAGCGTAGGAGGGATAAAAAGGGGACGGGGGGAGGGAAAAGGAAAAGCAATGGGGGAAGTGGTACCCTTTGCATAGTGGGTTTAAAAAAACTAGATATTAAAATAAAAAACAATTAAAACTGACCCAAATTAGGCTAGGTATAGATGTTCTGCTAAACTGATGCCTATGCAATGTCACTTTTCAGAGGTGTTTGACAGGTGATGAAAAGAAAATGAGATGCCTAACAGTGTTGCAAACCTACCAGATTGAAATTTACTGACACGACACCCAACATTTACTGGCACAACCAAGGTTTTACTGGCATTTCCAAAAGTTACAAAATTACAGTTTTAAGTCCAAATTTCAGTATTTGGGCTACAAACAAGTACAATATGCAATTGGCAATGTGACTTAAGGTAGATAATAAGACAAAAAACATATTTATTATTTTATATTTGATATAGTTAGTATCTCAGGGACAGGACTCAGGCGGGCAAGAAATTAGACACACATGAAACTGATTCTCACAGTGACGCCAACAGCAGTGTGCAGCAGCACAGATCACTGACACGACACGTCCCCTCCTGAGTCACAGTGACAGTCTCGCTCCACGCCAGGTGGTTCCTTCAGTCCACTCCAGTCCAAACAGCACTGACAGTCCCGCTTCCGACTTGCCTCGCTCTCATCCCGTAGACTCGCACACGAGGCTCCAGCCACTCAGCTTGGCTCCCTTGCTCCATTACAATCCAATGACACCGTCAGGCACCACCTCCACCAGACCTGCCCCCCACCCCCACTTCCTGAACACACTGGAGCAGGCACTTGGATGGTCTTGGTCAGCTCAGAACTGGAACTGAGCATGCATCCTTTACTTTACTGCCAACATTTTCCTGTCACTGGCATTTACTGGCAGGAGAAAAGTGCCCATTTTTTGCTGGCTGCCAGTAAAAATACTGATGGTTGGCAACACTGATGCTTCCTCACCAGGGGTTTTAACACCGTAAATGGAGCACCAACACACCGCATTCCCATCCACTTGAGTGGGTAGTGTTTGGCGGCGGTACTGCCTGCCAAACGTGACAGGGATCATTTTTGCTGTGGGCATGAGGCAAAGCACTGCAACCATGGCATGTAACCATCCCTGTCAACTGCCTTGGGTGAGGGTGGTCGAGGGGCACTACGAACGTCTCAGCTGTGTGTTTTTAGCACCCACCCCCCCAACCACCAATCTAAACGAACCTGTAGCACTAACCCTGTAGGAGTTGCTGATATCCGGGTTCCTACTGCTGCACAGCCAGTCACACAGCATTTCTTTCATTCACTTAAACGCAGCAATCAGTCCTTGGCTTGTTTTTTGTTGTTTTTTTAGGGGATAATACCTTGGATTGGGTAGGGAATTACGGAATGCCCAATTAAAAAATGTCCAGAACACAGAACAAAAAAAAGACAACCTCCTCCCTAGTTCCTCCTGACTGGCACACACACAGGGCAAGGTTAGATGAAGACTTGCCAAATTGTGGTCCTCAAGAGAGCACTGTTACAGCTGGCAGTCTCTCCCCTTGTCTGTCCCTGCACTGTGCTAATCTGCTCACTGTCTCTGCTTGCTCTCTCCCACTGCCTCTCCAGCATGAATTCCTCCAACTGTGATGGGATCCTTCCTGGCCAACTTTCCCGAGCTCCAGCCCGAGGTAAAACCCTCCCTGGCAAGGGTCCCTCAGGGGCAACCGACAGCCTCTCCTCAGCACTGCTTCTCCATCTTCCACCCTACTCTCCTGCTGGCATGGCCCATGTCTACTTGTGGGCTTCCCAGTCCCCTGCCAGGCCCACTACTGGGGATAGGGTGAGGGCCCATGAATATTCAGGGCAGCCCCTCTTAGCCTCCATCCTCTATATTCTAGAATATTCTCCAACATTCTAGAAATGGGAGGGGGGGGACTAGAGAGCTGCCAGGATGAGTCATCCAGCCCTAAACTTTAGTAACCCTGACCTAGTTACAAACTCACCAGTTAACATGAGTCAGAGTATAGCTTGCTTACTCTAACTACAAGTAGCACACACTAGGGGGTGCTACAATCTCTTATAGTTTCCCTTTACCAACTCATTAAAGCACAACACTTAATAGTTATGTTTATCACTTTTATTCTTTTGCAAATGACTAGAATTAAAATGTGACCATATAATTATCCTGTGCGTCCTTTAAGTGTACTTCTTTCTGTTTAACGCTTTTGAAAAATTTGGAAAGATAATTTAATCTGAAAGTTTATCCATTTCGGCACCTCATGTAGTTTCTGCAAATACTGAACAATTTTTATTTTTAAGGTATGTGTCCGAATTCCATATATCAGAGGGTTAAGGAGTGGTGGAAACACAAGGGGAGTCATGGAGAGGAGAACATGAACCATAAGAGGGAGGTTTACTGCCTCTAATCTGTACCTTATAAAGACAAAGAAAACACCCATCAAAAAGATGGAAAAGTTGAGTAGATGCGTCACCAAGGTGTGGATGGCTTTCTGACGGGACTCTTTGGAGATTCGCAGGCAGACAATAAATATCCTGAAGTAGGAGATGGCAGTAACCAAAATAGTAATGGAAAAGTAAGCAGAGGTTACAACAGCTGCATAAATTCTATTTAATAAAGTATCTAGGCAAGACAAGATGACGAAAGACATGTTATCACAAAAAATACTGTTTATTTTATCCCCACACAGAGGAAGATGCCACACCATAAGGATGCTTATAAGAACACTCAAGAAGGACGTGACCCAACATGTGGCAGTGATCCTCAGGACCTTGTCATTGGTCATCAAGGTGGCATACTGCAGAGGTTGACATATTGCCAAATAACGGTCGTAGGCCATAATGGTAAAAGTACTCATCTCAAAAAATGCAAAAGTGGAAACACAAAGAGTTTGGATTAGACACTCGCCACGAGAAATCATCTTCGAGGAGGTGATCAAGTCAACTATCAGTTTTGGAAAGAATGAGGAGCTTCCAAAAATCCCGTTGAAGACCAGGCTGGCTATGAGAATATACATAGGTTCATGGAGACTCCTCTCCTTAAGCACCACCAGCACAATGATGCCATTTATCATCAGAGTAAATAGATAGATCCCTGTAGAAAATAAGAGGTAGAGATCTTTTTGCATCTCCATCTCTACCAGCCCCAGGAGTATGAAGTTTACACTGATGTTGGAGAAGACCTCCATCTTGCTGCAATCTGTTAAAAATCAAATATATAGTCTTAGTTAAATCACGCATTGTGCATAAAGGATACAACTCTTTCTTTAGAAGCTCAGTGCTCAAGAAAAGCCAGATGTACAAACTGAATTTTAGAAAGCCCTGTAGTAGATTCCCACATACCTTACATTTGTTATGGAGAAACTGGGTGAACATGTAGAGTTGGCAAGTTATGACCCCCCCCCCTCCTTTTTCAGGAGACCTTGACCAACTTGAACATTAATCTGATAAAGGAACAAGCAAACATCCTTCTGGTCTATGGTAGTTTATTGTATAATGCATGCATGGTTCTACTCACAGAGTAGACTGACTAAGGCTGGCCATACACGGTTTGAATCTTGGCCAGCTGAGCAGGAACTGGCTGAGAATCTAACCATTAATGGGCAGGCTGAATGTACCAAGTTGATCGTCGATCAACTTGGGTACAACAAGACTGCCGGATTCGCTTGCGATTATTGCAAGCTGCTGCTATAGCAGCTAGCGATAATCACTTTCTTCTCCCGCCTGCTCCCGCCCCCTCCGCTGGGAGAATACAATTGTTCGGCAGGAGGGATTCCTCTGTAAGTACTACCTATGTTGGTGGGGGAATTGTGCAAATTTCTTACCTACAACCCCTGGATGCAGGAAAGAAATTTTCACCGACTATGGCCTGCCTAAGGGGTCGTTTGGACTTGTTAAGGGGGGGGGTGGGGGAGGCATACAGTTTAGATATTTTATAACCAGCCCCCATCTTCCTTAACCTCTCTGGTGGTATGATTATTTCAGATTTTAGGTGCTGAAAGTGGTATCATTATTTTGCATGTAATTCTTAAGGACGAGCAGTCCAAACCAACTACTTACATATGATTTTTTTTTTACTGTGCGTTCTTCTTTATAACATCTCGTGTATGATAAAGTTTGAAACACAAAATCATAAATTATATTATAATAAATAACTATAAATAAGTTAAAGTATATATATATATATATATCATATATATATATATATATATATATATATATATATACGTATAATATACATATAATATATAATATAATAATATATAATAATAATATAATATATAATATATATATTATATATACGTATACAGTATATATATATATATATATATATATATATATATGTATATACGTGTGTATATATATATATATATATATATATATATATATATATATATATATATATATATACACACATATTTTTTTTATATATATATATATAAAGTACAGTAAAACTGCAGGCAAGGGCACTGGGGGGCAAACTAAGGTCAATTTAGTTATGTAATCCAATAGGGTTACAATATATCAGTGTGTTTGTGTGTTTTACTTTTTGAACTTGCTCGCAACGCTCACAGGGAACGGGCACACATCATCAGGTGGAAGATCCGACCGCCGTACACTGCCGGAATACATCGCGGGATCCCGGGGACAAGGAAAGTAACCTCTTCCAGGATCCAGCGACTTCTCCCTGGCGGTACCCCGAGTGTGGCTCGGGGTTACCGCTAATGGCACTGAAATTCCACCCCGAGCCACACTCGGGAATACCACCAGAGAGGTTAGGCTGCAAAGGCAGTGGCTGGGAGTGTATACATGCCAGTGCTGCAATGCTTTGCAGAGACGGCAAAAAAATGATTCCCCTCTCATGTTTGGTAGCACCCCTCATGAATGGGACCATTCAACTCAGAGGGGCCGTGCTGCAACTGCCTTGTAGTGGTTGCAGAGTGGGGGTACAGCATTTACTGGATTAAAACAGACGGCCTCCTCACCACCAATCAAATGCCTCTAAAAAAGATCTGACACTTGATCACTTTCCAGAGGTGCGGCAGTCTAAGAAAAGAGGTAGCATTTATAGAGGAACTTTTGCCTTACGGTATTAGGGACACAAAGGGAGTTGTACCCTATATAAAACTGTTCTGGAAAAAAAAAAGTACAACAAAAAGGAAATAAAACTAGACAGTTGGCCAAACAAGTGTTTGTGGTTAAACAGGGAACTTCGGTGGGCAGTTGATGCTATTTGGAGACTTCTAAGAAGACAGTAAATCTTATTCCTGAGACAGGCTGAAGTGGTCCTCCAAACCTGGGAAGCATGGGCCATTGTTCATATGTTAGTCATGGCTTCTTACACAGTGTGTCCTGTTGGTCCAGGAACCCAGGGACTCTCACATTGTAGCAGAGAGAAGTAAGTAGGTTGCAGTGAGGTAGCAACCTGATCCAATCGGCCTGAGGCTCAACTCTTGAACCCATTAATAAGAGATGTGACACCTTTACAGTACATACAGTAGGCATGTAATAAAACAAGAACACAGGTTAGGTAAAAGATAATAGGCTAATATACAAGACCAGCTATCACAGTTCTGTTTGCAATTGAAGTAATTATTCCTGAGAACCTTCCACTAATAACTTGGAACCAATTATTTATTTATTTTAAACGGTTTTTATTACCACATGAGGATAGGTATATAATAGGACATTTGTAAAATGGCATATTTCAAATTACAGGAAAAAAACAAACAAAAAAAAAAAAACAACTCACTTACAATGTACTGTACAACTGCACAATTAGTAATTTTACACAGTATGTGTACTTCGCCAAAGTTGATCTTCCTAAAAGGTTGCATTATCCACACCGCTACCCCATATAGAGTAACCAAATCATCTAAGTGCTGGTTCACACTGCCGCTACCACTAAAGTAGCGTCGCTTCCAGCGCGACTTTGACGCGATTTTGACGCAATTTTGGCGCGACTTTGACGCGACTTTGGCGCGACTTAGCGCGACTTTGACGCGACCTAATCGCGAGGCAACTTTTTATTTGGCCAATCACAATCTGATGTCTTGTGACCTAATTTCCTTTTCCTGTGTTTTTTTTTTTACATATTTCCTTTTTCCCATGTGTGCAGTGTTGTGTGTCTCACATAGCTTTGTTTGTCTGTCCAGAAACGTAAAAAAAAAAAAAGAGCTTTTTTCCTATAATTTTTAAGAAGCACATGCCTCCAAAGACACCCAAAAAATGCCCGTAAAATGTCTGCAAGAAAAAAAGCCAGCCGCAGAGAAGCCATATTACAGAAAATATAGTAAAAATGCTGTTTTTTAGGGGTTCTGGACATGCTACATAGCTGAAACTTAACAGGGACACTTTTTTGACCCCCCAGACACTAAATCCAGAAAATGACATGCCTGCCTAAAAAAATGCCCGCTAAATGCCTGCAAGAAAAAAAGCCAGCCGCAGAGAAGCCGTATTCCTGAAAATATAGTAAAAATGCTGTTTTTTAGGGGTTCTGGACATGCTACAGAGCTGAAAATTGACAGGTACACTTTTTAGACCCCCCAGACACTAAATCCAGAAAATGACATGCCTGCCTAAAAAAATGCCCGCTAAATGCCTGCAAGAAAAAAAGCCAGCCGCAGAGAAGCCGTATTCCTGAAAATATAGTAAAAATGCTGTTTTTTAGGGGTTCTGGACATGCTACAGAGCTGAAAATTGACAGGTACACTTTTTAGACCCCCCAGACACTAAATCCAGAAAATGACATGCCTGCCTAAAAAAATGCCCGCTAAATGCCTGCAAGAAAAAAAGCCAGCCGCAGAGAAGCCGTATTCCTGAAAATATAGTAAAAATGCTGTTTTTTAGGGGTTCTGGACATGCTACAGAGCTGAAAATTGACAGGTACACTTTTTAGACCCCCCAGACACTAAATCCAGAAAATGACATGCCTGCCTAAAAAAATGCCCGCTAAATGCCTGCAAGAAAAAAAGCCAGCCGCAGAGAAGCCGTATTCCTGAAAATATAGTAAAAATGCTGTTTTTTAGGGGTTCTGGACATGCTACAGAGCTGAAAATTGACAGGTACACTTTTTAGACCCCCCAGACACTAAATACAAAAAAATGACATGCCTGCCTAAAAAAATGCCCACTAAATGCCTGCAAGAAAAAAAGACAGCTGGTAAGACACTACAAAAAATTATAAGAAAAATGATTTTTTTTAGGGGTTCTGGACATGCTACATAGCTGAAACTTAACAGGGACACTTTTTTGACCCCCCAGACACTAAATCCAGAAAATGACATGCCTGCCTAAAAAAATGCCCGCTAAATGCCTGCAAGAAAAAAAGCCAGCTGCAGAGAAGCCGTATTCCTGAAAATATAGTAAAAATGCTGTTTTTTAGGGGTTCTGGACATGCTACAGAGCTGAAAATTGACAGGTACACTTTTTAGACCCCCCAGACACTAAATCCAGAAAATGACATGCCTGCCTAAAAAAATGCCCGCTAAATGCCTGCAAGAAAAAAAGCCAGCCGCAGAGAAGCCGTATCCCTGAAAATATAGTAAAAATGCTGTTTTTTAGGGGTTCTGGACATGCTACAGAGCTGAAACTTGACAGGGACACTTTTTAGACCCCCCAGAAACGAAATCCCAAAAATGACATGCCTGCCTAAAAAAATGCCCGCTAAATGCCTGCAAGAAAAAAAGCCAGCCGCAGAGAAGCCGTATCCCTGAAAATATAGTAAAAATGCTGTTTTTTAGGGGTTCTGGACATGCTACAGAGCTGAAACTTGACAGGGACACTTTTTAGACCCCCCAGAAACGAAATCCCAAAAATGACATGCCTGCTTAAAAAAATGCCCGCTAAATGCCTGCAAGAAAAAAAGACAGCTGGTAAGACACTACAAAAAATTAAAAGAAAAATGATTTTTTTTAGGGGTTCTGGACATGCTACAGAGCTGAAACTTGACAGGGACACTTTGTAGACCCCCCAGAAACGAAATCCAAAAAATGACATGCCTGCCTAAAAAAATGACCGCTGATGAATGCCTGCAAGAATAAAAGACAGCTGGTAAAGACACTACAAAAAATTAAAAGAAAAATGAATTTTTTTTAGGGGTTCTGGACATGCTACAGAGCTGAAACTTGACAGGGACACTTTTTAGACCCCCCAGAAACGAAATCCAAAAAATGACATGCCTGCCTAAAAAAATGACCGCTAATGCCTGCAAGAAAATTATGCTCTTTTCTTGTTCACTGCCATTTTTTAGCAAAGTCGGATGACAAGTCGGATTACAGGTCGCTTCAATTAAGATAAGGAGGCGACTCCCATTGAAGTATATGGGACAGGTCGGATCACTGGTCGCCTGAAAGTAGTACAGGACCCTTTTCTGAAGTCGGAGCGACCTTAATAGCGGCAATTAAGACGGCACTGATTCATTTACATTGGTTTGGTCATGTCAAGCGACCTGGGGCGACCTGGGGCGACACAAGTCGCCTCGTGAGTCGCCCTAGTGTGAATGGGGGCTTATTCACATTTTCATATCATTTTAGTATGATTATTTATAAAAATAAAAGAGAAAAACAAAACAAAAAAGAAACAAACCTCCCCCCAACCCAAAAAATCATAACAGGGTAAGATGAGTGTGACAGTGCTCACCTTCACTGGGAGTGAAAGACAGATACTTAATGGTTTGGATTGCTTCACATGGGCTCTGTGTTTACACTTATGATAATGTGTATTGAATTTCAATGTCAGAGACTATTGTCTGTGTACTGAGGTGTGATGTGTATTCTGTTAAGCCTGTCTGTTCCATTGTTAATTGTTAATGAACTCACGTATTCTTTTTTCAACATCACAAACTATGTAACTATAGGGAACATCGATAGTTTTAAAAAACCATTAGATGGGCACCTTAAATCGGAGTTCCGGCCTCAAAATCGATAAAATAGATTTTGGGCCATCCGCTTGCTGAGGGCAACCTGAAAAATAAATGGATAATGGCGATTTTTTTTTTTGGTCACTTACCTTATTATAGAAGAAAATAGACTCACTTTGCTTCCACTTCCTCCCGCGGCCGCGCCCCGTGCCATCACTTCTGGTTTGCGATGATTCCTGGGAGCTGAACATCATCGCTCCCAGGAATCAATGCGCCTGCACCGGCCCCGCTCGTCACTTCCGGTGCAGGCGCGGCATTCACTGCTAAACAGCTTCTGGGCATGCCGTCAGTAAACGGCTTCCTTCAGTCTTGAACAATGCACAACAATGCTAAACAGCTTCTGGGAATGCCCAGAAGCCGTGCAGTGATGCAACGCCTGCACCGGATGTGACGAGCGGGGCTGGTGCAGTGCATTGTGGGACTCCAACGTCACTGAAGAGGACACGAAGAGGGACGCTGCGGCTTCACCTGCCCACACCTGAGATGGCAGCGCTGGAGAAGAAATTTTCAAGGTAAGTATTTCTTCTTACAGGTAAGAGCGACCCGGGACAGTTCCGAGGCTATCCATTATGGAATGTACTAGCCCTGACTGTCCCGGGGGTATTTTTAGCTCAAATTGACCCCCGAGGCCGGAACTCCGCTTTAAAGACCACAGCATACAGGGTATACAATGTACGGTTAACAGCAAACACACACACATCATAGGTTGAACTGAATGGACTGATGTCTTTTTTCAACCTCACAAACTATATGTAACTATACTGTTTCTGTCCAGATGGCTAGATAATTAGTTCAGGTTAATTCTATTCCTGTATACAATTTCATTTGCATATGATAATGTAATCAGGCAACCCCTGACATGTGTGTGGTAATCTGATCGGGGGGGGATGTCCATGCTGTATATAAATTCTGTGTGAGAATGTTTAATAAAATAGAAGGTTCCAGTGCAAGCTAAGTTGTCGGCTATCTTTGTATGGGGGGCGGCTGGAATATTTGATATCTATGTGCAAGACTGAAGGAAGCCGTATACTGACGGAAGTCCACAAGCACAGCATGGGTCGCGGTTTCATTACAATGAACACAAAAACAACCTTACCGGAGTGAACCCCTCCCCCTATCCCTGCCTCCAAATGTAGAGCTGTACAGCACTGTGACAGACCTAGCCGGGCAGGGGCTTTTGGGGAGAATTGGGAGCAAGCCTCTTACCCACTGATGGGCCCTGGCATTTAAGGGAACACTACTTTTTGGAAGATGTGTGCCTGGGGGATGCGTGGAGTGGTCTTGTTTCTGATTCAAGTTCATGTCTCCCCAAAACACACAGACCGACCTGGAATTAGATCCCTGAATGTCCAGGTGGCTAGTTGTTTAATTAACTTAATGTTTATAGTGTTAATTATATTTCTGTATACAGTTGTGTTTGCATATGATAATGCAATCAGCCACACCTGAGTGTGTAGTGTATAAAAAGCCTGTATTCTTGTTCAATAAAGAGTTCCAGTTTTGTAGCTGAGCTAGTCCCATCTAGTTCTTGGTTGCAATATGCGGCTATAATATCTGATATCTATGTTCAGGAGGAAGCGGTATACTGACGGAAGCACTCAAGCGGAGTGTTTGACGGTTCCGTCACAAGCACCTCATAGTCTCAAAACACTTTCCAATAGATAATTTTATGAAACATGCAGAGTGTAACGGAACCGCCGACCCACACTTTACTTGTGGTCTTCCGTCATATACGGCTTCCTCGCAGTGATGAACAGCCGCCCTCATACAAAGCTAGCCAACAACTTAGCTTGTACAAGTTTTGGAACCTTCATCTTTATTGAACAGTTTCACACTCAATTTATACACACATAAGCACATCCCCCTCCTGATCAAATTACCACACACAGGTCAGGGGTTGCCTGATTACATTATCCTATGCAGATGAAATTGTATACAGAAACAGAATTAACCTGAACTAATTATCTGGCCATCTGGACAGAACAATGTGAGGTCATTAACATTTAACAATGGGACAGGCAGACTTAACACAATCCACATTCCATCTCAATAAATAGACAATAGGACAAGACTGCCAATGACAGTCTGTCCGTCTATTACATTGAAACACATTGAATACACATCTAGGTGTCACAGACTCCATGTCAACAGACCACAGGTCTCACAGTGCAAAGTGGGATCAAATCTCCAAATTTCTTGAGAGGCACCGTTGACAAATATCACTCTCCCATCTGGAGCCATTCAAACCATTCTCTTAGCATCCCCCAAGTATCTGTCCCTCACTCCCAGTGACGATGAACACCGTCACACAGAGCACCCTGATTCTATACCACCAACACCTTATTGTCCACCTCTACAGTTTCTGTAGGTTAGCAATCACAGTTTCAGAAGAATCTACCCACCTGTACCATATTTTTCAAAAATTTTTGGGCACCCTCTAGCCTCATATTTTATCTCATAGAGTGTGATATCAGAATTAACCAGTTTTTTCCACACTGCCAGTGCCAGAGTATCAGTACATATCCAGTTTATCACTATTCATTCGCTTACATAAAAGAACAAGAGCCTCAAAAAAAGCTTAGTAGCAGGATCCATCGTTTCATCTTCAAGCACCCCTAAAAGGCAAATCAGAGGGCTACATATATTTGGTAAATCAAACGTGTCAGCTATAAATTCTGTAACTTTTGACCACAAAGGCCTAACTTTAGGACACTCCCAAACCAAATGTAGAAAAGATTCCCTGCTGATTTGACGTTTTATGGCACAAGTCTGTATCTCACTTACCTATGTATCTTACCCATTCTAAAGAGACGCTGTGGTGTATAATACCTTTGATGTAAGTAATGTATCTGTACCATTTTGTCTCTTGAAGAAAAAACCATGCCTACATAAGTCTCAATTACCCAGGGCCGGGACCAAGGGGTGGGCAGTAGGGTGGTTGCCCTGGGCACTGTGGTATCATGTGAGTTGAGGGGGGCACCGTGAGGAGATTGAGGGGGAGGGGATTTGTGTTGGGAGGAGGAATTTGGGGGAGGGGCAGCAAGGGGAAAATAATTGCTCTGGGAAAATTTGGTGTGTGTGTGCTGCTAGGAGTTGTGATTCAGGGGCATTTGTGTTGAGAAGGGGGTGGGAGAAGAGGATTTGTGCTAGGAGGGGGGATTTGTTCTAGAAGAGGTGATATGGTAGAGAGGAAGGGGATTTGTGTCAGGGGAATTTTGTTTTTTTTTATTTGGGGGGGGGGGGGACTTGTACTAGTAGGGAGGATTGGGGGGTGTATGTGCTAGGAGGGGGGGTGGGGGTCTGTTTGTGCTGGGAGGATTTTGAGGATGGAGTGGGAACAGATTTAAAGGGGGGGATTTCAGCAGGGGGGGGCAATTTGTACTGGGAGGAGTTTTATTAGGGGGTAATCATACAGATTAGGGACCAATTTTTTTGGGGGGGGGTTCGCTGACACATAATGCTTATACATCTTGGGGGGAGGGGGTGCAGTTTAGCATGTATTCCCTGGGCTCTGGGTGACCTTGTCCCAGCACTGCAAGCACCTCAACCCATAATTCCTCTGTCAGATCAGAGACTATACTCAACCACCTGTCACATGTCTTACAACACTGCCTACTATCTACAAAAGCCAGTGCCAAATAATATTCAGATACCAGCTTAGTATGTTCCGGCTGAAGCAAAAGAGCGTCTATCTTGGTGTTAATAAGGGACTCATTACCAGCACCATACTGAGCCAGCGCAGCATGTTTAAGTTGCGCATAGTAAAAATTGCAACCAATTATTACTATTACCTTGTATTATTTTACGAGATTTACAGGTGCATCTCAGAAAATTAGAATACCATCAAAAAGTTAATTTATCTTGAGTAATTCAATTCAAAAAGTGAAACTCAATAAAACTGATATATTTCAAGCATTTCTTTTAATCTTAATGATTATGGCTTACCGTGAAAACCCAAAATCTCAGAAAATTTAAATATTGTGAAAAAGTTCAATATTGTAGACTCATGGTGTCACACTCTAATCGGCTAATTAACTCGAAACACCTGTAAAGGTTTCCTGAGCCTTTAAATGGTGTCTCAGTCTGGTTCAGTAGGTTACACAATCATGGGGAAGACTGCTGACTTGACAGTTGTCCAGAAGACAGTCACTGATACCCTCCACAAGGAGCATAAGTCACAAAAGGTCTTTGCTAAAGAATCTGGCTGTTCAAAGAGTGCCGTATCCAAGCATATTAATAAAAAGTTGAGTGGAAGGAAAAAGTGTGGTAAAAAAAAGTGCAAAAGCAACAGGGATAACCGCAGCCTTGAGAGGATTGTGAAACAAAGGCCATTCAAGAATTTGGGGGAGAATCACAAGGAGTGGACTATGACTGCTGTCAGTGCTTCAAGAGCCACCACACACAGACGTATCCAGGACCAGGACATGGACTACAACTGTCGCAATCTTTGTGTCAGGCCACTCCTAAATCAGAGACAATGTCAGAAGCGTTTTACTTGGAGTAAGGAGAAAAAGGACTGGACTGTTGCTCAGTGGTCCAAAGCCCTCTTTTCGGATGAAAGTAAATTTTGCATTTCATTTGGAAATCAAGGTCCCAGAATCTGGAGGAAGAGTGGAGGGGCACGGAATCCAAGTTGCATGAGGTCCAGTGTGAAGTTTCCACAGTCAGTAATGATTTGGGGAGCCATGTGATCTGCTGGTGTTGGTCCACTGTGTTTTATCAAGTCCAAAGTCAGTGCAGCCCTCTACCAGGAAATTCTGGAGCACTTTGTGCTTCCCTCTGCTGACCAACTTTATGGAGATGCTGATTTCATTTTCCAGCAGGACTTGGCACCGCCCACACTGCCAAAACTACCAATACCTGGTTTAATGATCATGGTACCACTGCGCTTGATTGGCCAGAAATCTCACCTGACCTAAACTCCATAAAGTATCAGTGGGGTATTGTCAAAGGAAGATGAGAGACCGAACAATGCAGACGAGCTGAAGGCCGCTATCAAAGCAACCTGGGCTTCCATAACACCTCAGCAGTGCCACAGGCTGATCCCCCCCATGCCACACCGCATTGATGAAATAATTTAAGCAAAATGAGCCCCGACCAAGTATTGAGTGCATACTATACTGTACATGGACATACTTTTCACTAAGCCAACATTTCTGTATTAAACATTTTTTTTTTATTGGTCTTATGTAATATTCTAATTTTCTGAGATACTGGATTTTGGGCTTTCACTAGCTGTAAGCCATAATCAAAATTAAAAGAAATAAATGCTTGAAGTATATCACTCTATGTGTAACGCATCTATAGAAAATATATGAGTTTCACTTTTTCAATTGAATTACTGAAATAAATTACATTTTTTGATGATATTCTAATTTTTGAGATGCACCTGTATATAACAGTTTGAACAGCAATTTACAATATAAAAGGAGACTGTACAGTTACAATACAAATCAAGACAAGAGGGTATGATGGTACTGTCCCTGGGAGCTTACAATATAAAGGGAAGAGCAAGTGATACAAAAGGTAATCACTGTGTGGATGTGTTGTTCAAGAAAGTAATTGTTAACTAGAAGGAAGTTAGTCTTTCCTGAAGAGATGGGTTTTCAGGGATTGCCTGAAGGCAGATAAAGTAAGAGATAGCCGGAAAGACTGGGGTAGGGAGTTCATGATGATGGGAGGGGCTTTGGGGAAATGCTGGAGGAGCACAAGGGAGGAGCAAAAGAATGGTTTGGGTAAAGTTGCTTATGTAGCTCGGGACAAAGTTGTGGATGACTTTGTAAGTTGTTAATATTTAGAATTGTATTTGATGGGTGCTTGGAAACCAGTGGAAGGATTGGCAGAGAGGGGTGGCAGAAGCTGAATAAGATGGAGGAGTCTGGCAGCAGCATTCATGATACACTGAAGTTGGGGTAGTCAGTGTAAAGTTAATCCAATGAAGAGGGAGTTGTAGTAGTCAAGGAGAGAGATAATAAGGGAGTGATTTAGTATGTTGGTAGTGACATTGCCTGGGAAGGGGTGAATTTTGGAAGTATTAGGTGAAGGTGGCAGTATTTCACAGTGGTTGAATGTGGGCCTGAAGGGAGAGGTCAGAGTCCAGGATTACACCCAGAACTCTGGTATGAGAGGAGAGATGGATTGTATAGCTCTTTGCCTTTATCCGGGCCATGGGGCCCTATTCCTCCCACTGACACCAATCATGGGACACTGTTCCTCCCACTGATACCAATAACGAGGCACGAATCCTCCCATTGATCAGGCACTATTCCTTCCACTGACACCAAAAATGGGACCATATTCCTCCCATTGATATGATGGAACACTATTATTCCCACTGACACCAAACAAAGAGCCCTATTCCTCCCACTGATACCAAATATGGGGCACTATTACTTCTCCTGACACCAATGATGGGGCACTATTCCACTCACTAACACCAATGATGAGGCACTATTCCTTCCACTGACACCAATGATGGGGCACTATTCTTCCCACTAACACCAATGATGGGGCACAAATTCTCTCGCTGATACCAATGATGGGACACTATTCCTTCCACTGATACCAATAATGGGGTACTATTCTTCCCACTGACACCAACAATGGGGGACTATTCCTTCCACTGACACCAAAAATGGGGCAGTATTTCCCCCACTGATTCCAGTGATTTGGCACTATTCCTCCCATTGACACCAATGATGGAGCACTTTTCAACCCACTGACACCAATGATCGGGCACTATTCCTCCAACTGATTCCATTGATGAGGCACTATTCCTCCAATTATAATACCAATGATAGGGCACTATTCCTCCCACTGATACCAATGATGGGGCACTATTCCTCCAATTATAATACCAATGATAGGGCACTATTCCTCCCACTGATACCAATGATGGGGCACTATTGTTCCCACTGACACCAATGATGGGGCACAATTCCTCCCACTGACACCAATGATGGGGCACTATTCCTCGCACTGGCACCAATGATGGGGCACTATTCCTCCCACTGATTCAATGATGGGGCACTATTCCTCCCACTGACACCAATGATGGGACACTATTCCTCCCACTGACACCAATAATGGGGTACTATTCCTCCCACTGACACCAACGATGGGGCACTATTCCTCGCACTGGCACCAATGATGGGTCACTATTCCTCCCACTGATTCAATGATGGGGCACTATTCCTCCCACTGACACCAATGATGGGACACTATTCCTCCCACTGACACCAATAATGGGGTACTATTCCTCCCACTGACACCAATGATGGGGCACTATCCCTCACACTGATTCAATGATGGGGTACTATTCCTCCCACTGACACCAATGATGGGGCACTATTCCTCCCACTGACACCAATGATGGGGCACTATTCCTCCCACTGACACCAATGATGGGACACTATTCCTCCCACTGACACCAATGATGGGACACTATTCCTCCCACTGACACCAATGATGGGACACTATTCCTCCCACTGACACCAATGATGGGACACTATTCCTCCCACTGACACCAATGATGGGACACTATTCCTCCCACTGATAACAATGATGGGACGCTATTCCTCCCATTGATACAAAAGTTGGGCACTATTTCCTTCACTGATTTAAGCAAAGTTTGAAGGGGAAACCCAAACCACGGCACCACACCCCTAATTTTTGTCAAAAAGTTACAAACCAGAAAAAAGGAGAAAGGCAAAAGCTGCAGGTGCTTCAAGCAAGCTTTGTCATAGACTTCTATCGAGGCTTTGAAGACGCTTTGAAGCATCACTAAAGCGACATTGGGGATCATTTTGAAGTGAAGCAAAGCAAACACAACGTGCGAACAGGACTGTAAGCTAACCATTTTGTTTAGTGACAGGGGCTTTAAATGAGGTTCAAAGTGCTTTATAAAAAAGTGTTTCCAATGCTATCTGAAGCAAGTGTAAACAATCCCTTAAGGTGCTATTAAACACAGTAATTACAATAAAAAAAATATTTTTTATTACAAAAAACGAATACAAATATTATCTGCAAATTCTTAAAACCTATGTTAGTGAACACTTCAACAATAATACATTTGTTTAGGTGGACTGCAGATGTCATACAAAACTTCACTTATCCATAATGGGTGGTTATAGAGTTTACTTGTTATTTGTGGATTCAACTTGTTTCGCTCTTTTGCTTCATCAGGAAACCACAGACTTTGTTAAAAACCTTGCATAAAAAAGGGCAACAATTAAAGTGTTATTAAAGGCAACAATTTTCTTTTTTTGTTGTTTTAGATAGAGGGGAGATGAGTTATAATCCCTGTCAGGTTTTTATTGTTGTCTTTGCCCCTGTTAGGGAGATTCCCCTTCTTTATTTGCCCTGTTTACCATTATCATTGAAAGTTAATGTAAAAGAAAATCCAAAATTTTGAGTTGTCCCCAGAGACGAAATAGAGGGGAAATCTCCCAGTGGGGACACTTGTTCTGGGATTCCCTCACTGGAGAGATTTTCTCTTACTTCCTGTTTTGGCTGTGGGAAAGGAAGGAGAAATTTCCCTACTGGAACACAGACCGAAAAAAGACCTGACAGGGGTGTTAACCCTCCCTTACTCTCGCCAAAAATGAAAAAAAAAAACAAATGTTGCCTTTAGCGACACTTTAAAGCTCATACCATCCATTATATCAACAATAATTTGTGTCTTCCATAGCAAGAGCTGCAAAAAAAAAAAAGGAGAAAATGACCTACCGAGTCTTCTCATACTGGGACGCCTGCCTTTACACACACATGAACTATAATGCCATCCCAGTCTTAGTCCATAGGGTTCAATATTGAGTCAGCCCACCCTTTGCAGCTATAACAGCTTCAACTCTTCCGGGAAGGCTGTCCACAAGGTTTAGGAGTGTGTCTATGGGAATGTTTGACCATTCTTCCAGAAGCGCATTTGTGAGGTCAGGCACTGATGTTGGATGAGAAGGCCTGGCTCGCAGTTTCCACTCTAATTCATCCCAAAGGTGTTCTATCAGGTTGAGGTCAGGACTCTGTGCAGCCTAGTCAAGTTCCTCCACCCTAAACTCGGTCATCCATGTCTTTATGGACCTTGCTTTGTGCATTGGTGTGCAGTCATGTTGGAACAGGAAGGGGCCATCCTAAAACTGTTCCCACAAAGTTGGGAGCATGAAATCGTCCGACATGTCTTGGTATGCTGACACCTTAAGATTTCCCTTCACTGGAACTAAGAGGCCAAACCCAACCCCTGAAAAACAACCCCACACCATAATCCCCCCTCCATCAAATTATTTGGACTATAGTAGCACTATTTTGTTCTGGTCACAGTGTTAAAAAAAAGGAAAAAAATAAATAAATAAATAGAAAATTAAAAAAAAAAAATGACTCCATTTTTTTTTTAGATACTGTCACCGGTCAGTGTCCCTGACAACCACCACACCAGTCATCTGATGATGCTGTACTGCACTGGTGACAGCATGTTTTATTTTCTTAATTTTTCCCAAAAAATGTGGCAAAAAATTGCAACTTCAAAAAATTCACCATGCATCTTACTAAACACCTTGGACTGTCTAACCCCCCCCCCCCCCCCCAAAAAAAAGGATGTCATTTGGGGGTATTTCCACTGTCCTGGGATTTTCGGGCCTTAAGAAATGAGATAGAAAGCTAGGTCCATAAAGACATGGATGGGCGAGTTTAGGGTGGAGGAACTTGACTGGCCTGCACAGAGTCCTGACCCCAACCCGATAGAACACCTTTGGGATGAATTAGAGTGCAGAGACTGTGAGTCAGGCCTTCTCGTCCAACATCAAGTGCTTGACCTCACAAATGCGCTTCTGGAAGAACGGTCAAACATTCCCATAGACACACTCCTAAACCTTGTGGACAGCCTTCCCAGAAGAGTTGAAGCTGTTATAGCTGTAAAGAGTGGGCCAACTCAATATTGAACCCTACGGACTAAGACTGGGATGCCATTAGGTTTATGTGCGTGTAAAGTCCGGCATCCCAATACTTTTGGTAATATAGTGTATATGTAAAAAGACTGGGATGCCATTAGGTTTATGTGCGTGTAAAGGCAGGCGTCCCAATACTTTTGGTATGTATTGTATGTTTGCCCCCGGAATCCCTGGGACCCACCCCCGTGGACCAGACAATCCAGCAAGACCCAGACACCGGAGCAAGCAATGGACAGCAGGAGGAGGAATTATATAATAACTGCAAAAGTTATCCCCAAAAAGAACCTTATTAATAGGGAATATGTATATAAATCATGCATCATTCTGCTGTACTAACTATTATTATACACTAAAATAATATAGAAAATGCCACTAGAGGGCACCTGAGTTCTAGCCAAATAGATAGTCTAGGGGTGTCAGACTCAATTTCATCGCGGGCAACATGGTTGCCTTCAAAGAGCCAGAGCACTCCACCCCCGCCCCTGTTACATCAGATGTGAACCCCCCCCACCATCACAAATCAAGAGTCCCCCACCCTCTCTTACATCACAGTACACACCCCTTACCTCGTGCTTCTGCTGGGAAGAAGCTGGCGGCGGAGCTGGGAAGCAGAAATTGCAGGGTCTGGAGGAGGACCAGAAGAGGGCTGGAGTCTACTGAATGCTGAGACCAGGGGAGGAAAAGATGAGAGGCTGCACAGAGAGGATCTGTAAGGGGAGTTCTGTCCTCCTCTCTGCTGCTGACTGCTGAGACAGGGGGTGAGACGAGCCTCTCTGCGACTGCATGGAAAAATGCATGATCCAGCAGAGGAATTCTGTTGTCGACTGTTGAGACAAGGTGGGGTGGAGAAGGGGCGGGGGGGTTGGGTGGATGTTACAGCTGCAGGAGAGGTGCGAGGGCCACATGAAATGGCATGGGGGGCCACATTCGGCCTGCGGGCCTTGTGTTTGACACCTGTGCTCTAGTTGAAAGACCCTAAGAAAACAATGCATAGGGATTGCATTCAAATTTCAATATAAATATCTGTAAATTCAAAAAGCAAAATTGAAAAACCACAAGGGAGCTATCTAAAGAAAAAATAAATAAATAAAAAAAAAAGCACCAAGTTTGAAAACAAATCATCGTTTTGGGTTGTCCCCAAAGCAGGAGTTGAAGGGAAATCTTCCATTGGGGATACTAGTTCTGGTGACAACCAATAATTCCCTCAAAAAAGTCAAAAAATGGACCTCCTCTTTTGACTATGGGACAGGATGTAAAGGGAAATCCCTCAAAGGAGACCTAGATGGCAAAAAAAAAAGAGGCAGAGGTTTCAGCCTTCTGATACTCAATCTAAAAAAATGAAAAAATGCCTTAACCACTTAAGCCCCGGAAGATTTTACCCCCATTCCGACCAGGGGGTATTTTGCGATTCGGCACTGCGTGACTTTAACGGACAATTGCGCGGTCGTGCGACGCTGTACCTAAACGAATTTGACGTCCTTTTTTTCCCACAAACAGAGCTTTCTTTTGGTGGTATTTGATCACCTGTGCGATTTTTTGATCACGCGCTATAAACAAAAAAAGAGCGTCAATTTTGCAAAAATAGCAATATTTTTCACATTTTTTTATATGAAATTCCCCCAAAAAAAAATGTAAAAATCAAAATTTTTTAACATTTTCGGCCAATTTGTTTTCTGCTACCTATGTTTGGTAAAAAAAAATCGCAAAAAGCGTATTTTGATTGGTTTGCGCAAAAGTTATCGCGTTTACTAACAAAGGGAAAGATTTCTGTCATTTTTGTTGTTTTCTTTTTTAACGTGTAATGGCGGCGATCTGCGATTTTTTTTGCGGTACTGCGACATTGCGGCGGACAGATCGGACCCTTGACTGACATTTTTGACACTTTTGGGGTTACCAGTGACATTTCTACAGTAATCAGTGCTATACATATGCACTGTTACTGTAAAAATACACTGGTAGTGAAGGGGTTAACTTTATTTGGGAGGGAGGGGCTGTGTGTATCCCTAGGGGCGTGCTTTCTACTGTGATTGGCTGTGGCTTGAGCTGTAAGGACACTGATCAACGGATCTACATAGTAGATCCATGTGATCAGTGTCTTTACAGCGAGGAGAATGA
Source organism: Pelophylax lessonae (assembly GCF_965119305.1). Lineage (NCBI taxonomy): Eukaryota > Metazoa > Chordata > Amphibia > Anura > Ranidae > Pelophylax > Pelophylax lessonae. The sequence continues at coordinate 725,880,903 of NC_138769.1, read as the reverse complement.
CAGGTGGCTTGTTTACACAAGCTGCCTGACATTCTCCCTCCCCCCCGCCGATCGCCGAGTGGCCGGCGGACATCGGGTCCGCTGGTCACACGCGCAGGGGGGGTCCGTGACCACGCGCTCGCTCCCTAGACCCTCACAAGCAAGCAACGTAGCCCTACGTTAGTTTGCCTGTGAGGGGCTGACCGCCGACGTAGATAGTCGTGCGGCGGTCGGCAAGTGGTTAATTTCTACTTTTTTAACCTCTTCTGGATTGGCCCACGCATATCTACAGCGGGGGTGGCCCTCCTGCGCGAAATCACGTACATGTATGTGATTTCTAGTTCCAGGTCTGGGATGTGCATGAGCGCCGGCGGCGACCCACTCCCGCTGTGATTGGACACAGCGGGAGCCAGTCAGCGGGTCCGGCGGACCCAGTGTTTACCGGCACCCGGCGATCGTTCCCGAGAGAGGCAGAAGGGTGGTCTGCCTATGTTAACAAGGCAGATCACCATTCTGTCAGATGGGAAGATGAAGATCCTATGTTTCTGCTAAGCAGGAACACAAATCTCTCTCTTTCCCCAGTTAAAGCACCTCCCCCACACAGTTAGTAAACACCCGCCACATTTAACCCTTCGATCGCCTCTGATGTTAACCCCTTCCCAGCCAGTGTCATAAGTACAGTAACAGTGTATTTTTTTTAGCACTGATCACTGTATAAGACCCCGTTCACACTGGGGTGACGCTACTTGCCGGGGCGACCTCACAGGTCGCGGTGCGCAGCTGCGCACCGCGACCTCGGAGCGGCCGGCACGGACTTCATAACATTGAAGTCTATGCAGGTCGCTCCAGGTCGCC
>NC_138769.1:725820069-725875069 GCF_965119305.1 Pelophylax lessonae | reverse complement strand
GGTTATTTGTGGAAGCAGATAAAAAGCTTTAACCACTTTACCACCGAAGGATTTTGCTGTCTTACGTCTGGGCAACTTTTTGCGATTCGGCACTGTGCGAATTTAACTGACAATTGCGCAGGCGTTCGACACCGTACCCAAACAAAATTTACGTCCTTTTTTTCCCACAAACAGAGCTTTCTTTTGGTGGTATTTGATCACCGGTGCGATTTTTAATTTTTGCGCTATAAACAAAAACAGAGCGTAAATTTTGAAAAAATAACAATATTTTTCACATTTTTTTATATGAAATTCCCCCCCAAAAAAATGTAAAAATCAAAATTTTTTTACATTTTTGGCCAATTGGTTTTCTGCTACCTATGTTTGGTAAAAAAAAATTCACAATAAGCTTATTTTGATTGGTTTGCGCAAAAGTTATTGCGTTTACTAACTAAGGGAAAGATTTCTGTCATTTTTGGTGTTTTTTTTTTTTTTAACGAGTAATGGCGGCGATCTGCGATTTTTTTTGCGGGACTACGACATTGCGGAGGACAGATCGGACCCTTGACTGACATTTTTGACAACTTTGGGGTTACCAGTGACATTTCTATAGTAATCAGTGCTATAAATATGCACTATAAATAGTCACCAAACAAACCATTGGTAACTATTACGCCGCCATGGATTGAAATCCTTTAGTGCTCGCCAGGTCCCCCTCCTCAAGAAGGCACATGTACAGGCTCGTCTGAAGTTTGACAATGAACATCTAAAGGATTTGGAAAAAGTTATGTTTCAGATGAGACCAAAATTGAGCTCTTTGGCATTAACTCAACTCACCGTGTTTGGAGGAAGAAAAATGCTGACTATGACCCTAAGAACACCATCCCTACAGCCAAGCACAGAGATGAAAACATGATGCTTTGAGGCTGTTTCTTTGCTAAAGGTAAAATCTTGGATGAGAACCTTCTTCCTTCAGCCAGAACACTGAAATAGGTCGTGGATAGGTCTTCCACCATGACAATGACCCAAAACATACTGCCAAAGCAACCAAGGAGTGGCTCAAGAAGAAGCACATTAAGGTCATGGAGTGGCCTAGCCAGTCTCAAGCCCTTACTCCTATAGAAAATGTATGTAGGGAGCTGACTTCAAATTGTCAAGTGACCGCCAAGAAACCTTAAGGATTTAGAGAAGATCTGTAAAGAAGAGTGGACCAAAATCCCTCCTGAGATGCGTGCAAGCCCGGTAACCTACTACAAGAAATGTATTACCTCTGTACTTGCCAATAGGGGTTTCTCCAAGTACTAAGTCATGTTTTGCTTGGGGATCAAATACTTATTTTACTCACTGAACTGCAACTCAACTTATAACATTTGTATCATGTGTTTTTTTGGATTTTTGGTTGATATTCTGTCTCTGTCTATCGTTTAAAAAACACCTATGATAACAATTATAGACCCTTAATTTCCTTGTAAGTGGGCAAATCTACAAAATCTGTAGGGGATCAAATAATTATTTCCCCCACTTTATCTTAACTGCTGTTTGCGACACAGTGGATTTTCTAGGTGCATGAGCATCAGGTTAATCTCCTCTTCAACATCCCATGGGGAAACACTTTAGGAAAAGCCCGTGTTTTACAAAAAATTGTGATTTTAAGTTTCGGAAGCTTCTGTCGGGACTTAAAGTGATTTTAAACGATCACCTTGTAAAACAACCCATTCAGTTTAAAATAGAAATGAAAGGCAAAACATTTGTGTATAGATATAAAAAAACATTCTAAATACCTTTTTTCCTTTTTTTTTTTTATAAGAGATCACATCCCCTCTGTTCTCAGCTGCATAAAAGCTGGGGGGAAGGAGAAGAAGCAGTACACTGAGCTTCCCAGTGAATGGCTGGGCATGTTTGAGCAAATTGGATCGTTGGAGGAGAGCAGGCTGAGCTCCCAGCACAGCGACAGAACTGACCATGATGAGCTCTCCTGCTTAGTGTGGTCAGTTTGTCATAGGAAAACTGAGGGATTGGCAGGTGCAGGCTTAAAGCTTATACTATATTATACAATTCTAATTTGGGCATGACCCTGGACTCATGACTGCCCTCTGCTTGACACATACATGTATGCACCCAGTAAAGATGAGATCCTTGAACTTAGAGTAATATTTGTGATTTATGATCGCAATCCTGATAACTGGAGAGTTAAGAATGAGTCGTTTTTTTTTCTTTATTATAGTCAGGATTAAAAAAATAACATTTCAAAACATGCTTTGGTCTGAAAAAAAAATGTTTACAAACCACAATAACCCAAGCCAAAATGTACACATATAAGTGAATGAGTCAGAACAGTGACTCCACTCAGAGTAATGTCTCTTTCCTTATCAGGTGGCTTGGTCCAGAGTTTCAATCAAAAAAATCTTGACTGATGGCAGGAAACTTCTGTTCTGCTGTTGTTTTAGACAAACCATAGTGCTCTGGGAATCCTTTATCATGTGTTACATGTTTTACTTCTAAACAAAGATTATATATATGTATTTATAAAATAAAACAGATATAAATACTTGCTATGAATAAAAAACAGACTACACTATCAATGTTAGCTTAGCGAGGGGAATAGAAATGGAAAAAGAGGAAAGGAAAAGGGGGGGGGGGGGTGAACTGGGAAAACAGTACCCTTTGCATAGTAGATATAAAAATTGAAGATGGTAAAATAAAAATATATGAAAATATGATGCCTCCTCACCAGAGGAACCAGCATTTTGGTGGCAGTGGTGCCAGGGCCAGATTTCTTATTAGGTACTGTAGGCATGTCTCTGTCCTTCATAGAGGGGCATCTGCCAGTGGCGTCATTATGGGGGTGCGGTGGACCCGCCAGAGGGGTGACGCCATCAAGTATATATACGTAAAATACGACCCTGATGGTGTCACCCCTCTGGTATCAGTGCGCTGGTCTGACCGCATAATTTACCGACCATGCTGCTGGCTCGAAATTAGCCTGGGTGGGGAGGGGGAATTGCAGTGCAGGCCAATGATTCCAGGCTTCCCATCCAATACTATAGGGAGAGAAGTGAGGTCAGGGACCAGACCAGTAGTGATAAAGGGTGGCGGGAGAGACAGAGATAGGGAAAGAATGGGGAGGGATACTGATGGCGGTCAGGAAGGGGAGGGAAAGCGGAGGGCTGTGTAAGAAGGAAGAGTCCCAGGACACCATATATGAATGGAGGAGCTGAGGAGACACTATAATGGCAGCTGTAATACGAGAGGGCAGGTGACCATAATATGTGAGGGGGCGAGCATAGGGCTACCAGCAATGAATGAGAAGGTGAGAAGGAGGAAATAGTGTGTGAGGACTAAATGTGGAGAAACCTGGAGAGAAGAAGAGTGTAATGGAGAAATGGGACTGTACAATAGGAGATTATGGAGGGTGCCTGTGAGAGGAGAGGTGGGTATAGGGGTAGTCGAACGGGTATGTAGAGAGGGTGGTATAGGAGTAGTAGAGGGGATATGTGGACAGGAAAGGTGGGTATAAGGGTAGTAGAATGGGTATGAAGAGAGGTGGGTGTAGGGGTAGTAGAAGGGGTATGAGGAGAGGTGGGTATAGGGGCAGTAGAAGGGGTATGAGGAGAGGTGGGTATAGGGCAGTGAAAGGGGTATGTGGAGAGGTGGGTATAGGGGCCATAGAGGGGGTATGTGGAGAGGTGGGTATAGGGGCAGTAGAAGGGATATGTGGAGAGGTGGGTACAGGGGCAGTAGAAGGGGTATGAGGAGAGGTGGGTAAAGGAGCAATAGAAGGGGTATTTGGAGAGGTGGGTATAGGGGCAGTAGAAGAGATATGGGGAGAGGTGGGTATAGGGAAGTAGAAGGTGTATGGAGAGAGGTGGGTACAGGGGCAGTAGAAAGGGTATGTGGAGAGGAGAGGTGGGTAGAGAGCAGTAGAAGGGGTATGAGGAGAGGTGGGTAAAGGGGCAGTAGAAGGGGTATGTGGGGAGGTGGGTATAGGGGCAGTAGAAGGGGTATGTGGAGAGGTGGGTATAGGGGCAGTAGAAGGGGTATGTGGAGAGGTGGGTATAGGGACAGTAGAAGGGGTATGTGGAGAGGAGAGATGGGTATAGGGGCAGTAGAAGGGGTATGTTTATAGGGGCAATTCTTCGGAATTTTCTGCCGATACAGTAGGCTCCTGAGATGTGTATCCGGCCCTGAGTACTACCTCCCAAATGTGACATGATGTATAACTTTTGTCATGGATGTGCGGCAAAGCATCATGATGGTGGCATGTGAACATCCCCATCTGCTGTCTTAAGGGGGGCTGGAAGGTGGATGCTAAAAATGTGTCTCAATCATGTATTTTTAATATCCCCCAACGCAAGTCTAAATGAGCCCCTATACTTTCCCAGTATCTGCTCATTACAGCACAACATTTCATGTAATTATCCTGTGCATTATTTCGGTGTACTTCTTTATGTTTAACAATTTTGAACAATTTGGGAGATCATTTCATCTGAAAGTTTGTCCATTTTGGCCCCTCATTTAGTTTCTGCAAATATTGAACAACTTTTATTTTCAAGGCCTGTGTCCGAATTCCATATATCAGAGGGTTAAGGAGTGGTGGAAACACAAAGGGAGTCGCAGAGAGGAGAACATGGACTATAAGAGGAAGGTTTACTGCCTCTAATCTGTACCTCAAAAAAACAAATAAAACACCCATCAAAAATATGGAAAAGTTGAGTAGATGCGTCACCAAAGTGTGGATGGCCTTCTGACGGGACTCTTTGGAGATTCGAAGGCAGACAATAAATATCCTGAAGTAGGAGAAGACAGTAACCAAAATAGTAATGGAAAAGTAAGAAGAGACTACTACAGCTGAATAAATTCTATTCACTAAAGCATCCAGGCAAGACAGGATGATGAGAGACATGTTGTCACAATAAATACTGTTTATTTTATTCCCACAAAGAGGAAGATGCCATGCCATAAGAACAGTTATGAAAACTAACATGAAGGTTGTGACCAAACATGTGGCAATAATCCTCAGGACTTTGTCATTGGTCATCAAGGTGGCATATTGAAGAGGTTGACATATTGCCAAATAACGGTCGTAGGCCATAACGGTAAAAGTGCTCATTTCAAACATTGCAAAACTGGTAATGCATAGAGTTTGGATCAGGCACTCACTAGGGGAAATCGTCTTCGAGGAGGTGATCAAGTCAACTATCAGTTTTGGAAAGAATGAGGAGCTTCCAAAAATCTCGTTGAAGACCAGGCTGGCTATAAGAATATACATAGGTTCATGGAGGGTCTTTTCCTTCAGCACTACCAGTATAATGATGCTATTTATCATCAGAGTAAATAGATAGATCACTGTAAAAAATGAGAAGTAGAGATATTTTTGCATCTCCATCTCTACCAGTCCAAGGAGCACAAATCTAGTGCTGACGTTGGCTATGATCTCCATCTTGCTACAATCTGTTAAAATCAAAAAAACTGTCTTAGTTTAACCACCCGTTGGGCATAATAGAAAAAAATATTCCCCTAGAAGCTCAGTCCTCAAGCAAAGGCAGATGTAGTACCTTCCTACATAGGTGCTAGGATTTAGTACTGGCTCACTGTGTTCAGTGGATCTGTGTACGTGTGTAAATTTAGTTGTGCTCACTGTAACCAGTGCAGCTGATTTTGATTAGTTAGGTCTTTTCAGAGTTTCAGCTGCTGCTGGTTTGACTGCCCCCCTGCTTCCTAGAGAACTGTAGAATCCTCTGGAACATAGGTGTAGGGCAATGAAAATAGCAGCATGAGTTTATTTGCAGCCCTGGCTATCCCAGGGAGCAGAGCCCTGAAGGCTGCTGGGAGTCTGCATAAATACTAGGGGAGGACTTCCTCTTTGATTGATCTGCCAGTGTCCATTCACCTATAGGTGACTCATAACCCAGATAGTAATTATTATAGCCTGCTATGTGTCCCCTGATGTATTCCAAGAAATGGATTTTACAGGTATGTATGTAAAAAAAAAATAAAAAATGTTAACATTTATGTAACAGATCCCCAATATTTGGGCCAAGTATTTCTGTCTTAGGTCTCCAGAATCTCACGTGATGCAGTGACCTGGCCCCTCAATTCCCCCTAAACATCAGCCTAAGCTTGATGAAGGGTAAAACAAAAGACACTTTATTCAACAACTCACTTCCAATATATACAGTCTCATGTGTTTGATTTCATTATTATATGAAAATGCAATTGCGTACAGAACATAGTTAGCATACCTTGGTCATCTGGAAAGAGACAATAGGTGAATGAGACTGCAACATTATCATAATTAACTCAACAAACAACAAGCCCAAAACATAGCCAAATACGCATTCCTAGAATGATGAAAGCAGAAGACATAGGCTCTCAGACTGCCCGTCTCCATTTTCAACACACCTTATTATAACTTAAGTGTCAATTCACATCCCCCCAGGAAATACCATAGCTGAGTCTTATGTCATTAGCATCTGTTTAGTCTCTCATGGTGTGAAGTCCTTTGTGGTAATATGCAGCTTAGGCCCAAAGTCTGTGTTGCTTGGGGTGACAGGGACTTGAATTCAAAGTAACAGTACTCCAAGGGTCCCCCAGCATACACCCCCAACCAGAGCCGAGCTCCCCTACCAGGCAGGGCCGTAGTCCGTGGGCAGGAGGCTGGCCTCCACACTCCTCCAGTAACCCGTGACGAATGTCCCAGCAAATGGGCGTTCGTCACAATTTACAAATGCAGCAATTTAGAAATTGGATGAAAGGTTTAGTACTGGGGAACATGTTTTAAACGATAAAAAGTACATTTTATATACAACTATATAGATCAAACCAAAAGGAGGGACAAATGAGGAGGAAGGAGGGACAGAGAGAAATTCTTCCAAATCAGGAACAGTTCCTCAAAATCAGGGACAGTTAGGAGCAGTGGCGACTGGTGCATTGGGGGGGCAGGGGCGCCGCCCCCCCTATCCATGCGTCCGGCCCCCTAATCTACATGCAGGGCGCCGGATGCATAAATTCCAATAGGGTTTTTTTTTAAGCATGTGATTAGAGCCAGAGGCTCTAATAAGCTTCAAAAAAGGGTGGGCTCGAGGCGCAGAGCATTGCCCCCTGAACCCACCCAGTTGTGTGACAATAGGGAATGAATATTCCCTATTGCCACACTGTTTTTCCTCCCAGCCAATCAGGAAGCGAGTCTTGAGACCCATTTCCCAATTGGCTGAAAGGAGAGGCCATACTATTGGCCAAGGAGGAGGAGGAGGGAGGAGGAGACGCAGGGGAAGCAGCCGCTGGAGATGAAGCTGATGGGAGGCTTCTAATGGGGCAAGGCAGGATTCCACCAATTCCTGAGAGTGTTCCAGGGCAGATACCCGGAAATCAATGCAAGTAACTGATTGTGTGACCTGTTCTATTTCTCAAGTCAGCGCTAGAGATGTCGCAAATCTAAAATTTGCCGTTCGCGAACGGCGAACGCAAACCTCCGCTAATGTTCGCGAACGGGCGAACCGCCATAGACTTCAATAGGCAGGCGAATTTTAAAACCCACAGGGACTCTTTCTGGCCACAATAGTGATGGAAAAGTTGTTTCAAGGGGACTAACACCTGGACTGTGGCATGCCGGAGGGGGATCCATGGCAAAACTCCCATGAAAAATTACGTAGTTGACTCAGAGTCGGGTTTTAATCCATAAAGGGCATAAATCACCTAACATTCCTAAATTGTTTGGAATAATGTGCTTTAAAACATCCAGTGTGTGTATACGATCAGGTATGATGTTGTATCGATCAGGTAGTGTAAGGGTTACGCCCGCTTCACAGTGACAGACCAAACTCTGACAGGCCAAACTCCCCATTGTCATGGACATGCAATAATGTCTGGTAGTTTACCTGTTCCTCATGTCTGCATTAAGGGCCAGACTCTTCCTTCTGGCTGCTTCTATCATCTCTCTTCCCTGTTTGGCTCCACCCCAGGCCATTCCAGGAAGTCTATATTAACCAGTGCACTGCAGGTCTGCTTTGCTGTTCAACAGTGCTAGTTTCCTGTTTCCTGTGTGCTTGATCTACTGTTCTGTGTACCGACTTTGGCTTGTCTCTGACTATTCCTGTTTGCCTGTTACCCTGACCTTTGGCCTGTCCTGTGGTTACCCTTTTCTGCCTGTTACCCCGACCTTGGCTTACCCATCACCATTCCGTGTGTCCTGAGTAGCTGCTTCCCTTCTCTCCCTATGGAGCGTGACCTGGAGGACCCCAGGGGCCGCGACCTGGGCCCAGCTGCAGCCAAGTCCATCCTCACCACTAGAGGCTCTGGTGAACACCTGCTGGGTCTTAGACTTCGTGCCCTGGGGAATCTTGGGCTCACGTTCCGGTCCATCCGCAGCAGTCTGCTATGGGGTTCACTACCTTGCGCTGCGCCCCTGCCTCCAACAGGGTGCAGTTGTCACCTGGCCACAGGTGACCTGACACCCATTTAACAGTCAGTCAGTCCATTTGCACAACCGCAAACTCCCCATTTGCACAAGGTTGGATACCAAGCTAGCGATGTCCTGTTCCTTGTCCTCACTGACGTCATTGAAGGTCTCTTCCTCCACCCAGCCACGTACAACACCAAGGGTCCCCGAAAGGTGACAACAAGCCCCCTGGGACGCCTGCTGTGGTTGGTCTACCACCTCCTCAAAGCCACCTTCCTCCTCTGACTTCTCTTCTTCAGACTCCTCTCTCTGCGTTGCCACAGGTTCAGCAATTGACAATGACAAGGCTGCTTCTAGTGGTGATGGGGACCACAACTCTTCCTCTTCATGCTCATCTACGGCCTGATCCAGCACTCTTCACAGGGCACACTCCAGAAAAAACGCATATGGGATGAGGTCGATGATGTTGCCTTGGGTTTGACTGACCAGGTTTGTCACCTCTGCAAAAGGACGCATGAGCCTACAGCCATTGTGCATGAGCATTCAGTAACGCGGCCAAAAAATACCCAGCTCCGCAGAGGCTGTCCTCTTTTTTTTAAATTAAAAAAATCTGTTCTTATTAGTTTAATCCCGGTTACGTTACGTCCCCTATCAGGGGCCATTGTATGGAATAGATTTTAAGAACCGGGAGATGGCAAAAGATGGTTGGTCTGTCCTCTTACTTCCAATTTTGGGCACTGCCCGTGCGCCGTGCAATTTACTGTGCCATCCTATACGAGTGGTGTGTTAAGTAGTACTATTCTTATCAGCTTAATCCCTGTTACGTCCCCTATCAGGGGACGTGTATCGAATAGATTTTAGACAACCGCAAAGAGTTGTCAATAGTTGACACACTCATGACATAAATTTTATTCCTCTATACGTCAATCTTGCTGTAGTGATGACTGTGCTCATGCGCACGTTTGGGAGATTGCAGGCGATGGCGGTTTTTCAAAGCCTATGGTCGTGCTGAGGTAGTTCAGTGACAATTAAGTGACCCAGAAAACAATGATTCTGCAGTGTGGGCCCATTGTTGGCCTAGTAGGCTTTAATGATCACCCAAGATGATCATAAAGAAAATTAATGTTTTTTCTATGAAAAATTATCCAGCGGATCGCTTTTGGTCTGTTCACAATGAAGCAACGACCTTATCATCTGGGGTGTGTCAACATTGCCAACACTCTCCTAGAGGCGATCGCTTCATTGTGATACGCAAGCCCCTTCACCACAACAAGGCAACGATCATGAAGGGGAATTGACACATGTATGTGCCTTTTTTTTGTGTTTTGTTTTTTGCAGCCACAGTGTAGCACCAGAGGCCAGAAAAATTAGGCATGTACACATGCCTGAAAAAGCAGGTATTGTTGCAGCCGCTGCTGTAGCAGTGGCCGGAAAAATTGAGGTTTTCCAGGCAGAAAGTGCACTAAAACATTGCGGCTTGAACCGTAGTTGGTGGCGGAGAAGTCACGTAGGTCATCCGACATGCAGAGATTAAATACAGCAGCGTGTGGACCATTTTTAGCCCAAGGCATCTCATCAGGCCTTTTTTAGTCAAATGCATCCCCCACTGTCAGTCCCTTCGGGATCCATGCCTCATTCATCTTAATAAAAGGTGAGGTAATCTAGACTTTTTTGACCTAGGCGACTTCTCTTCTCAGTGACAATACCTCCTACTGCGCTGAAGGTCCTTTCTGACAGGACACTTGAAGCGGGGCAGGCCAGAAGTTCTATCCCAAATTGGGATAGCTTAGGCCACAGGTCAAGCCTGCACACCCAGTAGTCTGCTCCTCAGAGTGTCGATATCTGCAGTTAAGGCAAGGTAGTCTGCTACCTGTCGGTCGAGTCGTTCTCTGAGGGTGGACCCCGAAGGGCTGTGGCGATGCGTAGGACTTAAAAAGCTCCGCATGTCCTCCATCAACAACACGTCTGTAAAGCGTCCTGTCCTTGCCGGCGTGGTCGTGGTAGGAGGAGGATTACTTTCACCTCTTCCCCTGTTGGATTCCCGTTGTGCTGTGACATCACCCTTATATGCTGTGTAAAGCATACTTTTAACTTGTTTTGTAACTGCTGCATCCTTTGCGACTGCCGGTAATTCGGTAACATATCAGACACTTTCTGCTTATACCGGGGGTCTAGTAGCGTGGCCACCCAGTACAGGTCGTTCTCCTTCAGCCTTTTTATATGAGGGTCCCTCAAAAGGCATGACAGCATGAAAGACCCCATTTGCACAAGGTTGGATGCCGAGCTACTCATGTCCAATTCCTCGTCTTCACTGATCTCATTGAAGGTCTGTTCTTACCCCAGCCACGTACAACACCACGGGTACCAGATAGGTGACAACGAGAACCCTGGGATGCGTGCTGTGGTGTAACGCTCCTGCGTTTTATGTATGATGTGGATTTTCAGCTGCAGAAATATTCCACTTCAGTAGTCATGTAGAGAAACGCTGAGACACCAATCCCAACTCCCAATGACTCATCATGTGTGGATGATCTCAATTCAGCAAGTAAATACACACACTCAATAAGATGTTTCCTAGAGTGACTTATGTATATAGTAACACAGTGATGATAGGCTGAAGAGACAGGTTGGGTAGAGATGGTAGATGACAGACACTTGAAAGGAAATGTTCTTGAAAGTAAGATAGTAGCAGATGGGATGCAGATAGGTTTAGCAATCATGTATGGTAGCAGATGACAGAGTAGCAGGTGGACATACAAGAGAGATCAACCCAGTGCAAGAACAGGTGGTAGTAGGCTCAAGAGCTAGCAATCTTAGATAATGCAGATGTGGTAATAGTCCTTAGTATGCAGAGCTAGATAGTGTAAGCTTTAGTATGAAGGTTATAGAGGTTTCCCCTGTGGGGTACTTATCACTAATAGCAATGTAGCAGAGGAGAGGTTCGGCAAGAGCGGATGATCCGGTAGCGGGATACAGGGATCAGCGCAGCGTGGTTCCGACAGCGAGGTATGCTTGCAAGCATGAGAGCTTCAAGACAGGTTAGCTTTAAGGCACAAAGCAGTTTGAACGAACACATGTGAGTGAGAGCCGGCGATCTAAATAGCCATCCAGTCCGGCGCTCAGTGATGACAGCATCAGTCTTAAAGGTGTATGCGCACCTTACCAAAAGAGAATGGTGGGGCGCATACACTTATGAAAGAGTAATTAGGGTACCCAAAGGTACCAGAACATTACAGTACCCCCCTTAAGGCCGGCTCCTGAAGGCCTCTGGAGCTGGTTTGTCTGGGTACTTCGCATGAAAATTGCGGATTAATCTAGAGGCATGTATGTCAGAGGTGTTTTTATCCAGTCTTGGGGCCCATAGTTCTTCCATCGAACCAAGTACTGAAGTCTTCCTCTGTGGATACGAGAATCCAGAATCTCTTTTATCTCATATTCTTCTCCACCTTCAACTTGTACAGGAGGAGGAGGTGGGATAGTAGGCCTTATTCCTTGGTCAGGAACATGGGGCTTCAGTAGCGACACATGGAAAATGGGATGTATTTTGAGGTCTATTGGCAATGTAAGCTGTACTGCAGCTTTTCCAATAAGTTTCTTGATTGTGAAAGGTCCCAAAAACAGAGGTCCAAGCTTTTTGCTAGGGATTTTCAGTCTTAAATATTTTGTTGAGAGCCAAACGAGGTCCCCGATAGCGTACTGAGGAGAAGGTCTTCTGTGAAGATCATAGTACTTCTTTTGTTGACTATGAGCGTGTGCAATGGTAGTATTAAGCAAACCCAGAGAGTCCTTTATTTGGGTAAGATAGTCTGAGGCTACTGGGTTATTTGAAGGAAGGATGCGTGGTGGAAGAATAGAGGGATGAAACCCATAGTTCAAGTAGAACGGACTCTGCTTGGTCGTACTGTGGGTTGCGTTGTTGTAGGCAAATTCTGCCAGAGGGAGAAGATCCATCCAATCATCCTGTTGGTAAGAAGTGTAACAACGTAAATATTGCTCGATGCATTGGTTGACTCTTTCAGTCTGTCCGTTGGTCTGCGGATGGTAAGGAGAAGTGAGCTTCCGCTCGATCCGTAGTATGTGACATAGTTCTTGCCAGAACTTGGAAATAAATTGTGATCCACGGTCAGACAGAAGAGTTTTTGGGATACCATGTAACTTAAAGACATGTTTCATCAGGAGTTCTGCCGTTTGTTTGGACGAAGGTAGTCTGCGAATAGCAATGAAATGTGCCATTTTTGTCAGATGGTCCACTGACACTAAGATGGTATTAAATCCTTTGGAAGGAGGCAATTCCACTATAAAGTCCAAGGACACAACTTCCCATGGAGTTTGGGGTATTGGTAGACTGCATAGTAGACCGGATGGTCTCGTAGTGTCAATTTTGGACCTGGCACAGACATTGCATGAAGAGACGAATTTTTGTATAGATGTTTTCATGTCAGGCCACCAGAATTGCCTGGTAATCAGATTAAGAGTCTTTGTCATACCCATATGTCCTGCCATAGGCACATCATGCGATAATTCCAAGATCTTGGTGCGTATGGTAGGTGGTATGTAAAGTTTGTCGTTGTAGTAGAGGAAGCCTTCTGCATCAGTATTTAGTTGTGGTGGGGGTGAATCCAAACTTATACCATGCAAAACCTCTTCCTTCAAGGAACGGACAACTCCAATAATGCGTTTGTGAGGTATTATAGGAACGGAAGGGATTTCGAAATAGTTTTCTTCAGTTAGTCGTGATAGTGCAACCGCCTTTTTGTTCTTATCTGCAGGTGTGTAGGTCACTAGGAAGTTAAACCTTAGAAAGAATAGTGACCATCGTACCTGTCGGTGAGAGAGAGTTTTGTTAGTCTGAAGATATTGGAGATTTTTATGGTCCGTGTATATAAGTATTGGTAATTGGGCGCCTTCTAGTAGATGTCGCCAATTCTCCAGAGCCAATTTTATAGCAAGCAGTTCCTTTTCACCCACGGGGTAATTTATCTCTGGACTGCTTAGGGATTTAGAAAAAAAGGCGACTGGATGAAGTGGTGAAGTGTGAGTTGGTCGTTGGGAGAGTATTGCTCCTACTGCCATGTTTGATGCATCTACTTCCAGAATGTATTGGAGGGATGGGTCTGGATGGCGTAGTATGGGAGCAGAAGTAAACCTTGTCTTTAACAGGTGAAAAGCTTTATTTGCTTCATCTGACCATTTGAATGGTTTTTTAATGCTAGTGAGCTGTGTGAGGGGTCTCACAATGGCAGAGAAGTTTCTGATGAACTTCCTGTAGAAATTCGAAAATCCAAGGAATCGCTGTAGCGCCTTGCGTGTGGTTGGTGTAGGCCAATCCTGAATGCAGGATATCTTACTCATGTCCATCTCGATTCCTGTTTTGGATATGATGTAGCCTAGAAACAGTACCTCTTCTTTATGAAACAAGCATTTTTTCAGTTTCACATAAAGGTTGTGTGCAAGCAATCTCGATAATACTAGTCTTACATGTCTTATGTGTTCAGACAGGGATCGTGAATATATAAGTATATCGTCCAGATATACCACAACACAGACATCTAGTAAGTCTCTGAAAATATCGTTTATAAATCGTTGAAAAACTGCAGGGGCGTTGCATAGCCCGAATGGCATTACAAGATATTCGAACAATCCATATCTGGTTCTGAATGCAGTCTTCCACTCGTGTCCATCACGGATTCGAATGAGATTGTATGCTCCTTTCAGGTCCAATGAGCTGAGGGATAAGCGGTAGAGGATAGCGATCTTTTATTGTAATAGCATTCAATTGCCTATAGTCGATGATAGGCCTGAGACTTGAGTCCTTATTGCGGACAAAAAAGAGTCCTGCTGCTGTGGAAGAAGTGGAAGGTCTAATAAAAACTTTCTTCAAATTCTCATCCAAATAGTCTTTGAGATGGGAAAGTTCATCCTGTGAAAGAGGATAAACATGACCGAACGGCAATTTGCTATTTGGGAGTAGATCAATGCTACAATCATAGTCTCGATGGGGAGGTAGTGCTTGAGCATTTTGCTCAAGAAAAACCTCAGAGAGATCCTGATAACATAGTGGTGCAATCTCATCTGTCACCACAGACAGGATCTTCCCGAAAGACGGGAGGTTACACGTACCCTCGCAATAGCAAGAGAGGAAGGCCAGGGTCCGTTCCTTCCAATCTATGGTTGGTTGATGTGTGTGCAACCAGGGAAGTCCCAACACAATGGGAAAGTGGGGTGAAGGTATTAGATCGAAGGTAGTGGTCTCCATATGAGACCCGTTAGTAGTGACTAGGAGTGCCTGTGTCTGATCAGTGATCGGACCAGAGGATAAAGGAACACCGTTAATAAGACTCACTGAGACAGGTTTAAGTTTAGAAATAATAGGAACTTTATTTAAAGCAGCAAAACGTATGTCAATATAATTTCCACAAGATCCTGTGTCAATCATGGCCTTAGTAGTAATCCTGTTCTGGTCCCACTGTAATGTTAAGCAAACAGAAAGGTAAGGGTTAGTGATTGAAGTTGTCAATCCCCCAAGGAGGACATGTGAACACTCACCCTTCTTTTTGTAGACTAGGGGACAGACGTTTATCTTGTGATCCGGGGATGCACAGTACAAGCAGAGATTACCAGATCGTCTTTTGGCTCTTTCCATAGTTGATAGAGGTGGGCGTATGGTTCCTACCTCCATAGGAACGGGGTCAACGGCCGAAATCCGAGAAGAACTGGATAATGGCATTCCCATTTTCTCAGCCTTTCTTTCTCGTAGTCTTCTATCTATGGTGATACTGAGTTGTATCAATGCATCCAGGGTTTTTGGCAGATCCGCTCGGGCGAGCTCGTCTTTAACGGCCTCTGATAGGCCAAGCCTAAATTGGGATTTCAGAGATGCATCATTCCATTCTGAATCAAGGGTCCATCTCTTGAATTCTGCGACAAAGTCTTCTACAGGTCTCCTACCTTGCTTCAAGGATCTTAATTGAAGATCGGCAGTACTCTGCCTATTGGGATCATCATATAGGCTAGTGAGTTCTGCTAGGAACAAGGCATAGGAGTTGAGAAGCTGGTCGCTTTTCTCAAAAAGAGAGTCTGCCCAGGCCCGAGGATCGCCTGTTAGGTAAGAAATAATAGTACAAACCTTAATGTGATCAGTAAGGTAGGTACGGGGTTTTAGCAAGAAAAGTAACTCACATGCGTTTTTAAATTCGTGAAATTTTTTGCGATCGCCTGTAAATACCAAAGGAGGATTTATTTTGGGTTCAGGGGACTGAGCAGTGGTAAGTTGTGTCAGTCTAATTACCTGCTGCGACAGAGCCTGATTGTCCTCTTTTAATTCAGCAAGTGCGTGTATTAACGCAGTTACTTGCTGTTTTAATTGTGTCATCTGGGTGGTTATTTCTGCTGAATCCATTTGAAGTTCGTTCAATCTGTAACGCTCCTGCGTTTTATGTATGATGTGGATTTTCAGCTGCAGAAATATTCCACTTCAGTAGTCATGTAGAGAAACGCTGAGACACCAATCCCAACGACTCATCACGTGTGGATGATCTCAATTCAGCAAGTAAATACACACACTCAATAAGATGTTTCCCAGAGTGACTTATGTATATAGTAACACAGTGATGATAGGCTGAAGAGACAGGTTGGGTAGAGATGGTAGATGACAGACACTTGAAAGGAAATGTTCTTGAAAGTAAGATAGTAGCAGATGGGATGCAGATAGGTTTAGCAATCATGTATGGTAGCAGATGACAGAGTAGCAGGTGGACATACAAGAGAGATCAACCCAGTGCAAGAACAGGTGGTAGTAGGCTCAAGAGCTAGCAATCTTAGATAATGCAGATGTGGTAATAGTCCTTAGTATGCAGAGCTAGATAGTGTAAGCTTTAGTATGAAGGTTATAGAGGTTTCCCCTGTGGGGTACTTATCACTAATAGCAATGTAGCAGAGGAGAGGTTCGGCAAGAGCGGATGATCCGGTAGCGGGATACAGGGATCAGCGCAGCGTGGTTCCGACAGCGAGGTATGCTTGCAAGCATGAGAGCTTCAAGACAGGTTAGCATCAAGGCACAAAGCAGTTTGAACGAACACATGTGAGTGAGAGCCGGCGATCTAAATAGCCATCCAGTCCGGCGCTCAGTGATGACAGCATCAGTCTTAAAGGTGTATGCGCACCTTACCAAAAGAGAATGGTGGGGCGCATACACTTATGAAAGAGTAATTAGGGTACCCAAAGGTACCAGAACATTACATGTGGTTGGTGTTCCTCCTCCTCAAAGCCACATTCCTCCTCTGACTCCTCTTCCTCAGACTCCTCTTCCAGTTGCCGCAGGTCCAGCAAGCGATGGTAAGGCTGTTTCTGGTGGTGATGGTGACCACAACTCTTCCTCTTCACGCTCATCTACGGCCTGATCCAGCACTCTTCGCAGGGCACGCTCCAGGAAGAAAACATATGGGATTATGTCGCTGATGGTGCCTTCGGTGCGACTGACTAGGTTTGTCACCTCCTCAAAAGGACGCATGAGCCTACAGGCATTGCGCATGAGCGTCCAGTAACGTGGCAAAAAAATACCCAGCTCCGCAGAGGCTGTCCTAGCACCCCGGTCATACAAATACTCGTTGATGGCTTTTTCTTGTTGGAGCAGGGGGTCGAACATTAAGAGTGTTGAATTCCAACGTTTCGGGCTTTCGCAAATCAAGCGCCTCACTGGCATGTTGTTTCGCCGCTGAATATCTGAAAAGTGCGCCATGGCCATGTAGGAACACCTGAAATGGCCACACACCTTCCTGGCCTGCTTGAGGACGTCCTGTAAGCCTGGGTACTTATGCACAAAGCGTTGTACGATCAGATTCAACACATGTGCCATGCACGGCACATGTGTCAACTTGCCCAAATTCAATGCCGCCAACAAATTGCTTCCGTTGTCACACACCACTTTGCAGATCTCCAGTTGGTGCGGGGTCAGCCACTGATCCACCTGTGCGTTCAGGGCGGACAGTAGTGCTGGTCCGGTGTGACTCTCTGCTTTCAGGCAAGTCAACCCCAAGACGGCGTGACACTGTCGTATCCGTCATATGGAATAGCCCCTGGGGAGCTGGGGGGGTGCAGTTGGTGTGGAGCAAGATGCAACAGCAGAAGAGGACTCAGCCGAGGAGGTAAGCAAAGAGGATGAAGTAGGAGGAGTAGAGGAGGTGGCAGCAGGCCTGCCTGCAAGTCGTGGCGGTGTCACCAACTCCTCTGCAGAGCCACGAATTCCATGCTTGGCAGCCGCCAGCAGGTTTACCCAATGCGCAGTGTAAGTGATATACCTGCCCTGACCGTGCTTTTCAGACCAGGTATCAGTGGTCAGATGGACCCTTGCCCCAACACTGTGTGCCAGACATGACATGACTTCCTTTTCCACAATAGAGTACAGGTTGGGGATTGCGTTTTGTGAAAAAAATTTCGGCCGGGTACCTTCCACTGAGGTGTCCCAATAGCGACAAATTTTTTGAAGGCCTCAGACTCCACCAGCTTGTATGGTAAAAGCTGGCGGGCTAAGAGTTCCAACAAGCCAGCTGTCAGACGCCGGGCAAGGGGGTGACTCTGTGACATTGGCTTCTTACGCTCAAACATTTCCTTGACAGACACCTGACTGTGGGCAGATGAGCAGGAACTGCTGAAGGTGAGAGGCGGAGGGGCGGGTTGTTGATAGGGGGCAAGGAGGACAGCAGTGGTTGACATGGCTGAAGATGCTGGACCAGAAGGAGGATGGTGGCTTTGAGTTTGTGTGCTGCTTGTACTCATGTGTTGATCCCATAGGCGTTTGTGATGTGAGATCATGTGCCTTCGCAAAGCAGTTGTACCTAGGTGGGTGTTGGACTTCCCACGACTCAGTTTCTTTTAGCACAGGTTGCAAATGGCATCACTATTATCAGAGGCAGACACACAAATAAAATGCCACACTGCTGAGCTTTGCAATGACGGCATTCTGGTGATGGCAACAGCTTGGCGTGCTGTCTGGCTGACCCCGGGTGCTGATACATGCTGTCTGACTGTGCCACTAGCTCCTTGCGATGACCTCCCCCTGCTTCCAACTCGTCTCCTCCTCCTCTTTGTCTCCCCATCTGAACTTTCCCCCTCTTCTTCTTCTCTTCGAGCAGGCACCCAGGTGACATCCACGGACACATCGTCATCATCAGCCGCTTCACTTGACAACTCAGCAAAGGCAGCAGCAGCAGGTACAACATCATCATCATCACAATGTACGTCCATGTGTATAATACTTCCTGACTGAGACATATCCCCGTTATCTACATCCTCTGGCACCAATGGCTGCGCATCACTTATTTCTTCCAACTGATGTGTAAAAGCTGTGGTGCTAGCGTTGGTGGTGGTGCCGGCGGGCGGGCGAGTGGTAAATTGAGAGGTGCCCGAAGCTGAGCTGGAGGAGGATGGTGCATCAAGGTTCCGAGCGGAAGCTGTAGAAGATTGGGTGTCCTGTGTAAGCCAGTCAACTATGTCCTTTTTTGAGTTCAGGGTACGTGGCTTCTGAACACTGGGCATTATTCTAGGGCCAAAGCAAATTAAAGCACCATGACCACAACGGCCCCTGCGGGGTGGCCTGCCTCTGCCTGTCATTTTTTTTTAGATTTGTGGTACTATGCGTGCAAGGTGCTGTGCCACCCTATATGAGTGTTGGGCAGTGGGTACAGTACAGTCTGTGGACCTGACCCTCACTGGCAGGCAACTATAAAAAAATATATATTTTTTTTAATTTGCAAGGTGCTGTGCCACCGTATATATGAGTGGTGGGCACTGCAGTGGGCACAGTACACTCTGTGGACCTGACACTCACTGGCAGGCCAGGCAACTGCAATTATAAAAAATATATATTCTTTTAATTTGCAAGGTGCTGTGCCACCGTATATATATGAGTGGTGGGCACTGCAGTGGGCACAGTACACTCTGTGGACCTGACACTCACTGGCAGGCCAGGCAACTGCAATTATAAAAAATATATATTTTTTTAATTTGCAAGGTGCTGTGCCACCGTATATATATGAGTGGTGGGCACTGCAGTGGGCACAGTACACTCTTTGGACCTGACACTCACTGGCAGGCCAGGCAACTGCAATTATTACATTTTTTTTTTTTTAATTTGCAAGGTGCTGTGCCACCGTATATGAGTGGTGGGCACTGCAGTGGGCACAGTACACTCTGTGGACCTGACATTCACTGGCAGGCCAGGCAACTGTAATTATAAAAAATATATATTTTTTTAATTTGCAAGGTGCTGTGCCACCGTATATATCAGTGGTGGGCACTGCAGTGGGCACAGTACACTCTGTGGACCTGACACTCACTGGCAGCCGGCAGGCAACTGCAATTATGAGGAAAAAATTTTTTTTTTAAACTGCAAGGTACTGTGCCACCCGATATGAGTGTGGTGTGCACATAGTACAGTCTGTGGTGGGTCTGTGTCCTCTAACACACGGCGGGCAGGCAACTGCACAATATATATATATATATATATATATATATAAATTGACTGAAATACCAGCCCTAAAAAGGGCTTATTGGGGTGCTGTCAGGATGCTGTCCTTACAGCAGGAGTGGACCGAGAACACTATCTAACAACTGTCCCTATTAACAGCAGCAGCAGCAGTCCTCTCCCTGCTCTCACTAACACACTGCTTCAGAATGATCTAAGATGGATGCTGCCCTTGCTTTTTTATAGGAGGTGGGAGGGAGGGTATGCTGATTGGCTGGAATGTGTCTGCTGACTGTGAGGTACAGGGTCAAAGTTTGCCTCAATGATGAAGTATAGGGGGCGGACCGAACATCGCATATGTTCGCCCGCAGCGGCGGACGCGAACAAGCGATGTTCGCCGGCGAATAGTTCGGGACATCTCTAGTCAGCGCTCTTTAATGTGAGTGAGCCGGCGACTGGGGGGGGGTATGATGTGGCGTCCTGCCGCCCCCCCCCCCCTGCCCCTGGCCCATGGAGCACCAGCCGCGACTGGTTAGGAGCTATGCACAGACTTGTATAAAGTACTCGAAATTTCTACTTGAGTAAAAGTACAAGTGCTCGATCAAAAAGTGACTTGAGTAGAAGTGGAAGTGCTCGCAGAAAAATTTACTTAAGTAGAAGTACTAAAGTATTCAACATTTTTTTTACTTAAGTATTGCAAGTAGTTTTTTCAAAAAATTTGCTACTTAAGTACTAAAAGTAAAAAGTACCAGTAGTTTTGAAAAAAAAATTCTACTCAAGTACTGAAAGTAAAAGTACAAGTACTGTGTTATGTAGTTATTAAAGAAAGAAGTCAAAAGTTTGAACATCATATTGTTTTTTATTATTTCAAATGATTTATTCAAATGATTAACCTGTGTTTGTTTGTAGTTTCTTGATGCACTTTAAGCGCTGTAGCACCATTTATTTGTTTGTTTCATATTTTCTTTTTATTGGAAAGATTTGGTATAGCAGCTTTTATTATACACAGCCTTTATTTTCGTATGCGCTGATTTACAAATGACATTATACACATTTTTTTGAGCTTTATGCAACCTGCCATCTACTGTTCTGGCAGTGGTAATTTTTTTAAAAGTAACGAGTAACTATGCAGCACAAAAAAAAAATATCGGAGTAGAAGTATCGAAATCATCGAAAAAATGTAGTGAAGTAAAAGTAGAAGTAGGAGAAAAAAATTCTACTCTAGGAAAGTACAGATACTGCATTTCGGTACTTAAGTACAGTACTTAAGTAGTTCTACTTCGTTACTATACATCTCTGGCTATGCATATGCACTTATCGTAGAATCCCTTTGACATTACCAGGAGCCTAGAGAATGTCTGATTGGATGAGATGAGTCAGGGTGGAGTCTCTATGCTAATTAGACATGTGCATGATAAAAACATTTTTTTGTTTCGTTTAAATTCGTTAATCTAGTTATTTCGTTTAGTTAAATGTATTCGTTCAATTCGTATTTAAAATTCATATTTGTAATTCGTTTTGTCTTTTTCAAATTTTCTTCTAATTTACAGATTTTTTCGATTCGAAGCGTTCGAATCGATACATTTTGAATCGGTCAACTCGAAAACTTTAGTTTTTTTTTATTCGAATGTGGCAAAGTGAACAAACAAAAAGAAAAATCTTCATCAAAAGATTGCAATGACTCTTTAAATCCTTTTTGGCTTACCAAAAACAGCATTATTTTGAAATGGTGCTTTAAGGCCCCTTTGACACGGGCTTTTCGATCAGGTCCGCCTGTCAGTTGTTCAGGAGGACCTGATCAGATGCTCCATGTCCACTGACACCCGCTGCTATCCGATCCGATCCTGTCCATGAAAATCTGGACGGATGGAAACCCTATTTTCCATCCGTCTGGAGGATTGGATCAGATCGGATTGGATAGGATTAGATGAAAACAGACAGGCGGTCCATTTTCATCCGATCTCCAATAGAGGAGAGTGGTAATCTGACAGGTCTATCTCTGTAAAGTAAGGGGAGACGGACCTGACATCTGCCTGCTCAACGGGGATCGGCGGATCGATCCCCGTTGAGAAAAACGGAGTCCGCCGGGCAGAAAGCCGTGTGAAAGGACCCTAATAACACACAGTCTTTGGTTTCAGAAATAAGTTTTCAGTTTGAAATTGACTGGAATTCGATGAAAAATGTGATTTGAATTTCAATTCAAATTTTGTTTTGTTATTCAGAGCATTCAATAAACTTAATTTATACTGCAATTTGGGTATTCGGATATTTAGAGAAGAAGTAATCAGAGTAAACGGATTGTGAGGACGTCAGGTGACAAAACTAGTAGGGTGGGGCTAGGACACTGAGAAACACCGCACATATTGTACTCCACACTCGTGGCTTGGAGACACAGCATGCGGGTCGGATGTTACAGATCCCAGTGTCAGGCAGACACTTAAATATGTGAGTGTAATCTGATTATTTCTTAATAAATGATTACATTTTTTATGAAATTTCACATTCTTTCTCCTCCCATCCATTACCCACATCTTGGATCTGTCATTAAGAATAACATGTTTATGAAGATTTAAGGCTTAAGTTTTACATATTAATCATCATGCTGGAAAATATCTATTAAGTGCGATTGCCAGTTTATAATTTGACCAGCTTTCCATCTGGGGAGTCATATTTGGTGGAAACGGTGGAGCACATATTGGTGTGATTTCTTCACGTGTGGTCACTGAGGAATATTTATTGATTGAACTTTATCAGATCACATTTTGGCACTTTCTCTAACTTTGGGACTTTTTTGGATAGACTATTTATATATTTTTTTTAACTTTTATGGAATCGTTTATTTATTGAATTTTTTGAGGAATTTTTGATCAGTTTGATGCAATATTTTAATATTGATTTATGCACTTGCACCTTTTTTTGGATATTGATCTCTTATCATATTTTCAGTGATTTATTATTATTATTATTATTTTTTTTTTAAAGGCACTTGTGCACTTTCCATTTCACTAGCCTTATGCTAGATTCTACACAATATTTGATTATATACATCATCTAAAATTTTATAAAGATTACATCATACACTATTCATATAATCACTTAATCATTTATTCATTCATTTATTTATTTATTCATTATTTGCACATTAGCACTTTCACATTTAGCTACCTTGGGAACACAAATTTGCGCTTATTACTTCTTCTCTCGATTCACATGTTGGACACCTGCAGCAGATTAGCAGCATTTTTTTTCCCCTTTTGGTTAATCTAATCTCTGATTACCTTGGCGCTTGATGTTTTTGTTTATATAGGGTATTCGGATATATCCAAATCTCCGAATAATGAAATAAATTGTCTGAATATTTATTCTGACCAAAAGGAATCACACATGTCTCATGCTGATGTCACACTGCCGCACGATCAGAATCAGCAGCGACTCTCTATGTGAGTTCCCCTGTGCATTCTTTTTGTATTCGGCTCCTTGTGTACCTGTATTGTAGAATAACCATAATTGTAATGCAATACTGCACTATTATGGGCTTTAAAGGCTCCTTGGTGAGGAGGGAGGGGATCTTCGCTTGTGTAGCCAAGTGCTGGCTCTGTTGTTACCTTCACTCAGGGACATTCCTTTGTGGGCTATACATGAAACTTTTCCCCCCTAGTGCTCACCATGGGGAATAATCACATCACTTCCTGACTGCAAAAGGAGAAGCCACTCACTGACAGCAGAGGATTGTGGGACATGTAGTCCAGTCATCTGGATTTATACTAGACTTAATACAGGTAAAAACTACAAGTTCTAGTGTGCTGAAACAACAAGGAATTATGGGCAAGTAGATAAATTGAACTGTCCTGGGCGGGCTCGCTCTCTTGGGGCATGGGATTCAGAGCTGCAACAGCAAGAGATTGTCATCCTTGGGTGCTGTTTGGTGGGCACCGTGGCCTAGGCAGAGCTGGAACCATTCATCCTGAAGGCTGCATTGCTGTGCACACGGTTGCTGTCGCTTTCACAACGTCCACAGTTTTGCTGATCAAGTCCACTTCACACCCACGCAGTTATTGCTGGACTTCTGGGCCTACAGGTTGCCAGTCAGGCACCTCACAACTCACTGCAGACATTCAAGAGTCCTGTTTCCCAGGACCTGTGTATCGGCCTGATGTTAAGCGGGCAGAACCCCATCTGATCTCTGACACTTTACTTAACCACTTAAGCCCCGGAGGATTTTCCTGCTAAAAGACCAGGGGGTATTTTGCGATCCGGCACTGCGTGACTTTAACGGACAATTGCGCGGTCGTGCGACGCTGTACCTAAACGAATTTGACGTCCTTTTTTTCCCACAAACAGAGCTTTCTTTTGGTGGTATTTGATCACCTGTGCGATTTTTTGATCACGCGCTATAAACAAAAAAAGAGCGACAATTTTGCAAAAATAGCAATATTTTTCACATTTTTTTATATGAAATTCCCCAAAAAAAAAATGTAAAAATCAAAATTTTTTAACATTTTTGGCCAATTTGTTTTATCCTACCTATGTTTGGTAAAAAAAATCGCAAAAAGCGTATTTTGATTGGTTTGCGCAAAAGTTATCGCGTTTACTAACAAAGGGAAAGATTTTTGTCATTTTTGTTGTTTTTTTTTTTTACGCGTAATGGCGGCGATCTGCGATTTTTTTTGCGGTACTGCGACATTGCGGCGGACAGATCGGACCCTTGACTGACATTTTTGACACTTTTGGGGTTACCAGTGACATTTCTACAGTAATCAGTGCTATACATATGCACTGTTACTGTAAAAAATACACTGGCAGTGAAGGGGTTAACTTTATTTGGGAGGGAGGGGCTGTGTGTGTCCCTAGGGGCGTGATTCTTACTGTGATTGGCTGTGGCTCTAGCTGTAAGGACACTGATCAATGGATCTACATACTAGATCCGAGTAATCAGTGTCTTTACAGCGATGAGAATGACAGGCAGCTTGTTTACACAAGCTGCCTGACATTCTCCCTCTTCCCCCGACGATCGCCGAGTGGCCGGCGGACATCGGGTCCGCTGGTCACACGCGCGGGGGGGTGCGTGACCGCGCGGGAGCGCGCCTCCGCGGGAGCGCGCTCGCGCTCGCTCCCCAGACCCTCCCAGGCTAGTGACGTTAATTAACGTCACTCTGCCTGGTAGGGGCTGACCGCCGCAGTAAATCTACTTGCGGCGGTCGGCAAGCAGTTAAAGACCCTGCATGCAGACACCTCTGGGCCCCAACATAGCTACCTGAAGATCACGGATACCCACACTTCAAGGACCTTCTTTTATCAAAGTAAACTTAAACCTGTGGTAGAATAAAACCTCCTAGATATACCACCATTTATTTAATGGGAACTCCTACACAAATCGTATAAATTGTTTACTTCATATTTCCTGTAGGATCAGGGCCTTGAGGGAGCTGAGTGACTAAATGTCTTCTCTTCCCCCTCTTGCTTTTGGGGTCATAAATCTGTTATAGCCTGTTTATTATGACCTATTGCTATTGTTATATTATGGGGGTATTGGTGATTAGACTCCAGAGTGTGCCACATCCCTAGATACAAATAAAGATATAGAGGTTCCCTGGTTGTGGGACTTTATAGGCACTTCAAACATGTTACATTGATAAAAACAGATCTTTATTATGAATCATCAGTAAAAGACAAGAAACATGAAATATACATGATTTGAACAATTGAAAATACACCAACTGAAATGATGATGACACAATCTAGTATCCTCCAACTGACGCGTTTTATAAACTATATGGCTCCTTCATTAGGGTATAAGAGGTAACCTTGTAGTCATTCATTGGTGTATAAAATAACATTCCATGTTTGGTTTAAAAACAGAGTTGCAGAAATTTCTGCCTTTTCGCCCAACCTTAGAGGTAACATTTGTTGTACTGGATAGAAGAGCCAATTGTAAAGAGGAGCATCCGAATGGTGCTACACTCAACCTGGAAACACCAGGGGGCACTGAGGGCTGGCAAACAGTGTCCTGCACCTATGGACCCATTATGGAATGGCAAATGTCACATTGAGTAGTAATATAAGTATTGGCTGGCTTTAGACAGCACAGCTAAAATAATGTGTCCTCCATAAAGGTGTTCAGCAGGTGGAGGATTCCAGATTGTATCATCATCGTTTCAGTTGGTGTATTTTCAGTTGTCCATATCATGTATATTTCACGTTTCTTGTCTTTTATTGATGATTCATAATAAATATCTGTTTTTATCAATTTATCTGTTATGTGTTTGAAGTGCCTATAAAGTCCCACAACCGGGCAACCTCTATGTCTGTATTGCTATTGTTATTTCACTGTGTATCCTGGTGATTTCGTTTTTTTGCAATATCACTCAAATTGGGTTATTCCTGTAGCCCTTATAGTCTTATTGACTTAATCTTGCAGTAAAATGTTGACCTACAAATCTTTCTAATTATTTGTGTCTTTGCATTTTTATTTTCTGCTTAAAGTAAACCCAAAGTGTCAGAGGTGTTGGGGGCTTGCAAGGTCAGGGCTACCACTGGGGACACGGACAAGCAACTTCCAGCGGCCATTGCAGGGGTACCATTACACTTGTGATACATGTTGTGCCTGCTGTATTTGTTACAGCTTATAGTATGGTGAGTGTTTCACTTTGTTAAGGTGGTGGGATCTGGTGATCTTCACACACAGAGAGGATTTGTTGGATTGTACGATATCTTCACTGGAATCTCCTTGGGACTCTAATATATGATAGACACTATAAAAGCGCTTTTAGTTTTTATATTCCTGAATGCACTTTCTCTTATTATTTGGTGCCACATTGTTTTATTGTATTTGGATTTTAGTCCTTGCTATATTGAACTTTTTTTGCTGGCAGCCACTTTTGTCATCACAGCACAGATTGCAGCATGTAGGGCAGTGTATAGAGTTCAATAGGATGTATTGCAGTGTGCAAAGATCAGTGTTTAGAGGTCAGAATTATGCAGGTCAGTGTGCAAAGGGCATAGGTTTGCAGGGCAGTGTACAGTCAGTAGGATGTAGGGCAGTGTACAGAGGTCAGTAGGATGTAGGGCAGTGTACAGAGGTTAGTAGGATGTAGATCAGTGTACAGAGGTCAGTAGTATGTAGGGAAGTGTACAGAGGTCAGCAGTATGTAGGGAAGTGTACAGAGGTCAGTAGTATGTAGGGAAGTGTACAGAGGTCAGCAGTATGTAGGGCAGTGTACAGAGGTCAGTACTATGTTGGGCAGTGTACAGAGGTCAGTAGGATGTAAAGCAGTGTACAGAGGTCAGTAGTATGTAGGGCAGTGTATAGAGGTCAGTAGTATGTAGGGCAGTGTATAGAGGTCAGTAGTATGTAGGGCAGTGT
The DNA here is from genome assembly GCF_965119305.1 of Pelophylax lessonae. Taxonomy (NCBI): domain Eukaryota; kingdom Metazoa; phylum Chordata; class Amphibia; order Anura; family Ranidae; genus Pelophylax; species Pelophylax lessonae. Next base: position 725,847,868 of record NC_138769.1, on the reverse strand, counting down.
ATAGAGGTCAGTAGTATGTAGGGCAGTGTACAGAGGTCAGTAGGATTTAAGGCAGTGTACAGAGGTCAGTAGTATGTAGGGAAGTGTACAGAGGTCATTAAGATACAGTATAGGGCAGTGAAAAGAGGTCAGTAGTATGTAGGGCAGTGTACAGAGGTCAGTATGATGTAGGGCAGTGTACAGAGGTCAGTAGGATGTAGGGCGTGTATAGAGGTCAGTATGATGTAGGGCAGTGTACAGAGGTCAGTAGGATGTAGGGCGGTGTACAGAGGTCAGTATGATGTAAGGCAGTGTACAGAGGTCAGTAGGATGTAGGGCAGTGTACAGGGGTCAGTAGGATGTATTTCATTGTGCTAAAGTCAGTAGTATGCAGGGCAGTACACAGAGGTTAGGAGTTTTTAGGGTAGGGTACAGAGATCAGTAGGATGTTGGGCAGTGTACAGATGTCAGTGGGGTGTGTTGCAGTGTTCAAAGATCAGTAGTAGGTAAGGACAGTGTACAGAGGTCAGTAGTAGGCAGGGCAGTGTACAGAGGTCAGTAGTAGGCAGGACAGTGTACAGAGGTCAGTAGTAGGTAGGACAGTGCACAGAGGTCAGTAGTAGGCAGGGCAGTGTACAGAAGTTAGTAGTAGGTAGGACAGTGTACAGAGGTCAGTAGTAGGTAAGGGCAGTGTACAGAGGTCAGTACTAGGCAGGGCAGTGTACAGAGGTTAGTAGTAAGTAGGACAGTGTACAGAGGTCAGTAGTAGGCAGGGCAGTGTACAGAGGTCAGTAGTCGGCAGGGCAGTGCACAGAGGTCAGTAGTAGGCAGGACAGTGTACAGAGGTCAGTAGTAGGCAGGACAGTGTACAGAGGTCAGTAGTAGGTAGGACAGTGCACAGAGGTCAGTAGTAGGCAGGGCAGTGTACAGAAGTTAGTAGTAGGTAGGACAGTGTACAGAGGTCAGTAGTAGGTAAGGGCAGTGTACAGAGGTCAGTACTAGGCAGGGCAGTGTACAGAGGTTAGTAGTAAGTAGGACAGTGTACAGAGGTCAGTAGTAGGTAGGGCAGTGCACAGAGGTCAGTAGTAGGCAGGGCAGTGCACAGAGGTCAGTAGTAGGTAGGACAGTGTACAGAGGTCAGTAGTTGTTAGGGCAGTGCACAGAGGTCAGTACTAGGCAGGGCAGTGCACAGAGGTCAGTAGTAGGTAGGACAGTGTACAGAGGTCAGTAGTAGGTAGGGCAGTGCACAGAGGTCAGTAGTAGGCAGGGCAGTGTACATAGGTCAGTGAGATGCAGAGCAGTGTACAGAGGTCAGCAAAAGTTAGGGCAGTGCACAGAAGTCAGCAGTAGGTAGGGCAATGTATAGGGTTCAATAGAATGGAAGGCAGGGTACAAAGATGAATAGGATATAGAGCAGTGTACAGAGGTCAATATTATGCATTGCAGGGTACAGAGGTCGGTAGTATGTACTGCAGTGTACAGAGGTAAGTAGTATGTACTAAAGTGCCCAGAGATCAGTAATTTGTAGGGCAGTGTGCAGAGGTCAGCAGGATGGATGTATTGCAGTTTACATAAGTCAGCAGCATGTAGAGCAGTGTACAGAGTCTGGACAGGAAGGGGGTAAAATGCCCAGTAGGTAAGTGGTTAAAAAGTAAGCATTCTTTTACAGAATGGATGACAGCACATGAAAGTACTGAGAACATTGTAGTAATAGGGATATGTCTGGCAAATGCTGTCAAAGGTGAGCTAACCCACTAAAGCCCAAATCCAGGCAAAATTAAAAATTTCCAATATCTTACATCCACCCCCCCCCCCCCCACATAACCCATCATGTAGGGCTTCTTTTTATGTCTTACCTTGTGACGAAAGATATATTCAACCCCCTATCCAGGTCCTCCACTGGAACAGCTTCTTTCTGCAGGAATCTCTAATCCAGATGTGAGAAAATGATCCCTTGCTGTTCTGTCCCCCCCCCCCCCCATCCCCATCAATACCTCACTCCTTTTCTGATTTCTAAGAGGACCCACCGCTGTACAGCCAATAGAAAGTATCCAAGTATCCACATCATAAAGACAATGATGTAGACACACAAAGACGTACTCCACCGGTAGAAAACAGGAGAAGAATGCCGAAATTTAGACCTGAAATCACTAGACTGCAGTTTAGTTAAGTAAAAATGGGTATTTAGATTTTTTTTTTGTTTTTTTTTTTTGTTTTTTTAATGGCAGGGATCATCCAAAGGGTGGAGGGAAGGTCGGATGGGACGGAGTTGTTGTTTTGTCTGGAGTTGGGCTTTAAGCAATGGCAAAGTTACTGCCAAATAAACAGGCCCATAGTGGTAATGTAAAAATTCCTCTTGTCCATAAGAGGTATACAGGTAGTAGTTCATGTACCTCCATATGTTATTTACTATAATGATCATTATTTTCACCCATTGGATTATATAGATAAATTATTTTTTCCCTCACAGATTTAACAGTCTTTTTCAGTCTGTATTTTTACAGGCCATTTGTGGATTTCCAATAGATTAACACTTTTGAATTGACCTACGGTCTGTGGATTTCCAGTAGATTGACAGCTCTGCATTGTTCCCGGTAATGAGCAGCGGTGTGCTCTCTGTAAGGTATAGGAAGAGTCTGTATTGTGTACTGTACCTGATACTCTGGAGGTCTGCGGAAGAGTCTGGAATCATCATTGTGCTCTCAATATATAGGATTACAGTGAAGAATTCTAGATAGTGAGCCTTTGTCATATTTAAATCCCCAGGGCTGGGAAATCCCTTAAGCAGATGGAGGAAACTAGCGGGATGTTTTCCATACTGGATCTCCGCAAACAAACCTATAGAAGCCAGTGCACATACTAAAGTATGTACAGTATATATAAGAAAGTATTGCTAAAGACAAAACCTTTTTCCTTTGTTTTTTGGATTGAGTAATAGAAAGGTTAGAACCCCCATACCGGATAGTAAGAGGGGACCTCCACATTGTAATGGGAAACCCCTCTTAGAATGACGAGACATCATCAGTATTGTTGAGCGAACACGGACTGTATTATTCGTGTTCGTACCGAATAATTGGATTTTTGTTACCCGAACACGGACCCGAAAACCTTACTGTATGTTCGGGTTTAAAATCCGTGTTCGGTCATTTTATTTCCGGGTTTGTATGTATTGGCGCGCTTTTAATGGCGGGCTTTCAACAGCCAATCAACAAGCGTTTAACTGGTGTGCCTTAAGCCATGCCTACAAATGTATTAGTAGCTGTGATTGGCCATCTGAAGCATGTGACCGAGTCTTTATAAGTTCGAGACCGAGCGCCGCTGCGTCATTCTGCTGTAGTTTAGGGAGAGAGCACACATCATACGTGCTGGCTGCTGATTAGGGACAGACAGTCATAAATCATATTGTGTCCGAAAAGAATTCAGAATCAGGGACAGGTCGGAGTGCTGCAGGCAGGGCGAGTTGTTAGGGCATTTTAGGGCGAGGCTATAGATAGGCAGGTTCAGTGTTCTACAATCGATTTTGCTGTGTGGGGGGTTTGCAGTGCCGGCAGTGACCGATCTTATCGATCATTTTAGGGCGAGTCTGGAGATAGGCAGGGTCAGTGTTCTACAATCGATTTTGCTGTGTGGGGAGTTTGCAGTGCTGGCAGTGACCGATCTTATTGATCATTTTAGGGCGAGTCTGGAGATAGGCAGGGTCAGTGGTCCACATCGATTTTGCTGTGTGTGGGGTGGTGTGAACACAATCTTTTTGCCCGCTGAGGAGGAGGGAGAAAAAGTATTTTTTATCAGTCAGTTGTGTGCAGCGTTTTTCCTTCAGTGCTGCTGACTGTGATAATACACTGCTGTGTTCACATGTGCTATTATTGAAGGATTTCAAAATTTATACACTTTTTCTATTCCACTATTCAATATACACCCTTTTGGGTTAAAAAAATTAAATTGTGGCATAGTCTGTACTGATCTATTTAAAAATTACAAACTTAAAAGGGGAATTTTCTTTTTTTTTTCCCTCCTTAGCCTGCAGCAGAGCTGCCTGATATAAGACACTGCTGTTCACATGTGCTATTGAAAAATCACCAATTTTATATCATATTTTCTATTCCGCTATTCAATCTACACCTTTGGGGTAAAAACAATTAAATTGCGGGATAGTCTGTATCGGTACGTGTGAGATACACCTTTCCAATTTTTGGGGCGCATCTCATACTGCCGAGGATTGCAGTGTGCTGCAGTGTGCCTCCTGCCTGTTCCAAACTCCTCCTACTCCTCATCCTGCCTTTGGGGGTACAAAAAATATTAATTTGGGCCTAGGGACGAAAGGACTTGCTCCCCGACACCGCCGGGGACTGGAGCCACCACAGAAGATTCCTTCTGGTGCGTTGGCTCAATGAGATCCTCAGATCCAGGGACTGCGGACGCCCGTCCCACTTTGTCAGGATCTCCGCCTGAAGATCCCGCGTGTGAAACTGGGCGAAGGGAATCGCCTCGAAAGATGAGACCATCAGACCCAGACACCTCATACACGTCCGGAGGGACGAGCACTGATTGTCCCTGAGGGACCTGACTTCGCACTGAAGTGTCCGAAGCTTGTCTTCCGGCAGGAAGACCTTCGCCTGAACAGAGTCCAGAATCATCCCCAGGTAGGGAAGACGAACCGACGGACACAACGTCGATTTTGGAAAATTTATCGTCCAGCCGAATTCTTGCAGAGTCTGCATCGTGATGGACAGGTCGTTCACCAGACCCTGATTGGTCGCGGACCGAATCAGGATATCGTCCAGATACCCTAAGACAGAGATGCCCTGGGCTCTCAGTAAAGCCAGAACCGGCGCGAGCACCTTGGTGAAAACCCGCGGAGCCGAGGCGAGACCGAATGGTAATGCCACGAATTGATAATGATCCTCCGCAATGGCAAATCGAAGGTACCTCTGGTGACCCTCGAAAATGGGGAAGGTACTCATCCTTCAAGTCGATGGAGGCCATGAATTCCCCCGGAACCAGGGCAGGGATTCCATGCGAAACTTGCGAACCCGCACAAAGCGGTTCAGAGCTTTTAAGTCCAGAATCGGACGTACCCTGCCCTCCTTTCTGGGCACAGTGAACAGATTGGAATAGAACCCCCGAAATCTGTCCCGATGAGGCACCGGAACCACCACTCCCTGGGCCCGCAGGTACCGCACCGCCAGGTGCAGATCCTGCAAGCGCTCCGGAGTCAGCTGAAGATTTGAGGGGAAAAATCTGCCCGCCGGCCGAGAGAGAAACTCGATCTTGTATCCAGATCGAACGGTTTCCTGAACCCACCTGTCCCGAATGCGGTCCAGCCAGGGTTGAAGAAAACCGAGCAAACGTCCCTCCACCCCAGAAACGGGTGAGGGCGCCCCTTCAGGCCGCATTGTTATGGGCAGCGGATCCGGACTGGCCGGACTTCTGCTTACCCGCCCACGGCTTCTTCTGGGAGCCTTGGCCTTTGAAGGGCTTGCCCTTATAGTGCGACCGAAAGGCACGAAAGGACCCCTGAGAGGGCCTAAACGAAGCATTCTTCTTACCACGAACAAACTTATTCTTGTGAGATTGGGGCAAGAGAGTGCTCTTACCCCCAGAAATACCCTTTATCAGAGTATCCAAAGATTCGCCAAAAAGGCGGGATCCCGCGTAGGGCAAATTAGCCAGAGTCTTGCGAGAAGATTGGTCAACCGACCAACATTTCAACCATATCAGGCGACGGTTCAAGACCGCCACACTAGAAAGGCGCGCCGCCAAAGGGACTAAATCCAAGTCCGCATCACACAAATACAGGACACCCTGATGAATCTGATCCACCATAGCCAAAGTAGTCGGCGGGGCAGAGTCAGCCACCAGAGTGCGCTTGAGCACCTGCGTCCAATCCGCAATAGCCTGGGCTGCCATAATGGAAGCAAAAATAGGCTTCAGCATAGAGCCAGCAACCGTATAGGCATGACGGGCCAGAGATTCCAATCTCCTGTCCGTCGGGTCCCGGAACACCGGGGTATCCTCAGCAGGGATCGCAGTTGATTTATTCAAAATCGCCACCGCGTGATCCACCTGAGGCGGTACACACCAACGCCGATCAGTAGCCGGCGTAAAGGGATAACGCAGCTTGAACCTACTCGGCACAGCAAAAGGCTTTTTAAAATTGCGCCATTGCTCATCAACCGCGCGCTGAAATTCCGTAGAGCAAGGAAAACCCTGCGATGTTTTGCGTTTTCTCTGCGTCCCATAAGAGGACATCAAAGCAGGAGGACATGGTTCATCCTGCAAATGCAGCGTTTGCTTGATAGAAGCAACCAACTCATCCATGAGTGCAAGCTCTTCAGACGAGCCAGGGGGAGAATTATCAACCCCTTCCACCTCAGCCTCCCCGTCAGACCCCACAAGGTCTAGGGATGAGTGAGACCCTGAGAAGGGCACTCCAGCCATAGCAGCCCCATCGCCCTCTGAATCAGAGGAAATAGACACCCTGGGCCGTTTAGTGGATCGATCAGCCACTAGCATCTGCACCTGAGCAGCTAAGTTTGCCACAATAGTGGCCAGATCAGCCCCCTCGGGGGAAGCAGCAGCCCCTTGGCCCCCCACCAGGGTGGGAGGAAACTTGCAATCCTGAGAATCCATGCCCCAGCAAAATAAGTAATAAAGGGTACTGCCCCTTTAAGATCGCTGCAAGTGCTGCCCACCGCACCCACTGAACACACTGACCCCCGCAGGGACAAGAAACTGGGCAAGGAATAAAGGACAAAAGGAGATATAAAACCTGGAGAGCTCACACAGGCTGCTGCACCGATCGCTGTCCCAGAGGAAAAGGAAGTGATGCAAGACTGACCGCCCCTATGAAGCCTCTGCAAGGCTCCACAAACATGGCCACTCGGCTGAGGACAAAACCCCGGGCAAAGAGAACATGGCGCTGACATGTGGGATCGATCGCCGCTCAAAATGGCGGCGCTTGGCGCCAAAAACGTGTGCAGTACCTCACAGGACCTGCCACCATAAGTTTTGCCCCAGAAAAATGGCGGATCGCCGCAGCGATCACCGCACAGCATGTCTAAAATCTTACTGCTTCATATGACACCCAGCAGAGCGGGAGAGCCCCCCCCTCACAGCCCACACACAGGCAGCAAGTGCACACAGGAGCTGACAGGGAGCACAGCAGCCACACGGACATGCAGGGTTACACAGTCCCAGACTGACACCCAAAAAAGACAGGTCCCCACATAGAGATACACTTACCAGTCCGGATGGCGTGGGGAGCCTGCTCCAGCGACCAAACCGCAGTTCTGAGGACAGGGAGTGTCGCAAGCATGACGCAGTGGAGTTGCGGTGCGAAACCGCAATGGCGTCCAGTGAGGTAGCCACCTCACCGATAGCATCCCTGCAGCGAACAGGGATGGGTCGTTCAATGTGCCAGGGCAAAGCCTAAGCTGAACGCTCGATGGCAGGCTGGGAAGCCCCTGGCCCTGAGCCCTGGGATCCAGGGTGGCCAGACTGAGACCCAGCTCCGCACGATCATCTTCATCAGAAGAACTAACTAACGCTGGAAATAAACAGCTAAGTAAAAGAAAGAGAAAAAACTTCAAATAAAATCAAAAAAGAGAAAAGTGGCTGAGACTAAGAGCCCCAGCACAGGAACAGCCTGCACTCCTGAGCTAGGCATATGAAACTGAGTTGGTATGCAGGAAGCAAGGAGGTATTGACTGAGGGGACCACCCCCTGGGGGTGGGATATGCTAAAAGCTTTGATATTAATATATTCTGTTGCCTAGCACTCCTACGGAGCAAAGGTCAATAACCTAATAGTGACGAATATGAAGAGGCGGCGACTGTCAGAGGACGTAAGAGAAATATTAATTTGGGCTTAGTCTGGGTCTGTACGTGTGAGATACATACACCTTTTGATATCATATTTTCTATTCCGCTATTCAATCTACACCCTTAGGGTAAAAAAAATTAAATTGCGGGATAGTCTGTATTGGTACGTGTGAGATACACCTTTCCAATTTTTGGGGCGCATCTCATACCGCCGAGGATTGCAGTGTGCTGCAGTGTGCCTTCTGCCTGTTCCAAACTCCTCCTACTCCTCATCCTGCCTTTGGGGGTACAAAAAATATTAATTTGGGCCTAGTCTGGGTCTGTACGTGTGAAATACATACACCTTTTGATATCATATTTTCTATTCCGCTATTCAATCTACACCTTTGGGGTAAAAACAATTAAATTGCGGGATAGTCTGTATCGGTACGTGTGAGATACACCTTTCCAATTTTTGGGGCGCATCTCATACCGCCGAGGATTGCAGGGTGCTGCAGTGTGCCTCCTGCCTGTTCCGAACTCCTCCTACTCCTCATCCTGCCTTTGGGGGTACAAAAAATATTAATTTGGGCTTAGTCTGGGTCTGTACGTGTGAGATACATACACCTTTTGATATCATATTTTCTATTCCGCTATTCAATCTACACCCTTAGGGTAAAAACAATTAAATTGCGGGATAGTCTGTATCGGTACGTGTGAGATACACCTTTCCAATTTTTGGGGCGCATCTCATACCGCCAAGGATTGCAGTGTGCTTCAGTGTGCCTCCTGCCTGTTCCAAACTCCTCCTACTCCTCATCCTGCCTTTGGGGGTACAAAAAATATTAATTTGGGCCTAGTCTGGGTCTGTACGTGTGAGATACATACACCTTTTGATATCATATTTTCTATTCCGCTATTCAATCTACACCTTTGGGGTAAAAACAATTAAATTGTGGGATAGTCTGTATCGGTACGTGTGAAATACACCTTTCCAATTTTTGGGGCGCATCTCATACCGCCGAGGATTGCAGGGTGCTGCAGTGTGCCTCCTGCCTGTTCCGAACTCCTCCTACTCCTCATCCTGCCTTTGGGGGTACAAAAAATATTAATTTGGGCCTAGTCTGGGTCTGTACGTGTGAGATACATACACCTTTTGATATCATATTTTCTATTCCGCTATTCAATCTACACCTTTGGGGTAAAAACAATTAAATTGCGGGATAGTCTGTATCGGTACGTGTGAGATACACCTTTCCAATTTTTGGGGCGCATCTCATACCGCCGAGGATTGCAGTGTGCTGCAGTGTGCCTCCTGCCTGTTCCAAACTCCTCCTACTCCTCATCCTGCCTTTGGCGGTACAAAAAATATTAATTTGGGCCTAGTCTGGGTCTGTACGTGTGAGATACATACACCTTTTGATATCATATTTTCTATTCCGCTATTCAATCTACACCTTTGGGGTAAAAACAATTAAATTCCGGGATAGTCTGTATCGGTATGTGTGAGATACACCTTTCCAATTTTTGGGGCGCATCTCATACCGCCGAGGATTGCAGGGTGCTGCAGTGTGCCTCCTGCCTGTTCCGAACTCCTCCTACTACTCATCCTGCCTTTGGGGGTACAAAAAATATTAATTTGGGCCTAGTCTGGGTCTGTACGTGTGAGATACATACACCTTTTGATATCATGTTTTCTATTCCGCTATTCAATCTACACCTTTGGGGTAAAAACAATTAAATTGCGGGATAGTCTGTATCGGTACGTGTGAGATACACCTTTCCAATTTTTGGGGCGCATCTCATACCGCCGAGGATTGCAGGGTGCTGCAGTGTGCCTCCTGCCTGTTCCCGAACTCCTCCTACTCCTCATCCTGCCTTTGGGGGTACAAAAAATAGTAATCTGGGCCTAGTCTGGGTCTGTACGTGTGAGATACATACACCTTTTGATATCATATTTTCTATTCCGCTATTCAATCTACACCCTTGGGGTAAAAACAATTAAATTGCGGGATAGTCTGTATCTGTACGTGTGAGATACACCTTTCCAATTTTTGGGGCGCATCTCATACCGCCGAGGATTGCAGGGCGCTTCAGTTTGCCTCCTGTTCCAAACTCCTCCTACTTCTCTTCCTCATCCTGCCTTTAGGGCAAAAAAAATTGTAATCGGGGCCTAGTCTGTGTTTGTACGTGTGAGATACACTGTTTTATAAAATTTTTCCTATTCCGCTATTCAATATACACCCTTTTGGAGTGTAAAAAAATTAAATTACTGCATAGTCTGTATCGGTACGTGTGAGATACACCTTTTAAATTTGTTTGGCGCATCTCCTTCCACCGCCAAGGATTGCAGGGCGCTTCAGTTTGCCTCCTGTTCCGAACTCCTCCTACTCCTCTTTCTCATCCTCCCTTTAGGGTACAAAAAATTATAATCGGGGCCTAGTCTGTGTTTGTACGTGTGAGATACACCGTTTTGTAAAAATTTTTCTATTCCGCTATTCAATATACACCCTGTTTTAATGTAAAAAATTAAATTACGGCATAGTCTGTATCGGTACATGTGAGATACACCTTTTTAAATTTGTTTGGCGCATCTCCTTCCACCGCCGAGGATTGCAGGGCGCTTCAGTTTGCCTCCTGTTCCGAACTCCTCCTACTCCTCTTCCTCATCCTGCCTTTAGAGTAAAAAAAATTGTAATCGGGGCCTAGTCTGTGTTTGTACGTGTGAGATACACCGTTTTATAAAATTTTTCCTATTCCGCTATTCAATATACACCCTTTTGGAGTATAAAAAATTAAATTACGGCATAGTCTGTATCGGTACGTGTGAGATACACCTTTTAAATTTGTTTGGCGCATCTCCTTCCACCGCCAAGGATTGCAGGGCGCTTCAGTTTGCCTCCTGTTCCGAACTCCTCCTACTCCTCTTCCTCATCCTCCCTTTAGGGTACAAAAAATTGTAATCAGGGCCTAGTCTGTGTTTGTACGTGTGAGATATACCGTTTTTTATCCTTTTTTCTATTCCGCTATTCAATATACACCCTTTTGGGGTAAAAAAAATTAAATTGCGGCATAGTTTGCATATTTGACTGTGACATACACCCGTGCGATACTGTTGTTGTTTTGTTCCGCTATTCAATAAACACCTTTCTAGGGCAAGATCATAAATTACAGAAATATGAGGAGACCGTCAAATAGGGGCCGTGGCCTGGGTCGTGGTGCTGCTGGTAGAGCTCCTGTTTCAAGGAGAGGACATGGTCGATCTGTGCCAGCTACACGCACAAGTGAAACACCTTCCTCAAGTGTGAGTAGGCGACAGAACCTGCAGCAGTATTTGGTAGGGCATCATGCGCCTCTAGAAGTGATGAGGCCAGAACAAGTAGAGGCGATAGTAGATTGGTTTGCTGACAGTGCCTCCAGTTCCTTCACATTGTCTCCCACCCAGTCTACTGCAGAAAGGTCAGAGTTGGCACCTGCAGCCAATGTCCAACCGTCTTTCACCTCACCCCCTTGCAAATCAGGCAAGCAGTCTGAGCCCCAAGTCATGCAGCAGTCTCTTCTTCTTTTTGATGACTCTGTCAGCAGGGCTTCCCAGGGCCATCCACCTAGCCCTGCCCCAGAAGTGAAAGAGATTGAGTGCAGCGATGCCCAACCACTTATTTCTCAAGATGAGTACGTGGAAGGACCATCGCAGCACGTCTCCGATGATGACGAAACGCAGGTGCCAACTGCTGCGGCATTCAGAATTGTGGAGACTGACAAGGAGGGCAGGGGTGAAGACTGGGTGGAAGATGATGTGGAGGACGATGAGGTCCTCGACCCCACATGGAATGAAGGTCATGCAGGTGACCTGAGTAGTTTGGAGGAAGAGGCGGTGGTCGCACAGAGCCACCAGCACAGCAGAAGAGGGAGCAGGGTGCAGAAGCGGAGCGGCCGTGCCCTAGACACTACGCCTGCTACTGCCCAACGCAGCAAGGGAACGAGCGCACCAAAGCAAGCTCAAAGGAGTTCTCTAGCGTGGAAGTTCTTCAGAAAATGTGCTGATGACAGGACACGAGTGGTTTCCACCCTGAAGCGAGGCATAAACCTTCTCAACCTGAGCACAACCTGCATGATCAGGCATCTAAGTGCAAAGCACGAGCTGCAGTGGAGTAGACACCTTCAAAACCAAGAAAGGTCTCTGGCTCCTCCTGCTTCCTCTTCTTCTGCAGTCTCGGCCTCTCCATCCACCTCTGTAGTGATACCGGCACCTGCCACCCCGCAAACAGACGATCTGTCAGCAACACCACCACCTGGGTCACCAACCATCTCCACAATGTCCCGTGGAAGCGTTCAGCTTTCCATCTCCCAAACACTTGAGAGGAAGAGGGAGTACCCCCCTACCCACCCGCGATCCCTGGCCCTGAATGCCAGCATTTCAAAATTCTTGGCCTTTGAAATGCTGTCATTCCGTCTGGTGGAGACGCACAGTTTTAAAAGCCTTACTGTATGTCGGTGGCTGTCCCACAGTACGTCGTGCCCAGCCGCCACTACTTTTCCAGGCAAGCCATCCCTTCCCTGCACAACCAAGTGGGGGAAAAAAATCAGGTGTGCACTGCGCAACGCCATCTGTGCCAAGGTCCACCTAACTACCGATACGTGGACCAGTAAGCACGGTCAGGGGCGTTATATCTCCCTAACGGCACACTGGGTTAATGCAGTGGCGGATGGGCCTGAGGCGGATAGCAATTTGGCGCACGTCCTTCCACCACCGAGGATTGCAGGGCGCTTCAGTTTGCCTTCTGTTCCTAACTCTTCCTACTCCGCTTCCTCATCCTCTACCGCCTCCTCATCCGGTCAGCGTAACACCTTCACCACCAACTTCAGCACAGCCAGGGGTAAACGACAGCAGGCGGTTTTAAAACGTGCCTGTTTGGGGGAAAAACCACACACCGAGCAGGAGTTGTGGAGGAGCATGGAACAGCAGACAAATGAATGGTTGCAGCCAGCGAGCCTCAAGCCCGGCCTGGTGGTGTGCGATAACGGGTGAAATCTCATAGCAGCTCTGGGCCTAGCCGGTTTGACGCACATCCCTTGCCTGGCGCATGTGCTGAATTTGGTGGTGCAGAGGTTCCTTAAAAATTACCCCGATATGTCAGAGCTGCTGCAGAAAGTGCGGGCCGTCTGTGCGCACTTTCGGCGTTCTCACCCTGCTGCTGCTCGCCTGTCAGCGCTGCAGCGTAACTTCGGCCTTCCCGCTCACTGCCTCATATGTGACGTGCCCACAAGGTAGAACTCCACCTTGCACATGCTGGAAAGACTGTGCGAGCAGCAGCAGGCCATAGTGGAGTTTCAGCTGCAGCACGCACGCATGAGTCGCTCTGCGGAACAGCACCACTTCACCACCAATAACTGGGCCTCCATGCGAGACCTGTGTGCCTTGTTGAGCTGTTTTGAGTACTCCACCAACATGGCCAGTGCCGATGACGCCGTTGTCAGCTTAACTATCCCACTTCTATGCCTCCTTCAAAAAACGATTCGGGTGATGATGGAAGAGGATGTGGCACAGGATGAGGAGGAGGAGGATGAAGAGGTAACATTTCCAAGGCTTTCAGGGCAGTCATTCGCAAGGGGCTCCGAGGGTGGGTTCCTGCACACATAAACACCAGGGACACAATTGTCCAGCAGGGGCACAGTTCTGGAGGATGAGGAGGAGGAGATGGAGGAGGAGATGGAACCATGTTCACAGCAGGGTGGCACCCAGGCTAGCTCATGGCCATCACTGGTGCGTGGCTGGGGGGATACAGAGGACACAGACGATACACCTCCCACAGAGGACAGCCTTTCGTTGCCTCTGGGCAGCCTGGCACACATGAGCGATTACATGCTGCAGTGTCTCCACAATGACCGCCGAGTTGCCCACATTCTAACTTGTGCTGATTACTGGGTGGCCACGCTGCTGGATCCCCGTTACAAGGACAACGTACCGTCCTTAATTCACTCACTGGAGCGCGATCGCAAGATGCGCGAGTACAAGCGCACGCTGGTAGACGCGATGCTGCTGGCATTCCCACCTGACAGCGGGGCCACAGTGGAAGCACAAGGCCAAGGCAGAGGAGGAGGAGGAAGAGGTCGCCAATGCAACCAGGGCACCGCCAGCACCTCAGAAGGCAGGGTTAGCATGGCCGAAATGTGGAAAAGCTTTGTCAGCACGCCACAACAAACAGCAGCACCAGCAGCTCATATGGAACGTCTTAGCAGGAGGCAGCATTTCACCAACATGGTGGAGCAGTATGTGTGTACACGCCTACATGTAATGAATGACGGGTCTGCCCCCTTCAACTTCTGGGTCTACAAATTGGGCACATGGCCTGAGCTTGCCCTTTACGCCTTGGAGGTGCTGGCGTGCCCTGCAGCCAGTGTATTATCTGAACGTGTATTTAGCACGGCTGGGGGCGTTATCACAGACAAGCGCAGCCGCCTGTCCAGAGACAATGTGGACAAGCTCACGTTCATTAAAATGAACCAGGCATGGGTCCCACAGGACTTTTCCGTACCTTGTGCAGAATAGAGATGGATACCGACCTTACCCAGCCATTGTTCTATTTTTGCTCTTTCTCACTCTTTTGGGGTGTACCCTCATTTAAAATGACTGAAAAAAAGCAGTGTTGGCTACCTCATCCTCCTCCACCACCGCTTCCACCTACACCGCCCATAGGTGTGCGCAGCCTATTGCATTAGGGTGTGCACCCCAAAGTTTAAATACACATGCATGTGTTTGCCTACATGTATATGGCCCCGGTACATTACTCTCTCTGCTGGCAAAGTGAAATAGAAGTGTGTGGCACTTCTCTTATGGCAGAGCAGGTCCGAGGGAGATCTTTCCCATCTCCTCACTGGCAAACAGAGCGCTAATGCTAATGTGCCCTAGGTGATTAGGGTGTGCCAAGGCACACCCGGCACACCCTGTGCGCACGCCTATGACACCGCCACATCCACCACCACCTCAACCTCCCTCCTACTCCATATGGGCCTCATCCTTCACAGATGAAGAACATTGTTTTATTTTTCTGTTTTTTTTTTGTTTTAAGTTATTTCCCTATCCACATTTGTTTGCAGAGCACTCGCCATGCTCTTAACTACGTTTTGCTGCCATTTGCAGCACTCTAGCCCTTTCCATTGGTGTTTTAGAGCCATTTTAGTGGCTGAAAGTTTGGGTCCCCATTGACTTCAATGGGGTTCGGTGTCCGGGTAAAGTTCGGAAAAAGTCCGGGACACGGACCCGGACTTTTTTTTCAAGTTCGGCCGAACCCGCCGAACACGGACATCCAGGTGTCCACTCAACTCTAATCATCAGCACTCCTTTGCAAACATATATACTCTTTTATTAATGCAATATCAAACTACTCACTGTGTGATGGTCACTATTCTGCCTTGAAGAAGGGACCCTGGCCCTGCATGGGCCAAAAAACACTGACTTACCTAACGCCAGTCAGAAAAGAAAGTGTGTCTGTTACACTTGTTGGCTTACCGTATATGCTTGAGTATAAGCCGACATGAATATAAGCCAAGGCACCTAATTTTACCACAAAAAACTGAGAAAACTTATTTACTCAAGTATAAGCCTAGGGTGGGAAATTCAGCAGCTACTGGACCCAACTGGACCACCACAAGACCCAAAACAGGGGCTGCAGGCATGGTATAGGAGATGCAGGGCTGTGGGCATGGTACAGGAGATGGTACAGGCATGGCACAGGAGATGGTACAGGCATGGCACAGGAGGTACAGGCATGGCACAGATAGTACAGGCATGGCACAGATAGTACAGGAATGGCACAGAAGATGCAGTGCTGCAGGTACGGTACAGGAGATTCTCTGAGGAGATGCAGGGGCTGCAGAGGAGTCTCACTTACCTTTCCGCCTTACATTTAAAAATGGCGCTGCCCGGCGCCAACACGTCACTGCTCATGCGCCGTCTGCCCGGGAATAGCCAAACGCGTACGGGCTTTCCCGAGCGGCGGTAGCACATGTGCACTGACCGGGGAAAAGTTAAGTGAGACCGTGACTCGAGTATAAGCCGAGGGGGGGGCTTTTTCAGCTTAAAAAACATGCTGAAAAAGTCGGTTTATACTCGAGTATATATGGTATTTAACTTTATGTGACATTGTACTATTAAAAAACTGGATTTTTGACTTACTTGTAAAATCTATTTCTTGGAGTACATAAAGGGACGCAAAGTCCTCATATTTTTCTGTTCATAGGGGTTATGCACTACCTACATGTAGGCAGGTGCAGTCCACTTTCCCTACTGCAGGTGGCGCTCAACCGCAGCGTCATTGCAGGGGGAAAGGTTATTAAGAAAAGCATGGTTCCACTATGGTTTCCAGGGTCACTAGGGAAGCTATCTGTTTGGGTGCTGCCACCCCATTTGACTCTAGCAGCCATTTTGGGTCCGGCAGAGCCTATTTAAGGCCCTGGCTCCCAGGCTTACAGACATATTTTGCATGTGGGTAGTGTAGGGACAGGTCACACATCTGACAGGCACAGCAATTAGTGGAAGGGGGAGTTCCATTTGAGTGGGGAAAGGACAGGGACATGCCATCCTATCTGAAGACCTCCCCATTTGGATACTGCCTGGCCAGGTCGCATTCCACCCCCTAAGACAAATGCTGTTGGAACATCTAAAACCTTCTGTGCTACACATTACTGTTACATGCCTGAGTGTTCCTGGTCGGGTGCCTTCACATTGGGTTTGTTGTGAATTACTGAATTCTGCATCAATAAAAGTTCTGTTCTCTTCAAACCGGAGTCTGTGTAACTACTGCCACCACACTTCACTGCACCTCCCCACATACAAGCAATTGGCCAAAAAAGACAATAGGCCCTCTCCTATATAATTACTACCTCTATTTTGTATCAAGCCATGTCTCCCAACATAGAGGATTTTACAGGTCAATAAAAAATCACGTTTACTGTTTTGTACATCACTGGACACCGAGCCGCCATATTATTCCTTACTCACAGGGATGTCCTAAATTAATGACCATGAGAGGATGGAGACACTGTGTAGCGGAGAAGTAGTTTAATCTACAGGGTCTCTGCTGGTAGACAGGATAATAGGTAATAATCCATATAGGCAGGTACAGCATGCAACAATCCAGGTAGTGTTATACCATCCTTCCCTCCCAAGAACTAGACGACACATAGGCTGGGAGTCAACTAGAACTGATCGTTTATTGAAAGCACAAGAGATCTTCACTCTGCGAAAACCCCTCCCTCTTTGAGCCATCCCCCACACAAACACACATCCCATAATAAGCTTACAAGGCAGACAGGAACAATAGGACAATGGAATGCAGATATTCACAATAAAAAACCCCACCCCACTGGCATGGGTCTATGAAACACTTCTACCATTTTGTAGCCATCTGCAATACATCCCCACACATCTCCTGAGGGACACTGCTCAGAAATATGATAGTCCCAAGTGAAAGAGTTCTCACTCTCTCAACACAAACCACACTCTCAGTGTCCATTCCGCTACACACTGTAACTACCAAAAGGCCAAAAGGAATGTACACAGCAAAACACTGCAACCAAAAGCTGCATTCTCAATGGCTTTTACGTCCACCTGGCAAAATCTTGTAAAGTTGTGAACTTAAAACCTGGCTGTGGCCTTGCAGACCTGAGCCACTGAAGCCTGATGATGTTAAGCCCAGAAGGCACCTACACTCCTAAAAGAATGAACGGTCACCTTTAAAGGTGGTTTCTTTTCCTTTGAAGCCATAGCTGATAAATCCTTAAAAAAATACTGGACTTAAAAGCTGCGTGATCCTTCAGGAAAGACAAAAAGAGTCTGACTGCCTGACCATAGATATCAATTTCAGATAAATCCTGACAGCCTGAGCCACAAACAAATTGTGTAGGGCCTTGTCACTCGGTGCCTTAGACCTGGGAAAAAAAAAGGTTAAACAATGACCTGGTTACTATGGAAGGTTGAAACCACCTCTGGCAAAAACGACAGTTGATGTCAAAGAACTACCTTATCATGCTGAAGTACCAGAAACGGCTCCTTACAAGAAAGAGCTGCCTGCTCTGACACCCTTTTAACTGAAATAATGGCAACCAGGAGCACAACCCTCCATGTCAAAAGGACTAGAGGATTGTCAACTCAAATGGTGGTTTCTGTAACACCGACAGCACCATATTGAGATCTATATAAGTCAAAGGTGACCTGATCTGAGGCACAACATGCATGACACCCTGAAAAAAGGTACGCACTAAGGAAAAAGCAGCAATTGGAATTTGAAAACAAAGACTATCAAGGCCGAAATCTGCCCCTTGATTGTGTAGCACTGTCCCCGTAGGGCTTGCTGTGTGATGACTTCTTGGGCCTCCTCTGATTACCTGCAGACAGTCACTTAGGGACAGTTGACTCATCCATCCTTAGTCCCAGTCGCTCGTTATTCAATAAACAGTCCAGGGGTTTTGGTTTAATATTTATTGTGGAACATAGATAGGAGAAGGGGATAGTGGGATACTCCAACTTGAACTGTTTACAGTTGATAAGGACAACTCTCACTTGGCCTCACCAGGTTATTTGTGGAAGCAGACAAACTGCTTTAACCATACCGCCACTTGTATGGAAGAATTAAGTCTTCTTACTCTCTCTAGCAGCAGACTTGTTGTAACTACTTTATCTTCAGGACACTCTCTAGCATCCCCTTGACTGACACCCATCTACTGACTCTTCCACAAAAGGGATGGCCCTCTCAGAACAGGCCCCACGACACAGATCTGTACTCACTGTGGGCAGAATCAGATCCCCTCCAGTGTCTACCTTCCAGTCAGCTCTGCAGGACATCTGGGTTCAGCTCCTCTTTGGCTCTCTGGCCCTCAGTTTGACCACCTGAGGCCACATGGCAGCTTCTACAGAGGAGGGGCAGCCTGAGCACATGTGCCCTTGATATTTATACAGTATCCCAACATGCACCGAGGCACTTTCCTCTGTCAATCACCAGGGCTGTACTAAATGCCTGTGCACTAATTTGTCAGGTTTCCTCCCACTTTCAAATATTCCTTCCTATTGGGCCAGTGTGAAACACTTCAGACAAACTGAGCTGCACTTGAGCACCATGAGCAGACCCCACTAACAGATCCTGAACAGATCCTGGTAGGCAGAGACCATTGACCAATATCAATTTACCTGGCAATCTCTCTGATAAGCAGAAAAGATCCAAAAACTATATTCTTTCTTCTAGCACCTACAATTGTACTCAAGCAGTTGCATACCAACCTCCGACTGGAGAAGACCAAAATGTGGCCCACAACACACCTGTGAGTATGAACCTCCTAGCCTCACACCAGGCCAAAAAGGATTTCCAGGTCTTGTGAAAAAATATTCCTCCAAGTAGCCTTCCTGGATCTCAAAAGTGTTTGAATGCCTGCATCAGACACTCCCTACTTCTTCAAACTCTGGCTTTAATAGCCTTCCTGTCAAGCCAGCAACCACAAGAAAGTTGGGGGGATTGGACCTTGCAACAGGAGGTCTAGGTGAGTTGCAAGTACTCAAGAACTGTCCACTGACATATTCACAATATCAGAATACCACGTTCTCCTGGCCCAAATCCTGCAAAGCTGTAATGGAGAAAAGGCACACATTGGAGAGAACTGGGCATCTAATGCAGCCAGACAGGTACTAGAAATTGACCATTACACCAACACAGGGTGGTGCTGTGGGTGTAAAAAAAGGCAAGAATCAGTGCCAAATGCTAATGATTACAGTATATAAACAAAGAAAATTGTGACATTTGGACTTAAAAGGCACAATATGCAAAAAAAATATAAATTTTATTGATAATTTACATAAAAACAGATGTATACATGATAAAATTACAACGAAAACAACACAAAGGATTATTTTGTTGACCAGCTCTGACCATTAGGTCAGGGCCAGTAGGATAATAGAACCTGATAATATCCTGTCTCAAAGATGGAATATGACGTAAACTGGCTAATGGCTCAACACGTTTCGCGATATTTCGCTTCTTCAGGAGCTTATTTTCTTTTACATATTCTATACAATGAAAATATGTCAGTGAGTATACAAGTTAGAAACAGAGTTCATGTACAAACAGTATATTAACCATATGGCTAAATAATACAAAGGTGAGTTATCAAAAGAAAAAAACACCTGAAGATCCCTGGTCCTGGCAACAAACCTGTCTAGTTTCACATTAACCCTGGATGCCAACAGATCCATGTTTGGCTTTCCCCACCACCGACAGGGAGCCTTGAATACCTCCAGGTTGAGAACCCACTCCCTGGTGACAACTGTTGTTGGCTGAGGAAATCCACCTGCCAATTTTCCACTCCCAGAATGTGAACTGTGGTCAGAGTGAACATAGAGCTCTGCCCATGACAAGGTGAAGTTAACCTCCTTCTGGGCAGCTCGGCTCCTGGTGCCCCCATAAGGATTTATTTTTTTCCAAAATATTTTTATTAGTATTTATATATGTGTACCACAGTCATGGCATTGTCTGACTGAACCCTCACCAGGATACCCTTATATCTTAATCGCTGGACTTCATTCCGATCTCTAGAGATTGAGGACCCAACCAAACCTCTCTAGAGTGCATACCATGAGCGATATATTGTGGAATAGATGAAGAACAGATTACTTCCTATGAAGCTGATCCTCCAGCTACCCCAAAATATGCACCCCCTGGGTCCTTAAGAGGCCCAAAGTTGGGAGGAAGCCCTGTGTGAATACTCGGAGGGCTATGGACAGTCAGGGCCATGAATTGAAAATGCCAGTGCTGCAAACTGTAAGGACTTCAGGTGAGTAGGAAAAATTGGGACAGATAAGCATCCTTTATATCCACTATTGCCTCAGCCTCAGTGTAGTCTAATGGACAGATGCATTACTCCAGTCTTCAGGCTCTGGCAGCCTTTGACAGCCACAATGAATGGCTGTAGTGCAGCCCCCACTAGGGCTAAGGATGTCTTGAGAAAAGTTTAGACATTTTTTAGCTGCACCCTTAAAAACCAGAACATCGTCCATTGGGCATGTAAGGCACGGTTCACACTATTGCGATGCGGGAAGGCTGCGAATTCGCAGCCTGTTCCCGCATCGCACATGCACCCCCGGCAGTTCACACTGCCATATGCGATCCGCTGGGGGTGTCAATGTAATCTTAACGACACCCCCAGTTTGATCGCATATCGCACAAGTGTGAACCGCTGTGCGATCCGATCCTGATGCGGCAGCAAAAATGCCTCCTGTGCATCTTTGCTGCGGGTGCGGTGCGAATTTAGCCATACAAACTGTATGGCTAAACTCGCACCGCACAGCTGATCGCATGTCATGTCGGAGCAGTGCGCTCCGACATGACATGCGAACCCGGCACACGCAGTAGTGTGAACCGGGGCTAAGACTTTTAAAAAGAAAATAAATTGCCCCATCCACCAAGTGCATACTCCACCTCTTGGATAGATAATTTAACCTGTAGGGGGCTAGTGGGGGTGTAGGCGGGTGGAGTCTCCTCCATATAGCACACCCGTTGGGCGCCAAACAAGGGTCACATGAGAGGCCTACCCCGAGGTGGGTTCTTCTGGGCTACGCCAGGCACTTGATACAGGTCCCTCTCCTACGCATGGGTTACCTTTACTTGAACAGATTACTGAACTTTAATTAACCCTCTCAATACAACTATACACCACTACTATCATGTGTTACATTTGGGAGGGACGCACATAGCCAATGTCCACCTCTCTTCTGTCTACTAGACATATGGCATGCTGATTACAATAATGGGGTTTCGTGCTTAAAAAAACAATCCCTATCAGATGAGAAGACACTGCACCAAAAACAATCATGTGCATGTTGTCTTGGAATAACCTTCAGACCAGGGGAAGCCCCCCCCCCCTCCTTCCCCCAAAAACCAGACCAAAACATCCTGGATGTGGCAACCCAATAGCTGGAGATCCCTGTTTTCCCTTTAGCGCTGCGCTGTTAAACCAGTGTCCTGTGCTGCTGCCCTTGTGCATACATTGCTGTCCACGGTAATGCATGCACCAGCTGTTGCCATTGCTCATCACCACCACCTATGATGTCATCTCCACATGCCGCATATGCATGGGCATGTACGTGGCATGGCCAACCACAGAGAGCATGGAGTCCCCTGGTCCAGTTTCGATTGGCCACACGCAAAGCACCATTTCCATGTATAGCATGGCAGTGACAAAGCACATAACTCACACAGCCCCTACAAAACACACAGCACAGCAAGTCTCAAGACACAGTACAAAAAAAACCTCACTCCCACCCCCCCATAGGAGAGGTGGTGCATTGTGCATGCCACGTCAGAGGGTGTGGCCAAATTGCAAACAGTGGGAGGGTCTTCAAGGCCTTGTTAAATGAAACCAAGAGTGCATTACAAACAAATGCAGGGGTATACATAGGATGCAGGGTTCAGGAGTATGTAATACACAGTTATCAGGGTTCAGGAGTGCATAGAGTGCAGGGTTCAGGAGTGCACTACATACAGAGTGTAGGGTTCAAAAGTGTGTAACATACAGAGGGCAGGGTTCAGGATTGTGTAACACACAGAGTGCAGGTTTCAGGAGTGCACTACACACAATGTGCAGGGGTCAGGAGTTTGTTATGCACAGCATGCAGGGTTCAGGACTGCGTCTTGCACAGAATATAGGGGTCAGAAGTGTGTTATGTACAGAGTAAAGGGTTCCAGAGTGCGCTATGCAGACATTGTACCTCTGCATCCCCATCCAAAGCTCACCTCTGCTTTACAATCCAAAGTTCACCTCTGCGCCCTTCTTTCACAGCCTTTTCCTGCCTCCCCTGATCCTCATTAGCTAAACCCTGCAGCCATCTTTTTCAGCTCTGACCTCTGCACCCTCACAGCTCTCACCTTGAACACACAACCCCCCCTCCCCCTCCACAGTCCTCATCTGCTCACCTTTCAGCAGCCACCCCATCTTATTTTTCCACAAAGTGCACTCAGTGTACACACATTTTCTGCTTGGCCTCTCTCTCAGAAACCTTCAATGGCAGCGAGATCATCCAGCAGCGGGTGTTAACATCTGGGCAGCAAGCAGCAGCTCAGCATGCGATGCGCTCCCTGCAGTATATAAACACACTGTGCCCTGACAGCTGTCCCTATATACTGTATATACGGTAAATCCAACACCCCCTCCAGCCAGGATCCTAGCCCTTAAAAGAATCCCCCAAGGGGAAGAGGGGACAGAGAGGCACTACAAAAACAGACAGCTCAAACTACCCTTAAACAAGGGTTATGGTCATTTGTAGGCACCATAGGGCTACCCCTGCTCACCATTTCTGCCACAAGACGCAATACTTGAACTTAAGGATCCAATCTCCTTCTATCATGGTGTGCAATGTCTCACAGGACCTTCAGGGACTCAATCCCCCTTGCTGGGGTCCACTGTCCTGAACCTGGATTGCACCCTTTGGAAATTCCTTGTCAGTTGCTACTGAACAGGGTTCTGTATATGCAGGGTGAGGATTTCCTGTCTTTTTGCCAGTGTCCAATCACCTGTAGGTGGCTCGGGATATACGATAAAGATAGAGTGTATATATTTGAATTGGTGTGCTTGTGACAACCCATCGTTTCACTGTGGTTTGCTCGGCACCATCTGCTACAGTCAATATGAGAACCCATCTATTACCAAGGGTGAACATTAAAAGAAGTGCAGTCTTCATCTTCTGATTTAGGTTAAAACCCCAGTCAATTCTTTTTTTTCTGTGCCTGGTAACCATTGTCTCTGAGATAGAAAGTGATGGTATTCCGTTGTCACTGGAACAGGAGGTGAGGGTAAATCTTTCAACATCTATTCAGGCGACAACAGTTTCCTTTCTGCATTTTCTAACTGTTCTCCTCTTTTTCTTTTCTTTCTTGTCCCCCCCCCTTTTTTCTTACAGAGGAATCTACTATTGGATAGGTACCCTTCCATTATTATTATTGTAATGTTGTATACATTGGTGCCTGGGGTTTCCTCCACTTCCGGGAGCTGCGATGCACTTCTGGGGCTTTTCCCTTCTCCCTCTGCCACGTCCTACACCCGATGCATGTGACGCCCTGATGTTGCACGCCGGGATGGTATATATCCATCTGCGTCCATGTGGGGGAGTCTTTTGGCGCCAACTGCCAACTGGCATGGGCGATCCTCATTCTCCCCATCCTCATGATTGACGCTGGCATGACGTTGGGGGGGTCCAATGGACTGTTATCTTTCTACTGGCGGCATTTTCTGTTGGAACCAGCACTTATTGCTTTTCTTTTTGGGAATGTTGCACTAGCCTAAATACGGCTTGTACGTTGTTACATAAGGTATCACCTTCTTATTATCACTTTCTTCTACATTTAATCTCCTTCTCCCCTTTTTTATCATTGGTTGATTTTTTACACCAGTGAATTATGTTTTTTTCATCCTTCTCTTTAGTAGTCTTCCTTGCTTTCACTTAGGAGTCACTGTCACGTTCATTTTACTTTGATCACCGTCTCTAATTGAATATATATGTCACCACACTTTTACACACCTTTTTACCCTTCCAAACTTCCTTTTTGATATATTACTCATACTCTTTATTTCACTATTAGGGACCACCATACCTCTCTATTGTCCACCATGTGTCACCAGTATCAAGTGACCTCCACGAACCCCATTACCACAGCTCCCAGAAAAGACGATCTCCATGCACCATTTATTCCCCCATGTCTTTATATATTTTACATTGACAACCTTGGTAGTTCTGTAAGTATTATTGGGGGTAGTCCTCTGTTCCTTTCTTCTCCCCCATTTTGTTTTCCCATTTTTCTTCTCTGGCCCACTGACATAGTAACCCAATTTATTTGTATCTTTTTATAGATATGTACATTTGTACGCATCACATCTGCTCCTGATGAGTGAACATATTCACAAAACGCGTAGAGCTATTTTAGATGCCACACTTTACCATCATACGTTTATTATAGTATACTTCTGTGAAATTTAATAGTTTTTAAGAATTTTTTTTCATGTTGTTACTTATCCAGAGAGATACCTAGGTCAACATTGACAAAAAAATGTGCAATCATGTTATGCTTTGTACCATGCGTTGATATTCATGTATTATATGTGATAAATTGTTACCTGATTATTATTATTACCATATTGTATGTTATGTTTTTTCATAAATTAAATGCAATATTTTATATGTATGTTTGTGCTATGACTTTACACATGGACACATTAATCATACATGTGATATTACCCATTTATCCACCTTCTCTGGATTGCACCCGCGGTTTCATGCAAAGTCCCAATTCCCCCTAGTTTTTATTCAATTGATAGGGATGGAGGTATATGACCCTAACATGTCATGTCCTCATGTAAAGTCCCACCATTTTTTCCCCCCTCTTTTTTAACAGTCTAAGACGGTCCCCCCCCTCCCCCACAATATACAGTCAAGGTTTCCACCTACTTTCTGTTGTGGCTCTGGGGCAGAAAGTGATGCAAATCTCCATAATGGGATGCAGACAGCAGAGAATAAAATGGGGGGTTTTAACCATTCCTTACATTATCCAAAACTTAAAGTGGTTTAAAGGCAGAAGGTTGCATTCTTTGTAGTGAGGTCAAAAACCTTCTGCATGCAGCTCCCCTCTGCGGTGATCTTAATCCACCAACGTGCATGAGCGCCGAGGCTTTCTTGGCTCTTCCCCTCCTCATTGGCTAAAATACAGCAGCGGAAGCCAATATCAATCACAGCCAGTGACGAGGGAGTGGGGGCGGGGCTGAGCCCTGCTCTATGTGTCTTATGGATTGAATGGAACCATTACACAAAGCAAGTAAGTATTTGAATAAAAAAAACACCTTTCTATCACTTGAAAGATTTAGATATGCATTAACCTTCTGGCAGTAATTCAGGTAAGTGAAAATAAATCTTTACCGAAAAGTGATATTAAAGGATAAGTCCACCCTAAAACTAAAATCTCTGCATCTATAGACCTCCACGATCTTACACATGATCTTGCACAATCAGCCATTTTCCCTCCCTGGTGTCATGTGACTCGTTAGTGTTACAAGGTCTCAGGTGTGAACGGGGAGCAAGTATGGTAAATTTGGTGTTATCACTCTCACTCTCTCATACTGGTCACTGGAAGTTCAACCTCATGGCAAAGAACTCTCTGAGGATCTAAAAAAAAAAAAGAATTGTTACTCTACATAAAGATGGCCTAGGCTATAAGAAGATTGCCAAGACCCTGAAACTGAGCTGCAACATGGTGGCCAAGACCATACAGCAATTTAACAGGACAGGTTTAATTCAGAACAGGCCGGGCCATGGTCGACCAAAGAAGTTGAGCGCATGTGCTCATGTCATATCCAGAGGTTGTCTTTGGGAAATAGACGTATGAGTGCTGCCAGCATTGCTGCAGAGGTTGAAGGGGTGGGGGGTCAGCCTGTCAGTGCCCAGACCATACGCCACACACTGCATCAAATTGGTCTGCAAATTTGAAGAGGAAGCCTTTTCTAAAGATAATGCACAAGAAAGCCTGCAAATAGTTTGCTGAAGACAAGCAGACTAAGGACATGGATTACTGGAGCCATGTCCTGTGGTCTGATGAGACCAAGATAAATTTATTTGGTTCAGATGGTGTCAAGTGTGTGTGGCGGCAACCAGATAAGGAGCACAAAGACAAGTGTGTCTTGCCTACAGTCAAGCATGGTGGTGGGAGCGTCATGGTCTGGGGCTGCATGAGTGCTGCCAGCGCTGGGGAGCTACAGTTCATTGAGGGAACCATGAATGCCAACATGTACTGTGACATACTGAAGCAGAGCATGATCCCACCCCCCCCGTTGGAGACTGGGCTGCAGGGCAGTATTCCAAACACCCCTCCAAGACGACCACTGCCTGTGATGTCGTCATGGGGGAGTGGAAGAGGACTCCAGTGGCACTCCAAAGTTTTCCAGTACAGAATTTTAACATTACCTCTTCCGTAAATAAACTGAGTCATCCATTAGTTTCTTGGAACTTTTGGGCAATGACCTTGCCACAGTCCCTATTCCAATGCCCACCTTGACATTTTAGGTGCTTTCCCCCACCTTGGTCTGTTTCCATTCTCGTTGCATACTCAACAATAGAAAATAAACTAAAAATCCAATTATCACTAGGCACATACCTATATGTTTGGTGGGATTTCCCCAAGGTTAAAAGGTTTTGGACATATGTATATCAACTAATATACAGTATCTCACAAAAGTGAGTACACCCTGACCCCTCACATTTTTGTGAATATTTTATTATAAAACTTTTCATGTGACAACACTGAACAAATTACACTTTGCTACAATGTAACGTAGTGAGTTTACAGCTTGTATAACCATGTAAATTTACTGTCCCCTCAAAAGAACTCAACACACAGCCATTAATGTCTAAACCGCTGGCAACAAAAGTGAGTACACCCCAAATTGACAATGTCTAAATTGTGCCCAAAGTGTCAATATTTTGTGTGGCCACTATTATTTTCCAGGACTGCCTTAACCCTCTTGGGCATGGAGTTCACCAGAGCTTCACAGGTTGCCACTGAAGTCCTCTTCCACTCCTCCATGATGACATAAGAAGCTGGAGAGACCTTGCGCTCCTCCACCTTCTGTTTGTGGATGCAACACAGATGCTCAATAGGGTTTAGGTCTGGAGATATGCTTGGCCAGACCATCACCTTTACCCTCAACTTCTTTAGCAAGGCAGTGGTCGTCTTGGAGGTGTGTTTGGGGGTCATTATCATGTTGGAATACTGCCCGGCAGCCCAGTCTCCGAAGTGAAGGGATCATGCTCTGCTTCAGTATGTCACAGTACATGTTGGCATTCATGGTTACCTCAAACTGTAGCTCCCCAGTACCGGCAGCACTCATGCAGCCCCAGACCAAGACACTCCCACCACCATGCTTGACTGTAGGCAAGACACACTTGTCTTTGTACTCTTCACCTGATTGCCGCCACACACGCTTGACACCATCTG
>NC_138769.1:725802569-725815069 GCF_965119305.1 Pelophylax lessonae | reverse complement strand
AGAGATGAAGATTCCGTTGCAGGAACTGGAAGAGGAATTCCAGGCAACAGAGGATCTGTCCCAAAGAGGGGATAGTGGGCCTGATGCAGTTTTTAAAAGGATCAGTGTTTTGGGGTCTGTCCTGAGTGAGCCTCAGAAATGTGACGACATGTGGCTTGAATCACCCCTTTGGAATAAACCGTTCCTTCAAAAACTTCAAGCATTGGAAAATGTATCATTAGAACTTCAGCAAACAAAGGAGCTGAGTAAGAAATGTGGTGATTTCTCAGTTCAGGCTGAAAACCTAGTGGAGAAAACTAAGGCTGTTGGTGAAAACGTGAAGCAAATGAATAAGTGCCTTTCAGGGAGTGTTTCCAAAATGGAACTGGTGAAAGACGGGTGGCAGAAGTTTGATCGTGATCTTGAGATGCATTCCATGTGGAATTCAGATAGAGAAAAAGAACTAGGTGACCTTGAGCGGTCAAATAGTTCAGCAGAAAGTGCATTGAAGAAACCTGTAAAAGAATGTGTTGCAGTTCCATGCTTCTTCACTGATGCAGAGAGGAGGTCTATAATGGATACCACCCAGATCGCTGGGTTCAACTGTGTTGTTGCCTTTGACCCCTATGTTGGTGGAAGGAAAGTTGATGAGGTTCTGGTTGGCTACTTCTGTGAAGAGTTTGGCAAGAAATATAAACTGAATATCAAATCAAATAGTAGGCCTTTACTGCGACTCGCTCAGGAGGGCGAAAAGTTTAAGAAGTTGATGAGTGCAAATGCTTCAGATCTGCCTATGAATATGAAATGTTTGGTGAATGATATTGATATCTCTGGGAAAAGGAACAGGGGTCACTTTGAAGAAATGTGTGACAGCCTGTTGTCTCAATTGGAAAATCCTCTGCACAGCATCTTAGAGCAAGCAAAGCTCAAGAAGGAAGATCATTCCCTTTTACAACAAAAAGTCAATGATTGTGTACAGATGTATGGAGAGGCAACTCAAGTCACAGAGGGATGTCAAGAGTCCCTACTTGGAACAAAGCTTAGTGAAGCAAAGGTTCTCAAAGTTTTGTGGAAAAC
This sequence comes from Pelophylax lessonae, assembly GCF_965119305.1. Lineage (NCBI taxonomy): Eukaryota > Metazoa > Chordata > Amphibia > Anura > Ranidae > Pelophylax > Pelophylax lessonae. The sequence goes on along the minus strand of NC_138769.1, from coordinate 725,814,013 downwards.
ATTTATGGATTGCAGAGAGAGGCGTCTTAAGAATGTTGAAGACATTAAGACTAGCCCAATTGAGTTGCCTATGGATCACGGTCCTCCATGGTGGATTGGACAGACGGTTATGAGGGACAAGCTGTCTGACATTTATGAGAAAGCTGTCAATGAAGATGACAGAAACGAGAAGGAGCGAAATGATGCCAAAAATGCAGTTGAAGAATGTGTATACGAGATGAGAGACAAACTGTGTGGCATTTATGAGAAATCCGTCAATGAAGATGACAAAAACAGTTTCATCCGGAAGCTTGAGGATAATAGGAGGCTTATCAGTGAGTCAGCAGTGCTTGACACATGCGTGCCTGGAAATCTGTGTCCCAACCCTAGGGTTGAAACAAGAGGGGGGGGTATGTAACAGGAAGTCAGCTAAATCTGGGAATGTAGTCACAGGAAGGAGATACATTTCTACCTGATTTAGAAAGTCCATTAATTAATTTAGGGTGTTGGCTACAGAGCTAGCCAGCAGGAAGTTGAAAGGCCTTCACCTGTTCAGAATGAGGGAGTTAAGGCTCTATAATTTGTTCAGAGAAATTCCTATTGTTTGCTGCCTCCAGAAGCTGTGTCCTGAAGCCATGTGGGCTGGGAGCAGGAGGACAGTCAGCGTGTGCCTCCCGACAGGATGTGTGGGCCTGGGAGAAGACCCCCCGGAGTGATGTGTGCCCGGGACGGTAACCAAGGGTGAATACGTCTCAAAGGTGAGAAGACGAACTGTTGATGTGAAAGAAACAAAGGACTGTGTTGCCCTGTGAAGCTATTATAAAAGGACTATTGAGTGTCCGCATATGGACAAGGAAGTCTGCCCGACGGTAGGTTGGAGACAGACACTTAGGCAGGTTCCAGTTGTGAGAAGGTAGCCGCCCACAGAGGCAAGGATTTATTTTCTGTTTTATTTTATTTTGGATGTTTTGCTGCATACAGCCTGGTGAAGAAAACACCATTTAATAAACCACACTGTTTGTTTGCAAGCACTTGTCGGCTACCTCTCTGGGAAAACGCACCCCCCAAGGGGTCATCCACACCCGCCACCGAGCTAATCCCTCACAATATATATATATATTAATCCTCACATTTAGATATTTTATATATATATATATATATTTGATCAGAAGAACAGCCCTCTTTTGATATAGCTGGCTGAGAGGAGTGACAGCCCTTTCATGATGTGCCGGCATGATGGGGGACACAGGTGGCAGAACAACGGGGGACACAGGCTGCAGGATGACGGGGGACAAAGGCTATGAGATGACGGGGGACAAAGGCTACGAGATGGGGACACAGTCTGCATGGTGGCGGGGGACACAGGCTGCAGGACGACAGGGGACACAGGCTGCAGGATGACAGGGGACACAGTCTACGAGATGGGGACACAGTCTGCATGATGGCGGGGGACACAGGCGGAGTCAGGGGTGTACCAATGGAGGGGTGGGGCACAGTGGCGGCTGGTGCTCAAAATTTTTTTTGGGGGGGGGGCGCAAACAGAAAAATGTAATAGGCATTGCTTTGCGGCAAAAAACGCTGTAAAAAATTGCGTTACTTTGAGGTCGCAAAATTGTGAAAGGGGCCTTCAGTAATTAAGGAATAGTGTGCCCCCTTTCAATGCAGAGAGACCAGCGTGCCCCCTTTCAATGCAGAGTGACCAGCGTGCCCCCTTTCAATGCAGAGTGACCAGCGCGCCCCCTTTCAATGCACAGTGAGCAGCGTGCCCCCTTTCAATGCAGTGACCAGTGTACATGCCCCCTTCAATGCAGAGATCAGCGTACATGCCCCCAATGGAGAGACCAGCATACATGCCCCCTTCAATGCAGTGACCAGCATACCATTCCCCCAATGCAGAGATCAGCGTACATGCCCCCAATGCAGTGACCAGCATACATGCCCCCAATGCAGAGATCAGTGTGCGTGCCCACTTCAATGCAATGAACATTGTGCCGTGCCCCCATCAATGCAGAGAGCGTGCCCCCCCCCCCCCGAGAGCAGTGCACTTACCTGGAGCACTGGAGCACTGCGGCGACAGCTTCTTTTGTCTTCAGTCCCGGACTCCCGGCGGGCGGCTTCTTCTCACTCCGGCTGCATGTCTTCTCTGGTCCTCCCGATCCCGCCTCCTCCAATGGCATGGGGTTTGCCGTGCGGCCAATCAGGAAGCCGGTATTAGACCGGCTTCCTGATTGGCCAGGAGGAGGATCGGTGTGACAATAGCGAATTTTCATTCGCTATTGTCACACAATGGGCGGGCTCTGGGCGCACTGCTCTGCGCCCCGGGACCACCCTTTGCATCACCCTATTAGAGCCTCTGGCTCTAATCAGGTGATTTAAAAAAAAAAAAAACATTAAACTCCATGCGTCCGGCGCCCTGCATGCAGATTAGGGGGCCGGATGCATGGATGGGGGGGGGGGCGGCGCCCCTGCGCCCTGTATACACCAGCCGCCACTGGTGGGGCAGGGTGGGTGCTTGCCGAGATCTCCAACCCACGTCACCTCTGGTCGGAGATCTCGGCAAGTTGCCTGTACTGTAAATGTGCGCCAACAAATGCCGTGCACAGAGAAGTCCTATGCAGTGCACAAAAGAGTTGGAGTTCTCGGCAGGACAATGTATGCTACTGCGGAAGTGTCCACGGTTGGACTTTTCAGCAGGACAATCTATGCTACTGTGCAGGCCCCCGCGGCTCCTGAAGCAAAAATTAAACACAACAGTTTGGAGAGCGGGATGTGAGCATCCGCAGTCCCTATTTTATTTTATTGTCTAATAAAAACCCGTGCACAGTACTATCCCCCAGAGTACTATTACAAATGTGAGCATCCACAGTCCACATTTTATTTTATTGGCAAATAAAAACCTGTACACAGTGCCATCCCCCACATTACTAGCACAAATGTGAGCGTATCTATGTGCTGTTTGAATGGGCAGAGTCGCAGGCAGGAGTTAGCTGAGCTAAGCCTGAAAGGGAATGCTGGGATTTATAGTTCCTCTCCATACAAGAAATACAAAGCTGGTTCCAGATGCAGTGTGACCTCTCAGAGATATGCAGCATTGAGTGCTTTGGATCTGTAATAATATCCGCTCACACTGATGCCATTTTTATGTTTGAACTCTTTATTGGGTTTTTGTGCAAAAACAAAAGCAATGCGTGTAAATGTAAAGTAAAGCACAACAATAAATAGCAAAAAAAGCTTAATTTTCTAGGGGCCCAATCACACCTGTGCGATTTTAACCCTTTCGCAGCTTATATATGTAGCACGCTACAGGTAGATGCTAGGTAAATGTATAGTAGGCCTTGTCTGCCTAACAGCAGGGCCATGATTTCTTTTAGGCAGGGTGTCATGGTTTCCAGATGTGCCTGCTGAAGGGGAAGTCTCCCCACTGGCTCCTATGAGAGGCTTCTCATAGGGCAGTGGAGGAAGACAAATTAGGGGACACATCCCAGCTTGTAACTACCCCAGAAGGCAGTTTGTGCCGGAAATGATACTGGGAGTGGGTGTAAGGTTGGGGGAAGTGCGTGACCCGTTGTCTTTGGCGGGAGCAGAGTCCCAGGAAGGAGAGTGCGGCTGTCTTTCCTCCTGACAGAGGAAGAGGATGTCTCTGGGTGTCGCCTGAGAATCCAGAGATTGCTGAATTGAGCTGAGGGGGATCCGGTCTGCCGAGAACCAGCGGAGAGAGAGAGGGGTCCAGTCCCAGGAAAGCCTACACAGGTCCTGAGTACTGAGGATTGCCCCTGGGGTCTGCCTGAAGTCAGAGGGGACCACTCCGGAAGATGTTCTGGGATCCAGTGTCAGCTAGCTGTAAAGGGGGTACCTAGGTTGAGGACCCTGAAGTTACAGAGGGGGGTAGATAGTCAGTGAGCCCCGAAGAGTTCAAGGTTAAAGGGGGCACCTGCCATTGGGCCCTGAATTGTGCAGAGTGTCAGTTGAGAGTTGCAGCCATACAGGATTTCACAACAGTTTACCTCAAGCCAGTGCAAGGCCGGAGGGAGTAGTCAGTGACTCTGCAGTGATGACAGCGTCAGAAGCTCTTTATTCTACAGTCCTGGATTTACTAGACTCAAAGTCAGGGATCTAGCACTTATTCCAAGTTACAGTGTTACAAAGCATCAGTGAGCGTTGGCCAGCGTTGGCTGGCGTCAAGGCAGCATTAACAGACATTTTCTGGATAAAGTCCCAAGTTGTACTTAGTTGAGCCTAAAGGAGTGTCCTACTCATTCCCTTCTCCCATCCCCTTAAATAAAATAAAAACCACAAAACAAAGATGCTGGAGTTATCAATGTCTCAGTTCTCACACCCAGGGTCGCAGCTCACATGGGCTGGAGAGGTAACCGGTAACGATGGCAGGCCCACATCAGGCCACAGGCCTGGAAAACCTGCTACATTCGCTCTCCACAGGTTATCGGCACACCAGATCCCCCTCAGCTCAACATCGCATCAGTGTGTTTAGTAATGAGAATTGAATTGTTCTTTCTAAAATGTGTGTCTGTCCGGAATCAGACTGAAATGCTATTTATTGTTGTGCTTTATTTTACATTTACACGCATTGCTTTTGTTTTTGCACAAAAACCCAATAAAGAGTTCAAACATAAAAATGGCATCAGTGGGAGCGGATATTATTACAGATCCAAAGCACACAACGCTGCATATCTCTGAGAGGTCGCACTGCATCTGGAACCAGCTTCGTATTTCTTGTATGGAGAGGAACTATAAATCCCAGCACGTACTTTCAAGCTCAGCTATGCTAAGTCCTGTGGCATTTTTTGTATGGAGAGGAACTTTAAATCCCAGCATTCCCTCTCAGGCTTAGCACAGCTAACTCCTGCCTGCGACTCTGCCCATTCAAACAGCACATAGGTACGCTCACATTTGTGCTAGTAATGTGGGGGATGGCACTGTGTACAGGTTTTTATTTGCCAATAAAATAAAATGTGGACTGTGGATGCTCACATTTGTAATAGTACTCTGGGGGATAGTACTGTGCACGGGTTTTTATTAGACAATAAAATAAAATAGGGACTGCAGATGCTCACATCCCGCTCTCCAAACTGTTGTGTTTAATTTTTGCTTCAGGAGCCGGGGGGCCTGCACAGTAGCATAGATTGTCCTGCTGAAAAGTCCAACCGCGGACACTTCCACAGTAGCATACATTGTCCTGCCGAGAACTCCAACTCTTTTGTGCACTGCATAGGACTTCTCTGTGCACGGCATTTGTTGGCGCACATTTACAGTACAGGCAACTTGCCGAGATCTCCGACCAGAGGTGACGTGGGTTGGAGATCTCGGCAAGCACCCACCCTGCCCCACCAGTGGCGGCTGGTGTATACAGGGCGCAGGGGCGCCGCCCCCCCCATCCATGCATCCGCCCCCTAATCTGCATGAAGGGCGCTGGACGCATGGAGCTTAATGTTTTTTTTTTTTTTTTTAAATCACCTGATTAGAGCCAGAGGCTCTAATAGGGTGATGCAAAGGGTGGTCCCGGGGCGCAGAGCAGTGCGCCCAGAGCCCGCCCATTGTGTGACAATAGCAAATGGCCTCCTCCTGGCCAATCAGGGCAAACCCCATGCCATTGGAGGAGGCGGGAGCGGGAGGACCAGAGAAGACATGCAGCCGGAGTGAGAAGAAGCCGCCCGCCGGGAGTCTGGGACTGAAGACAAGAGAAGCCGTCGCCGCCGTGCTCCAGGTAAGTGCACTGCTCTCGGGGGGGGGGGGGGGGGGGGCACGCACGCTGAACTCTGCATTGATGGGGGCACGGCACAATGTTCATTTCATTGAAGTGGGCACGCACGCTGATCTCTGCATTGGGGGCATGTATGCTGGTCACTGCATTGGGGGCATGTACGCTGATCTCTGCATTGGGGGAATGGTATGCTGGTCACTGCATTAAAGGGGGCATGTATGCTGGTCTCTCCATTGGGGGCATGTACGCTGATCTCTGCATTGAAGGGGGCATGTACACTGGTCACTGCATTGAAAGGGGGCACGCTGCTCACTGTGCATTGAAAGGGGGCACGCTGGTCACTCTGCATTGAAAGGGGGCACGCTGGTCACTCTGCATTGAAAGGGGGCACGCTGGTCTCTCTGCATTGAAAGGGGGCACACTATACCTTAATTACTGAAGGCCCCTTTCACAATTTTGCAACCTCAAAGTAACGCAATTTTTTACAGCGTTTTTTGCCGCAAAGCAATGCCTATTACATTTTTCTGTTTGCGCCTCCCAAAAATTTTGAGCACCAGCCGCCACTGTGCCCCACCCCTCCATTGGTACACCCCTGACTCCACCTGTGTCCCCCGCCATCATGCAGACTGTGTCCCCATCTCGTAGACTGTGTCCCCCGTCATCCTGCAGCCTGTGTCCCCTGTCGTCCTGCAGCCTGTGTCCCCTGTCGTCCTGCAGCCTGTGTCCCCTGTCGTCCTGCAGCCTGTGTCCCCTGTCGTCCTGCAGCCTGTGTCCCCCGCCACCATGCAGACTGTGTCCCCATCTCGTAGCCTTTGTCCCCCATCATCTCATAGCCTTTGTCCCCCGTCGTCCTGCAGCCTGTGTCCCCCGTTGTTCTGCCACCTGTGTCCCCCATCATGCCGGCACATCATGAAAGGGCTGTCACTCCTCTCAGCCAGCTATATCAAAAGAGGGCTGTTCTTCTGATCAAATATATATATATATATAAAATATATAAATGTGAGGATTTATATATATATATATATATATATATATATAGTGTGTGTGTGTGTATATATATATATATATATAATCAAAGTGTCAGGCACTGGTATTTATTTATTTCGTTTTTTTCTTTTATCCGTCCATTTTTATAGATAGATATAAAAATAAAAAAACGTGAGGATCAAAAAAAAAAAGCTATATATATATATATATATATATATATATATATATATATATATATATATATATACACACACACACATATATATATATATATAAAAGCTCAAAATGTCGGGCGCAACATCTTGCCGAAAACTCCAACTATGTACAGTGGCTCCAAATGTCGGGCGCACATATATATATTGTAACAGGAAGTCAGCTAAATCTGGGAATGTAGTCACAGGAAGGAGATACATTTCTACCTGATTTAGAAAGTCCATTAATTAATTTAGGGTGTTGGCTACAGAGCTAGCCAGCAGGAAGTTGAAAGGCCTTCACCTGTTCAGAATGAGGGAGTTAAGGCTCTATAATTTGTTCAGAGAAATTCCTATTGTTTGCTGCCTCCAGAAGCTGTGTCCTGAAGCCATGTGGGCTGGGAGCAGGAGGACAGTCAGCGTGTGCCTCCCGACAGGATGTGTGGGCCTGGGAGAAGACCCCCCGGAGTGATGTGTGCCCGGGACGGTAACCAAGGGTGAATACGTCTCAAAGGTGAGAAGACGAACTGTTGATGTGAAAGAAACAAAAGGACTGTGTTGCCCTGTGAAGCTATTATAAAAGGACTATTGAGTGTCCGCTGAAGGACAAGGAAGTCTGCCCGACGGTAGGTTGGAGACAGACACTTAGGCAGGTTCCAGTTGTGAGAAGGTAGCCGCCCACAGAGGCAAGGATTTATTTTCTGTTTTATTTTATTTTGGATGTTTTGCTGCATACAGCCTGGTGAAGAAAACACCATTTAATAAACCACACTGTTTGTTTGCAAGCACTTGTCGGCTACCTCTCTGGGAAAACGCACCCCCCAAGGGGTCATCCACACCCGCCACCGAGCTAATCCCTTACATATGGTGGAGGATGCGGGCATAAGCAGAGATCCCTGCAAGGAAGTGCATATGTTTGATGAACTTTATCTGGTGCATGAGATTGCACAATCTGTGTGCAGGAGAGAAGATCCTGACAGAAAAAAAAAAAAAGTGTTTTAAAGAGACAGCGGTCTCAAAATTATTTGATGAACTTTGTTGTGTCTGGTGCAAGTGACTGCACAAACTGTGTGTGCAGGAAAAGAGATCTTGCAAGAGAGAGAGAAAAACTACATGTATTGAAGAGACAGTGGTCTGAAAATTGTTTGCTGGACTGTGAAAAATTTGTTTGTGGAGTTATTGAAGATGGGGCGGTCCAAACGCCTGAAAAATGCAAAGATAGATGAAATGAGAGACCGGATTCTATGGATGGAGGGGATGTTGCCGTCTGAACCAGCCCCATCCATGCCTAAAGAGAGTCTACTAAAGAGGAAGGTTGTTGTCCCTAGCAACACTGATGAAACCGCTATGGAGACGCAGTGTGCTCAGATGAAAAGTAAACTCAAAATGGAGGAGATGTTGAAACATCTGATTATATCAAATGCAGCTCAACAGCAAGCAAATGCAGCTCAACAGCAGGCAAATGCGGATTTTCAGCAGAGCTTTGCAGCTCAACAAAAGGCTCATCAAGAGAGCATGGCAGGCTGGAAACAGAGACGCCAGCAGCCAATGGAGGCCATCGGTTTGGAGGAAACCGAGTATGTGTGCAGGGCTGAGTTGGATGCCTTACAACGGAAAATGGAAGAAAAGGAACAAGCCTTGGAATTGCTTAAAATGGAGCATAGAAACTTGCAGGAAACGAATGAACTACTGAAGTCTCATGTGTCACAGTGGGAAGAATCCACTGCTCTTCTTTTGGTCGAGTTGCAAAAACGCAGAGAGACTATAATGGAGAAAGATACCATCCTCATGGAAAAGGAAAGTGAAATTCAGACTTTGCAGAAGCAAAGTATGGCTGATATGTTGGAGTTGCGTAATCAGCTGGAAAAAAGTCTTCAGTCTTTGGGAGCTACAAAAATAGACCTGCAGGAGTCGCAGGAACAGAATGTTGCTCTGAAAGCGACATTGTCTCTCAGCGACAAAGAGAAAAGTGAAAGAGAAGCTAAATTACTGAGTACTGTGTATGAGCTCACTACTTTGAGCAATGTGGTAGATGAATGGCGTGCGGACTGTGAAAGTTGGAAAGGGGAAGCCCAACGTGTCCAGCAGCAGTTAAAGGAGAAAGAAGCCTGTGTGGCAGAATTACATTCTTATTCCCAGATGCTAGCCAATGAGGTGAAGGCTCTTATGCAGGGAAAAGGAGATTGTGAACATAAGAGGGAAAAAGTAGAGGCACAGCTTCTGGAATCGCAAGTCAAGGTGTCAGAAGGTGACCGATTGTGTGCTAAGCTGTCAGAGAAGGCAAACCGACTGCAGGTTGAGTTGGACAATGTTACAAATCAGCTTTCTCAAGCAGACAGCAAATCTAGAGAAATTGCGGAAGATTTTTCTATCTTGGAATCGCAGCTGCAAGACACGCAGGAACTCTTACAGGAAGAGAGGTGTCAAAGGCTGAGTTTTAGCACAAAGCTCAAACAAATGGAAGATGAGAAAAATGGCTTCCTGGAACAATTAAAAGAGGAGGCGGAAGCAAAGAAAAACCTATCAGAGCAAGTCGCAACATTGCAAGCTCAGATAGCGGATATGAAAAAACGCATGGAAGAAAGCGTTGGTTCATTACAGTGTGTTGAAGATGTGAAAAAGAAGTTTGATCAGATGCTTGGTGAAGAGAAGACTGTGTCTGCAAAATATGCAGAAGAACGCGCACGTGCAGAAACGGAGGTGCGTGATAACGAGAGCAAAGCCCTGTTCTTGGCTCGCTCTTTGGAGGAAGCTCTAGAGTGTAAGGCTGAACTAGAAAGTGTTAAACAGCTGCGTACAGAAATGGAAGAATTGGTCAGCTCCAAGGATGATGTTGTGAAAAGCGTTCAGGAGCTAGAAAAGTCTAAGCGAGCCTTAGAACAGCAAGTAGAAGAGATGAAGATTCCGTTGCAGGAACTGGAAGAGGAATTCCAGGCAACAGAGGATCTGTCCCAAAGAGGGGATAGTGTGCCTGATGCAGTTTTTAAAAGGATCAGTGTTTTGGGGTCTGTCCTGAGTGAGCCTCAGAAATGTGACGACATGTGGCTTGAATCACCCCTTTGGAATAAACCGTTCCTTCAAAAACTTCAAGCATTGGAAAATGTATCATTAGAACTTCAGCAAACAAAGGAGCTGAGTAAGAAATGTGGTGATTTCTCAGTTCAGGCTGAAAACCTAGTGGAGAAAACTAAGGCTGTTGGTGAAAACGTGAAGCAAATGAATAAGTGCCTTTCAGGGAGTGTTTCCAAAATGGAACTGGTGAAAGACGGGTGGCAGAAGTTTGATCGTGATCTTGAGATGCATTCCATGTGGAATTCAGATAGAGAAAAAGAACTAGGTGACCTTGAGCGGTCAAATAGTTCAGCAGAAAGTGCATTGAAGAAACCTGTAAAAGAATGTGTTGCAGTTCCATGCTTCTTCACTGATGCAGAGAGGAGGTCTATAATGGATACCACCCAGATCGCTGGGTTCAACTGTGTTGTTGCCTTTGACCCCTATGTTGGTGGAAGGAAAGTTGATGATGTTCTGGTTGGCTACTTCTGTGAAGAGTTTGGCAAGAAATATAAACTGAATATCAAATCAAGTAGTAGGCCTTTACTGCGACTCGCTCAGGAGGGCGAAAAGTTTAAGAAGTTGATGAGTGCAAATGCTTCAGATCTGCCTATGAATATGAAATGTTTGAATGATATTGATATCTCTGGGAAAAGGAACAGGGGTCACTTTGAAGAAATGTGTGACAGCCTGTTGTCTCAATTGGAAAATCCTCTGCACAGCATCTTAGAGCAAGCAAAGCTCAAGAAGGAAGATCATTCCCTTTTACAACAAAAAGTCAATGATTGTGTACAGCTGTATGGAGAGGCAACTCAAGTCACAGAGGGATGTCAAGAGTCCCTACTTGGAACAAAGCTTAGTGAAGCAAAGGTTCTCAAAGTTTTGTGGAAAACATTTATGGATTGCAGAGAGAGGCGTCTTAAGAATGTTGAAGACATTAAGACTAGCCCAATTGAGTTGCCTATGGATCACGGTCCTCCATGGTGGATTGGACAGACGGTTATGAGGGACAAGCTGTCTGACATTTATGAGAAAGCTGTCAATGAAGATGACAGAAACGAGAAGGAGCGAAATGATGCCAAAAATGCAGTTGAAGAATGTGTATATGAGATGAGAGACAAACTGTGTGGCATTTATGAGAAATCCGTCAATGAAGATGACAAAACAGTTTCATCCGGAAGCTTGAGGATAATAGGAGGCTTATCAGTGAGTCAGCAGTGCTTGACACATGCGTGCCTGGAAATCTGTGTCCCAACCCTAGGGTTGAAACAAGAGGGGGGGGTATGTAACAGGAAGTCAGCTAAATCTGGGAATGTAGTCACAGGAAGGAGATACATTTCTACCTGATTTAGAAAGTCCATTAATTAATTTAGGGTGTTGGCTACAGAGCTAGCCAGCAGGAAGTTGAAAGGCCTTCACCTGTTCAGAATGAGGGAGTTAAGGCTCTATAATTTGTTCAGAGAAATTCCTATTGTTTGCTGCCTCCAGAAGCTGTGTCCTGAAGCCATGTGGGCTGG